>NC_057794.1:269014643-269332338 GCF_018294505.1 Triticum aestivum
CTCATCAGAGTCAGGTAGTGACATCTACTGCTGAACTAACTGATGAATGGGCTTGTCCATATGAGATATTTGTTCCACTTTGCCCACTATACCATCTAGTTCAGCAACGTCTTGTGATGGGCCTCTCAGGATACTGAATGTTATATCCAACCAAAAGTCTCCTGCTACGCTCCACTTCCTTGTAGAAAGAAGGGAAATAAACATAGATGACTTGTTGTCAGGTAGCACAATATCCTCAAAATTAATCGGCGTCCAAGAGACCTTCTTGTCAAGCAAAGATTCACCTATGGTGTAACGCCCCGAGACCGTTGTGCCAGGTGTCCTCCAGTTATTCGCTGTTGTTGCCTTGTCATGCTTGCGTGTCATGCATCTCATATCATGTCATCATGTGCATCGCATTTGCATACATGTTCGTCTCATGCATCCGAGCATTTTCCCCGTTGTCCGTTTTGCATTCCAGCGCTCCTATCTCCTCCGGTGGTCATTTCTACCTTCTTCTCGTGTGTGGGGGTTAAACATTTCCGGATTGGACCGAGACTTGCCAAGCGGCCTTGGTTTACTACCGGTAGACCGCCAGTCAAGTTTCGTAACATTTGGACTTTGTTTGATACTCCAACGGTTAACCGAGGGACCGAGAAGGCCTCGTGTGTGTTGCAGCCCAACACCCTTCCAAAGTGGCCCAAAACCCACCTAAACCTCCTCCATCATCTCGGTCGTTCGATCACGATCGCGTGGCCGAAAACCGCACCTCATTTGGACTCTCCTAGCTCCCTCTACATATAAATATGTGCTCCCCTCCCGAAATTCGCGGTGCAAAATTTAAAATCCCTCCCCTCGCGCCACCGGACAAATCCTCCCACGCCGGACAATGTCCGCGCCGCCGCGTCGGAACAATCCGGGCGTGCCACGTCTCCCCTGGCCGTCTCCAGCCACCCTTGGGCCGCCATGTGGCGTCGCCACCTCACCCCAGCGCTCCCCACCGTCGCCGGCCCTGCGAGCCCTGCCACAGCCCACCTGAGCCCATCTGGGGCTCGGGACAGCCCCCGCGTCGCCTCCCGCTCCCTCGTCCCCGAGCTCCAGGGGAGGGAGCTCCCGCACCAGGCCCCGTCGGCGTCCTCGCCGGAGCTGCTCGCCGGAGCAGCAACGAGCTCCACCAGGTCGACCCCGTCCCTCTCCTCTCCCTTTTATCTCTCTTCTCTTTTTCTCTCCCTGACCTCTCTGCGCTTCCATGTGGTCAGCGCCGCCACTAGGGCTCCCTCGCCAACGCCCACGACGAACCGCCGTTGGATCCAGCCGGAATTGACCCGGCGCGACCAGATCTGGTCATCTCCATGTCCCCGCGACCTCCCCGCCGTTGTTGCGCCGTCGCCGGCGTGCGCCGTCGCCGCCGTCTCTGCCTTTCGGTTCATGCGGGCACGAGGAGGAAGAGCGCCTCTCGTGTGGGCCCCGCGTGGGCCGATGCAGCCCAAGGCCCAGCTCCCGGCCCAGTCGCCCGGCCTGCTGTTTCCACCGCCTTGGGAAAAGGCCCACTGGGTGAGAACCCCGCTGTGCACTGTTGGCCCAGTCCGATTCGGCCCGCCTCTATTTTTTCCAGATCTACAATTTGTCTATTTTTCCAGAGGAGAGCATTTTTGCAGGAAAACCCTTGTGGATCATGCATATAATAACTCATGAATTGTGCATCGGATCTAAGTAAGTTATATATGAAACTTGCTTAGAATTTTTTCTAGATTCATAATATCCAACTTTCATCTATGTTTGAAATGTTTAAAATGCTGTTTGATTAAATTTGCTCCTATGTCATGTTAAAATGCTTTAATTCATAACTAAATAATCGTAGCTCGGATTTAAACAAACTTTATATGTAAATGGGGTAGAAAAATGCCTAGTATAACATGGTGGCATCACTTTGCATGTTTAACAACTATAAAATATGGTTTAGGGCAGAACAGTACCAAATCTATAATATGCTCATGAGGAGTTTTTGGATTTGTTGTTCGATATTCCGGCCTCATTTAAACTTGCCTAGATAGATAGTTTTATTGTGCTTCACCCTCTTGCCATGTTAATAAACATTTAATCTTGTTGGGTACATAAACGAGAGAGAACTAAATAAGTCATGTGGTGTTTTCTTCAATATGCAACTCCGTTGCATAATGAGCTCCACTTAATTTGTAGGATTGTTTGTGCATTTTGCCATGCCATGCCATGTATCATTAAACCGGACATACATCATACTTGGTTGTGCATCATGCCATGTCCACGTGTTGTTTATTTACTATGTTGTGTGCTTCTTTCCGGTGTTGCTTCTTCGGGTTGGTTCCGTTAACGTCGCGTTTGTGAGGAACCGTTCGACTACGCTCGTTTTTCTTCTTCATGGACTCGCTCTTCTTCCTTGCGGGATCTCAGGCAAGATGACCATACCCTCGAAATCACTTCTATCTTTGCTTGCTTAGTTGCTCACTCTTTTGCTATGCCTATGCTGCGATACCTACCACTTGCTTATCATGCCTCCTATATTGTTGAACCAAGCCTCTAACCCACCTTGTCCTAGCAAACCGTTGATTGGCTATGTTACCGCTTTGCTCAGCCCCTCTTATAGCGTTGTTAGTTGCAGGTGAAGATTGGAGTTTGTTCAATGTTGGAACATGGATATTTTGTTGGGATATCACAATATCTCTTATTTAATTAATGCACCTATATACTTGGTAAAGGGTGGAAGGATCGGCCTTATGCCTAGTGTTTTGTTCCACTCTTGCCGCCCTAGTTTCCGTCATATCGGTGTTATGTTCCTGGATTTTGCGTTCCTTACACGGTTGGGTTATAATGGGAACCCCTTGACAGTTCGCCTTGAATAAAACTCCTCCAGCAAGGCCCAACCTTGGTTTTACCTTTTGCCACCTAGCCTTTTTCCCTTGGGAGTCACGCATCCCGAGGGTCATCTTATTTTAACCCCCCCGGGCCAGTGCTTGTCTAAGCGTTGGTCCAAACTAGAGCCCCTTGCAGCGCCACCTCGGAGAAACTCGAGGGCTGGTTTTAGTTGTACGGATTGCTTATCCGGTGTTGCCCTGAGAACGAGATATGTGCAGCTCCTATCGGGATGTCGGCACATCGGGTGGTCTTGCTGGACTTGTTTTACCATTGTCGAGGATGTCTTGTAGAACCGGGATACCGAGTCTGATCGGAATGTCTCGGGAGGAGGTCTATTCCTTCGTTGACCGTGAGAGCTTGTCATGGGCTAAGTTGGGACACCCCTGCAGGGATTTGAACTTTCGAAAGTCGTGCCCGCGGTTATGGGAAGATGGGAATTTGTTAATGTCCGGTTGCAGAAAACCTGAAGTTGACCTTAATTAAAATACATCAACCACGTGTGTAACCGTGATGGTCTCTTCTCGGTGGAGTCTGGGAAGTGAACACGGTGTTGGAGTTATGCTTGACGTAGGTTGTTTTAGGATCACTTCTTGATCATACTTTTATCGACCGTGCTTTGCCTTCTCTTCTCGCTCTCACTTGCGTATGTTAGCCACCATATATGCTAGTCGCTTGCTGCAGCTCCACCTCACCCTTTTACCTTACCCATAAGCTTAAATAGACTTGATCGCGAGGGTGCGAGATTGCTGAGTCCCCGTGGCTCACAGATACTTCAAAAACCAGCTCGCAGGTGCCGATGAGACCGTGCAGGTGACGCAAGCAAGCTCAAGGAGGAGCTCAATGAAGATCTTGTCCTTTGTTTTGTTTCATTCTAGTTGATCAGTAGTGGAGCCCAGTTGGGGTCGATCGGGGACCTTGTCGCATTTGGGGTTCTTCTTTTATTTTGGTTCCGTAGTCGGACCTTGATTGTATCTGGATGATGTAATGCTTTATTCATGTATTTGTGTGAAGTGGTGATTGTAAGCCAACTATGTATCTCTTTTTCCTTATGTATTACATGGGGTATGTGAAGATTACCTCACTTGCGACATTGCTTTCAATGCGGTTATGCCTCTAAGTCGTGCTTGACACGTGGGAGATATAGCCGCATCGATGACGTTACAAGTTGGTAATCAGAGCCTTCCCCGACCTTAGGAGCCCCCACTGATTGATCGTTCTTAGAAGCTGTTGTTGAGTCTAGAAAAAATGTTTTGAGTCATTTAGGAATTATATATCGGAGAGTTTAGGAATTCTTTTTACTCCCCAGTCTCCTCACCGCTCTGGTAAGGCATCCTGACGTAGAGTTTTGACTCTTCTCTTCTCAAATTTCACTAAATTTTTTTAGGATCACGCGGGTATCTTGGAATCGTTCCGATGGTTTTGTGACGAGAACATTGTCTTGGTGCCTCCTGTCAGGGGTTTTGTGGAAGTGTCCCGGGGAGTTGAGCTCTGAGGTGTTGTCGTCATAATTTTATCGTTGCAGTTCTGGAATACCTGAGTTTATTACGCCGACATCGAAAATCTCTTTTATGCAGTTCGTTGGTGAGATAACCTCGACGCCACCCAGTACTGGGGCGGGAGTTCGGGAGTATTGCCATAACTCGTATAACGGATGCTTTTCGAAGGTTGAGGTAGACGATTTCCGAAGGTTTCTTGGTTATGTGTTGAAGGATGGATACAACTGGATGTAGGATTTGTTAGTTTTGGGTGAGATATTATGCTTCCCCTGAATCCCCAACACCTGATTGCATAACCGGAAAGGTTCGGGAGTTTCATAAGTGGGAATTCAAGTAGCTCTTAGGATATCTTTTCGACAGATGTATGATATGAAATTGGGGTTCGACGTCTAGTGGTCCGCCTATCCACGGTCGGTTTTACAGTGGTCTCGTTGTGTCTTAAAGAGTCCTTGGCTTTGCCGACTCGGGGACGCTTCGTATGTCATGTGCACTGCCTTGTACATGATGGTGCTGTACGATCGAGCCCGTGTAGGCCCCACCACGAAAACTTCGGACAAAATCTCTATCATATGTTTGTTCCGGCTTATTCGGCAAGCCAATCCTTGTTTTGTTTTTGAGTTGTGGTATTCGAGTTGCTTCGAAGTCAAGTGTTGATTCCATACCTTTCCTAAACGGTGTTCTCATACTCCGATGTGAATACAAATCCTTCATGATAATCGAGATTGTCATGTCAATCCTTTGCACCGATGTGCTTCTCTTCAAGTGGATCCGATCATTTCAACATCCGCAAGATCAATTCTAAGTTTCTCAATGGTGTTCGTTTCATCCATTCCAAATTGTCTTTGTTTTTCCCACCCTCCCTCCCTTGTTTTTCTTCAAGGATTCAGATTTCTTAATCACTATCCATTTTATTGATGGAAGTCCCTCCGTTCTATTTCCTTCATGTTCTTATCCGGTGATTCTCATGAAGATACTAACGGAGCTTCTAGTTCATCATTCTTCATTTCTTTTATCTTCTCCGGTGGTTTCAAGTCAAGCTTTGTTGATCTTACCCTTTCCTCTTTTCAATGTCTTCTCATACCGGTGCACCTCATAATAATTCACTTCTCACTATTCTTTTGTTTCGGCGTGCTCAAGCTTTCTCAAAAGGCTCGTCTTGTCATTCAAGATCCGTTCAACCTAGTTCGAGGTTGTTATCTTATTCAAGCCATTTAATTCAACTGGTGCAATATCTCTTTTCAAGTAATCATTTCAACGGTGTTTCTTTTGAGTGGGCCCTAACCCACAGGTCTTTTCCCAGGATCTTACCTGACTCTTCTTATTTTCCCGGAGCTATCCTAAATTCTTTTTGAAGTTTGACGTAAGAATGAGTTATCATCAGTCAAATGCCTTCTCCAAGATCTTTCACACTATTTTCATCGTTGGCTCAACCTTTTCCATTCTTCATTCGGAGTGCCTCAACAATTCATGGTGGTGTTCCTCATCGTCATTCTCTGCAGTTGGAGACCGAAGAAGAGTTTCTTTTAAATATTGCCCCATTCTCTGCCATCCTCTCATAATTGTTTTCGTTTGTGAGATTTTCACCCATCCAGAGTAATTCAGGAGTCTTTTCAGTTTGATTCTCTGAAGTCCATCATTTCGGGATTATTCATTCTCAGCTTTCAGCTATCATTCTCCAAATTTTACCGGTGCATCGTTCAAGTGATCTTTAATCGGCTCGTGATCTCTTCGTTCTCATGTTTCTAAATCCTCTAAATCTATGTTCATTTTATAATTCTTCCCGGTGTTTTCTTTGCCTTTACTTCAATCGTTTTTCAATTCTTACGGTGGTTCGTTCAAGATCTCTCTTCCGTATCAATTCATTCGTTCTTTCAATCCCGACGGGTGATTTGTTGAAGACCTTCTCAAGTTGGCGCTATATCTGTCTTAATGCTCGCTACGAGAATAAGTAGTATGTCAAATCCGTTGATTGTCATCAATTTAATTGATGAAGGATAAACATAATGTAATTCTTATTCTTGTTTCATCGAGTAAATTCAATTCCTTATTTCGGAGCCTCATCAAAACTCTCGGTTTCACTTGTTTAATCTTTATTTCCGGAGCTCAAAGTTATTTAATTATATCATTCCAAAGATCTATCTAATCATTGCAAGGATTCACCTTGTGTTTTCAACTTCTCTTTCCTTTCGATTGATCATTCTTTTATTACCGGAGTTCTTCATGGAGGCTCTACATGATGGTTCATCAAGGATTTAATTCCTTCTCAAAGTGTTCATTGAGATTCTTTTCAGAGGAGCTCAAGCATTCTCCATCTTGCAATCCGAGTGCAATTCCCTCTACCATATCATCGGAGGTGGTATTATGTCATTCTTGATAATTTGAGTTCATGTTTCATGATTCACAGGTTGTTAAGAATGGGGTATTTTAAATCCATCAACCTATTCGTTGGAATTACCTTGGGTTATATTTCACCTAGAGCGTTCCCTAAGGATTGTTGCTACTTATGGTGCTTATAAATGACCCAAGTTCTTCATCTATCCTCCCGGTGAATAGGTTTCTCGTCTCCTTGTTGATATCAACCCAATCTTTGATTTTGTTAGTGGCAGGTTGTCACCTCATAATTTGAGATGTATTCCATAAGACCATGGCAAGTTTATCCTTTTTCGTTGCTGGTGTTCCAACAACTCCATTCGACCCTTCTCCTAAGGATGCCTTATCAAACTCTTTTGTGGCAAAAGTTGGCATTTTCTTCTCCATTCTTTTATTTTAATCATCTATCTTCTATTTCTTTCTCCTGGAGGCATTGTGTTGTTTCTCTCTTCGAACCTTCTTCTTGTCCTTGTCATGCTTATCCTTTTAACCGGAGTGTTGTGCCCCTTTGCTCATGCTCTTTCATTTTATCAAGTCTTTCATCTCTTTCCAACTGGAGTGTTGTCCGAATTTGCTCTTCCTTGTTTTCCTCTTCCCTACCGGAGTGCTTTCAACTGCATTCATCTCCGTTGTATTCTTTTCTCCATATGGATTAACCTCTTCAAGGTTCCTTGGTTTCACTCGTTTTCCAAAGAAGCAATTTAGTTTTACCTCTTCTCTTTCTCTTCCGTTTGTCCCTCCGGTGCCATTCTAGATCTTGGGACGAGATCCTCTCGTAGTGGTGGAGTGTTGTAACGCCCCGAGACCGTTGTGCCAGGTGTTCTCCAGTTATTTGCTGTTGTTGCCTTGTCATGCTTGCATGTCATGCATCTCATATCATGTCATCATGTGCATCGCATTTGCATACATGTTCGTCTCATGCATCCAAGCATTTTCCCCGTTGTCTGTTTTGCATTCCGGCGCTCCTATCTCCTCCGGTGGTCATTTCTACCTTCTTCTCGTGTGTGGGGGTTAAACATTTCCGGATTGGACCGAGACTTGTCAAGCGGCCTTGGCTTACTACCGGTAGACCGCCTGTCAAGTTTCGTACCATTTGGACTTCGTTTGATACTCCAACGGTTAACCGAGGGACCGAGAAGGCCTCGTGTGTGTTGCAGCCCAACACCCTTCCAAAGTGGCCCAAAACCCACCTAAACCTCCTCCATCATCTCGGTCGTTCGATCACGATCGCGTGGCCGAAAACCGCACCTCATTTGGACTCTCCTAGCTCCCTCTACCTATAAATATGTGCTCCCCTCCCGAAATTCGCGGTGCAAACCTTAAAATCCCTCCCCTCGCGCCACCGGACAAATCCTCCCACGCCGGGCAATGTCCGCGCCGCCGCGTCGGACCAATCCGGGCGTGCCACGTCGCCCGTGGCCGTCTCCAGCCACCCCTGGGCCGCCATGTGGCGTCGCCACCTCACCCCAGCGCTCCCCACCGCCGCCGGCCCTGCGAGCCCTGCCGCGGCCCACCTGAGCCCATCTGGGGCTCGGGACAGCCCCCGCGTCGTCTCCCGCTCCCTCGTCCCCGAGCTCCAGGGGAGGGAGCTCCCGCACCAGGCCCCGTCGGCGTCCTTGCCGGAGCTGCTCGCCGGAGCAGCAACGAGCTCCACCAGGTCGACCCCGTCCCTCTCCTCTCCCTTTTCTCTCTCTTCTCTTTTTCTCTCCCTAACCTCTCTGCGCTTCCACATGGTCAGCGCCACCACCAGGGCTCCCTCGCCGACGCCCACAACGAACCGCCGTTGGATCCGGCCGGAATGGACCCGGCGCGACCAGATCCGGTCATCTCCATGTCCCCGCGACCTCCCCGCCGTTGCTGCGCCGTCGCCGCCGTCTCTGCCTTTCGGTTCGTGCGGGCACGAGGAGGAAGAGCGCCTCTCGTGTGGGCCCCGCGTGGGCCGATGCGCCCCAAGGCCCAGCTCCCGGCCCAGTCGCCTGGCCTGCTATTTCCACCGCCTTGGGAAAAGGCCCACTGGGTGAGAACCCCGCTGTGCACTATTGGCCCAGTCCGATTCGGCCCGCCTCTATTTTTTTCAGATCTACAATTTGTCTATTTTTCCAGAGGAGAGCATTTTTGCAGGAAAACCCTTGTGGATCATGCATATAATAACTCATGAACCGTGCATCGGATCTAAATAAGTTATATATGAAACTTGCTTAGAACTTTGTCTAGATTCATAATATCCAACTTTCATCTATGTTTGAAATGTTTAAAATGCTGTTTGATTAAATTTGCTCCTATGTCATGTTAAAATGCTTTAATTCATAACTAAATAACCGTAGCTCGGATTTAAACAAACTTTATATGTAAATGAGGTAGAAAAATGCCTAGTTTAACATGGTGGCATCACTTTGCATGTTCAACAACTATAGAATATGGTTTAGGGCAGAACAGTACCAAATCTATAATATGCTCATGAGGAGTTTCCGGATTTGTTGTTCGATGTTCCGGCCTCATTTAAACTTGCCTAGATAGGTAGTTTTATTGTGCTTCACCCTCTTGCCATGTTAATAAACATTTAATCTTGTTGGGTACATAAACGAGAGAGAACTAAATAAGTCATGTGGTGTTTTCTTCAATATGCAACTCCGTTGCATAATGAGCTCCACTTAATTTGTAGGATTGTTTATGCATTTTGCCATGCCATGCCATGTATCATTAAACCGTACATACATCATACTTGGTTGTGCATCATGCCATGTCCACGTGTTGTTTATTTACTATGTTGTGTGCTTCTTTTCGGTGTTGCTTCTTCGGGTTGGTTCCGTTAACGTCGCGTTTGTGAGGAACCGTTCGACTATGTCCGTTTGTCTTCTTCATGGACTCGCTCTTCTTCCTTGCGGGATCTCAGGCAAGATGACCATACCCTCGAAATCACTTCTATCTTTGCTTGCTTAGTTGCTCGCTCTTTCGCTATGTCTATGCTGCGATACCTACCACTTGCTTATCATGCCTCCTATATTGTTGAACCAAGCCTCTAACCCACCTTGTCCTAGCAAACCGTTGATTGGTTATGTTACCACTTTGCTCAGCCCCTCTTATAGCATTGTTAGTTGCAGGTGAAGATTGGAGTTTGTTTAATGTTGGAACATGGATATTTTGTTGGGATATCACAATATCTCTTATTTAATTAATGCATTTATATACTTGGTAAAGGGTGGAAGGCTCGGCCTTATGCCTAGTGTTTTGTTCCACTCTTGCCGCCCTAGTTTCCGTCATATCGGTGTTATGTTCCCGGATTTTGCGTTCTTTACGCGGTTGGGTTATAATGGGAACCCCTTGACAGTTCGCCTTGAATAAAACTCCTCCAGCAAGGCCCAACCTTGGTTTTACCTTTTGCCACCTAGCCTTTTTCCCTTGGGAGTCGCGCATCCTGAGGGTCATCTTATTTTAACCCCCCCGGGCCAGTGCTTGTCTAAGCGTTGGTCCAAACTAGAGCCCCTTGCAGCGCCACCTCGAAGAAACTCGATGGCTGGTTTTAGTTGTACGGATTGCTTATCCGGTGTTGCCCTGAGAACGAGATATGTGCAGCTCCTATCGGGATGTCGGCGCATCGGGTGGTCTTGCTGGACTTGTTTTACCATTGTCGAGGATGCCTTGTAGAACCGGGATTCCGAGTCTGATCGGAATGTCTCGGGAGGAGGTCTATTCCTTCGTTGACCGTGAGAGCTTGTCATGGGCTAAGTTGGGACACACCTGCAGAGATTTGAACTTTCGAAAGCCGCGCCCGCGGTTATGGAAAGATGGGAATTTGTTAATGTCCGGTTGTAGAAAACCTGAAGTTGACCTTAATTAAAATACATCAACCGCGTGTGTAACCGTGATGGTCTCTTCTCGGCGGAGTCCGGAAAGTGAACACGGTGTTGGAGTTATGCTTGACGTAGGTTGTTTTAGGATCACTTCTTGATCATACTTTTATCGACCGTGCTTTGCCTTCTCTTCTCGCTCTCACTTGCGTATGTTAGCCACCATATATGCTAGTCGCTTGCTGCAGCTCCACCTCACCCTTTTACCTTACCCATAAGCTTAAATAGACTTGATCGCGAGGGTGCGAGATTGCTGAGTCCCCGTGGCTCACAGATACTTCAAAAACCAGCTCGCAGGTGCCGATGAGACCGTGCAGGTGACGCAACCAAGCTCAAGGAGGAGCTCGATGAAGATCTTGTCCTTTGTTTTGTTTCGTTCTAGTTGATCAGTAGTGGAGCCCAGTTGGGGTCAATCGGGGACCTTGTCGCATTTGGGGTTCTTCTTTTATTTTGGTTCCGTAGTCGGACCTTGATTGTATCTGGATGATGTAATGTTTTATTCATGTATTTGTGTGAAGTGGCGATTGTAAGCCAACTATGTATCTCTTTTCCCTTATGTATTATATGGGTTGTGTGAAGATTACCTCACTTGCGACATTGCTTTCAATGCGGTTATGCCTCTAAGTCGTGCTTCGACACGTGAAAGATATAGCCGCATCGAGGGCGTTACATATGGCTTTCTTACTGAAGCAAGACAACTGAGCAAGAATAATGATGTTAAGTGGCCTTGGGGACTCCAGCTGAAACAATGCAAAATAATTCCCAGGCTCTGTAACATGTTGCTGCAACTTAGCTACAATAGGTTTCTGTATCAAATGGTGAACAGGTCCAGTAGTGTCGTCAAACAAGTACTTCGCTGGTAGATCGCTTGGGAAGGCTGTGGCGATATGTACCATAAGCTGTTGATAAGCATTTCCACCCAGCATTATTTCACCAAATGAGGAGCGAAACTCGAAAGGGACCAGTAGTACAGTAAGCGGAATTCTAGCTCCAGAACCACCAATCATTTGTTTAGAATTGCAGTTCATATCAAGATGGTCACTCCTCTTATATTCCCTTTGACTCAAAAATAGCCAATACATGCTCATGGTCCTCATGGTCCCTAGCAACTTCTCATGCCAAGGAATATTACATGTAGCAGCTTGCTCCAGAAAGTGATGTTCCGACAAGTTCCACTGCTCCTGGCTTTGATGCACAATGTCACCAGCACCCCATAATTTCTCAAGGCAAAAACAGCCAGCCAACTCACTGATGTGCACATGATTAATAAACTGATGCTCAATAAATTCTACAATTTGTAGTTCAGACAAACCATGCACTTCTCGAGGATTGTTGGATGGTAGCAGAAACTGAAAATCATGCCTAAGGCAGGGCCTGCAGACAGTTGTTTTCCGCACAAAACTGAGAGTCCATGCAACTCCACATTGTAATTGTTCAAAAGAACTAGGGAGATCAGACTGAATGGTGAAATCATTGCTATTTGTTCCGGGATGTGCACAATAACAGATCATCTCACTACCACAATCGTGCTTAGTGGAAACCAAGAAAGTGAGTTGCTCTTGTTCAGCAAATGCACAAAGTTCAGAAAACCACTGTTTACTGTAATGAAAGAGCTTCACATGTGTATTGAGGCATGAATCATCTTCATCTTGTTGCAAAGACCACAAACATAGGAGCTGACCTGGGAATATCCTTATGCCGTTTCCAAGAAGACCACACACAAGATTTCCAACATGGCTTAATTCCATCAGAAATCTACTACTAATCAAACCACTGTCATGCACTTGAACTAACATAATTAGATGCTTCATGAACCTTCCAATTAGAAACGATGGCCATGGAATGGGTCGGACCTCGTTTCCGTCTGCTGATACAAGATGCACACAATCACACTTCTCTAATGGCACACTGACTTCAAACGACTTCAGTCGCACACTTGGTAGATACCTCCAGTATTCTCTCAAAAAATTCAGAGCAACCGGCAAACGCTGCACCACATAAGTAACTTGCAACAGCAGCCCTTCATAATTCAGAGTCGTGCCTTCAAGAGAACCAGCAAACGACGGCCACGGCGCGGGCCGTACATCATTGCCGTCAGCAAAATGCATCTGAAATGATGACCACGGAGTCGGTCGGACCTCGTTTCCCTCTGCAATATGATCCACCAGAAACGATGGCCATGGTGACGCCCGTATCAGCAGCCCTGCATGCCCCGGCGAGACGTCCAGGTCGTGGTTCCGGAACGGCTGCACGACGGCATCGGTGCCCGAGTGAATGAGATCCGTGACGAGCATTGGTGCGGCTGTTGAGAGGAGCGGCACTGTCATGACTGAAGGTGGGAACGCCCTCGTGTTGTTGTCCTGGTTCGAGCATTCTGTCGAACAGGTCACGGGCTTGTCATTGATGGAGTCCTCGGACGCATCGTGGGGGACCACCCGGGCCTCAGTGGTGGAGGAGGGGGTGCCGGGGAGGACGGCGAGCTCGGTGACGACTTCTGGAATATCCTCCACCCATGTGTGCTCGTCCATGCCCGTGTCGGGGACGTGGCGGTTGCTGTCGAGGGAAGACTCAGGGGATGTGTCGTGGACCTCCTCGTCGATGGTGGGTGAAGTAGTCGTGGATGCGAGGTCGATGTGAGACGAGGTAGCAGTAGCAGGAGGAGGGGAGGCAGGCAGATCGACTTGTGAGGTAGCCCCGACTGGATCGCCCGCACGCGCGGCCGCGAACTCGGACTTGATGCTATCCATCTGCGCCGATAGCTGCGCGAGAAACCACAACATCTGCTCGTCTGCGGTCATGGTGTCCCACTCCGGTGGATAGACCAGGGAACAAGGAGACTGCTCCTGATCGGACATGGTGCCGTCGCCGGTGGAAATTGGGAAATCGAGGAGGTGGTGGTGAAATTTACTGGCTCTGAATACCAGATGTTAACAACCTAACGATATCTTCCTCGATCTATCACTCACAGATGAACTCAAATAACAATGGTGGATTACAGGATCACAGATACACGAATTGGAGGAAGGAAGGTAAGGGGAAAAGAGGGGACGGGGCTTGCCTGCTCCTGTCCCGTGCTCCCATCTGTACTCCCATTGCTAATTTTTCATCTAACGGCAGCGCCAGATTCCCTTCCCCGCGTGCCTTTTCTGCCAAAATAAATAAATACCCGAGCTCCCGTATTCCCGTATATCCCTCGCCCTCAGTCCCTCACGTAATATCCACAACTGTTTTTGGAGGGAAAATGTCCGCCAAACTAACTATTGGCGCCAATATAGAAAACAGAGGCACTAGGCAAATCTTTACAAACACAAGATCCTAAATACCAGGTGGAAGAGATTTCAATCTGGAGCCTGATTGCATCCACAAACCAAATTCAGGCAGATAGCAAAGTGTGCAAATATCAAGCGATCCGAGGTTTAAAGTAAGGAAATCATTGTCCTCTATGGCTTCTTCAAGCAGTGGTCATGAGAACCATGAACACGGCAATGGATCTTCAGGACCAAAAGTAAGAAATCGGACTCGTATTCTTCTTTATCTCCTCTTTTCATTGTTCTTGTCCTTCTTGTTGAACTAGTTGCACCATTTCCTCTGCTGAAGAACAAATCAAAAATGTTGATGATTGTATAAGATCTATGCAAATCTGACACAAAAGGAATAGCAGTTCTGCACAACTTACTTTGTCAGGTCAATCATGTTATTTCACTCATATATACAAGAATATGTTATTCTTTCGAGGCCTACTGTATGTAATAAAATCAGATGTCTGATTGTTGTTTTAGCCATAATCAATATTAGTTTCACAAAATCAACATTATGATCTTCTGCAATTGACTTAGATTCTGGTAGTTGAAAAATAATTTAGTGTACACGTAGTATTCAATTAGTGTGTTGTTTCACAAATCTAACTGCCGAACATATGAGTATTAACTAAAGCGAATACTGATTCATATAGGATGTGCATGAAACTGCTCCTAGCAATGCAACAGATTGCATTGATGAAAGGGTACCAAAGGTTGGCATGCAATTTGTATCTGAAGAGGAAGCTTACTCCTTTTATAACAAGTATGCAAAGGCTATTGGTTTTAGCATCCGAAGAGGGAGTCAACATAAAGTAAAGAATTCTTCCGTGATACAACAAAGAACATTTACATGCTCCCGTCAAGGTATGGGCTGCTTGTATTTTGTTTTGGTTATATAACTATTGGTATCACTAAGATACTTATTTCAATTGACAGGATTCCGTGCAGAAGATAAGAGAGAGGATTCTTTCAGTTACAGTAGGCCCGAAACACAATGTGGCTGTCAAGCCCATATGAAGATAAGTCTCAAAAACGGATTATATTATGTGTATGAATTTGAGGCTGCACATAATCATAATCTTGCTACTGGAGACATGGCCTTATACTTAAGATCCCAAAGAAAAGTGACGGAAGCACAAATAGCAAACGCTGAGGTCGCAAAGTCTGTAGGCATTTTGAATAAAGCAACTATTGATCTTATGGCCAAAGAAGCATGTGGACTTCCAAATCTTGGGTTTGCACCTAAAGATATGAAAAATCGTTTATACTCTAAGAGAACATTGCAAGCAAAGAAAGGAGACACAGGGGGAGTGTTAGAATACATGGAGAAGAAGGTAAAAGAAGATGCCAATTTTTTCTATTCAATTCAAGTTGATGAGGATGATCTGATAACTAATATTTTCTGGGCTGACTCGAAAATGATATCGGACTATGCAATGTTTGGTGATGTTATATGCTTTGACACCACATATAGGAAACTAGATGATGGGCGTCCCTTTGGTTTGATTGTTGGGGTGAATAATCACAAGAAAACTATGGTCTTTGGTGCTACACTTCTCTATGATGAAACTGCTGAAAGTTTTGGTTGGCTTTTTAGAACATTTCTAACAGCCATGTCTGGGAAACATCCAAGGACTATTCTGACCGATGAAGATGCAGCAATGGCCAAGTCAATTAGTAAAGTCCTTCCTCACTCTCACCATAGACTTTGCGTGTGGCATATGAATCAAAATGCTTGCAAGCACCTTGCTGGGGTTGTTGAAGAATATAAGAAGTTCAATGCTGATTTTCAGCATTGTATCTATGATATTGAGGAAGAAGAAGATTTTATAAATGAATAAAATAGAATGCTAGACAGATATGGACTACGTGACAATACGTGGCTGCAAAGGTTGTTTGAGAAAAGGGAGCAATGGGCACTAGTGTATGGCAGAAATACATTCTCAGCCCACATGAGCACTACCCAAAGAAGTGAA
Organism: Triticum aestivum; assembly: GCF_018294505.1. Lineage (NCBI taxonomy): Eukaryota > Viridiplantae > Streptophyta > Magnoliopsida > Poales > Poaceae > Triticum > Triticum aestivum. The sequence goes on from NC_057794.1 coordinate 269,030,504, forward strand.
AGCATGAATAATGAACTAAAGCGGTACATTAGTATTAAATATGACATGCTTACTTTTTTCGAGCATTTTGAGCACCTAGTTGCGGATAAAAGATTTGTAGAGGTCAAGTGTGACTTCAAGGCCTCACAAAGTACTCCCAAGCTGAAGGCAGAAGGAAGCTATGTGTTAAGGCAAGCCGCAAGTACATATACTCCCGCAATATTCAAGATGTTTCAGGAGCAAGTGCTTCGGACCCTGAACTATGACACATTTCTTTGTGATTCAAGTGATAAAGAGAAGAGGGTTTATACAGTAAAATTTCATGGAACACAACATGAGCATGTTGTCAGTTTTTATCCAAACGAAGAAAAAGTCAATTGCAGTTGCAAGAAGTTTGAATTTGCTGGAATCCTCTGCTCTCATTGCTTAAAGATACTTGATATTAATAATATCAAGCATATCCCTGAACAATATATATTGAAAAGATGGACAATTGATGCCAAAAGTGCTAGAGATAACAAGCAATCGCAATTTGCACGAGGATCTAAAAGCAAGAATGTCAAACTTTTACAAGGACTTGTGCAGAATGTTTATCCACATAGCTGCTCGCGCCGCAGAGTCCGATGAAACATATGATATGGCTGCTAATGCGCAGAGCAGCTAGCACGAAATGTGGAGCAAAGCTTGAAAGTTAGAGTTGATCCAGACCCAAATCCGGATTTGGGTGACTCCTCTGTTTCACAAGGTATATATTTATATACTATACTAGTAGTTCCATAGAGTATTTTCAAACTAAGACTTGCATTTAATTTTACGGTTGCACTTGCAGGTCTGAACATCGACTCTACTAGAGTTTCAAAGCATAACGAGGGGCTTCACATGCCAAGAGGTATGAAGGTAAAGGAGAAGACTGTACGAGGGTCAGCGAGACCCGTTGGTGGCTTGGAGAAAGCAAAAACAACGAAGAAAAAGAAGATAGATGATTCTTTACAACTACAACCTGAAATGCCTTTCGCAAATGAAATGCCTACGAATAACCCAATCTTAATGGTATAAGAAGTCTAAGCTTTTTGACTTTATCTACTTTTCAAACTTCTGCGACACTAAGCTTTGCTATTAATTTTCATAGTGTCAATTCGGAGAAAATATTGTACCAGGATCAGGAAGACCCGTTGGTGGCTCGGAGAAAGCAAAAACAAAGAAGAAAAAGAAGGCAGTCCATTCTTTACAACGACCTGAAATGCCTTTGACAAACCAAACGCCTAGGTATCTACCACAGTACAAACCAACCCAAATGGTATAAGAAGTGTACTTTTTAAACTATTTTTCATTTTCAATCACTTATGACCTAAGCTTTGCTATTTATCTGCATAGGTTCATCTGGGAGCTCCGCCAAATCATGTGTACCCCTATTTAGCACATTACAACCCAAGTCTGCAACAATCCATTGGTATGTCGACCCCTACGATGATGCCAGGACAAAATCTATTACTCTTCCAACAACAGACTCCTACCAGTGATACTTGTACCCCTATGATGATGACAGGACAGAATCTACCATTCTTCCAACAACAGAATCCTACAATTGGTACCTCTAGCCCTACGATGATGCCGGAACAGAATCTATCATTCTTTCAACAGCAGACTCCTACCAGTGGTACCTCTACCCCTATGATGATGCCCAGACAGAATCTATCATTTTTCCAGCAACAAAATCCTACCAGTGGTACCTCTACCCCGACGATGATGCCAGGACAAAATCTACCATTCTCCCAACAACAAAAGCCAGCTTAATCAATGTTATAGATTTTTGTTTCATGTACTTGTGTGCAATTCTATTAGAACCTATGAGTATACGACCATGGATTGAAGGAGACTATCTATGTCAATCAGCAAGTAATTGAATAAGCAATTTGTGACCGTGATAAATATAGAAATAGTATTATCTGTCATGCATCATGTATAAACTGTACTATTACCAACATCATAGATTTGTTTGTCTAACCTGACAAACAGACCAGTAGTCGATGACTATGGTAATGGAGCGCCATTGTCACCTGGACGAGGATCAATCCAACCATATGACTTTGCATGCATCGATCTAAGGAGTAGTTTGTTCACTTAGTTGAATTGTGGGCTCATCCTGTATGCAAATATCACCATCAGTAGCTATATTAATTTCAGTTTATTTTCAACCAGTACACGAAACCATCAGCATTTTGTGCGATGAAAGATATTTCGTTGCCTCTAATATTAAACATCTTTAAAGAAATATCAAATTGAGCACCTTCAGCACACAGAAAACAGTCAGCTAACTAGGTATCCAGGACATGTAGAAACTAATTTCGGTCTATAATTTTGCAATCACATAATTTTAGCTTTTAACGAATCACTGTATGGAACAAATTAATTTGCAAGGCCCCAATGTGCATGTGCGCTCAATTGGTAGTAGCTAGCTGTTGACTTGGTCAGATGTGAACTGAATGGCAAGCAAACCAGAGGATACATCTGTATTCTAAACAAAACAGTAAAGAGGAGGATGAAAGGGAGCGACGGTGAGTTCCTGTACTGACCATGGCGCGCAGCAGGCGAGGTCGGCAGCTGCGTGAATGGTGTCGGGGCCCCGAAGACCCGCTGGATGGCGGCCGCCCTCGTCGCTCGCCGCGGCCTCTGCCCTGCCACCGCCGCCGTGGTCTTCAATGGCGGCACAACAGCCACCACCACCACCTCCACTATCCCGACCCGAGCTCCACCATGGCTGCTAGCAACTCCAAGACCTGGCCTTTAGCGCGAGGACGAATCAAGACGGGGAGCCGGTCTTGCGACGGGAGAAGCCGCAATCTGGGACGGGCGCGGGGCCATAGCTGTGACAGAAGCTTCAGCCCAACTCAGGCTTGCCGCTCTCCTCCTTTCACGCCGGCGGACCTCCTGGAGGCCGCGACGACGATACGGGGCGGTAGCAGATCCACTCGATGCCTCCGCTCCAGACGGTCGACTGTCGGCAGGGAAGGCGAAAAAGGAGGAACGAATACATATTGGGGCAAACGGAAATACGAGAGCTTCGTGTGTTTTTTTTCCCAGAAAAAAGACACGCGAGGGAGGAAAACTGGCGCAGCCGTTAGATAAAGAATTAGCGAAGGGGAGTACGGATGGGAGCACGGGACGGGAGCAGGCAAGCCCCGTCCGAAAAGAGGGTAGCCGCCGTCGGGTTGGTCCGTGATCCACTGGATAGGTTGTTCGTTGCTTTTGCCCAAGTATTTGTAGCTGCATCGGCCAGAGGATTCCCAGCCGGGCCAGGCCCAAGTGATGTCCAAAGGCAAGCCCACATGGGCTAGGGGGAGGGCCCTGACAGATACTATATGAAATATCTCGACTTTTTACACTAAGCACTGTAACTACCCAAACAAATAACTCCATCGAAGCATAAACTCATCAGTTCCAGCCTGCATGGCTACAGTAATAGCCAAGCAATCAAGCTTTTTACAGGACTCCCTTAAGGTCAAACTCTGGAGGCGTCATCTGCCCCTCACTTTCTAGTAAACCATCCCCCATCCAATATTCACAAATGCAAAATGTCTTTCAGGTCCCCAACAAGAATTTGAAGCCTAGGCACTCTGCGTGGAGAGAGGGTTGCAAAGGGGAGTCACTTTATGGATTTTTCAGAGCAGCCAGCCTCTGCTTGAGCTCCTCCAATTCCGAACTGTAAACAAGGTAACCAGTGTCATTAACATGGCAACTTATATCAGGCATAGGTGTAAATTCATTGAGCGAAAAAAAGATCAAGAGTACATAAATAGCTGTTGGAGATAAGTGTGTGTCAGCAATGGTCGAAGGAATAAGATCCTAACCAGATCATGTTTAATTCTTTTAAAGAAATGCAGACAAAATATCGTGAATACAAAATCAAAGTAAGTGTTCTACTTCGAAACTACTTTATCCTTCTTTTTTATTCGGTACACAAAAAACATATGATTACGACTCTAAGAGTTTACTCTTTTTAAAGAGGATTTATTAACTATTTCGATGTGTTGCATAGGACATCAGTGGGGAGCTAAGGTAGTCTTGGTCCATCGCAGTTTGAAGTTCAGAAAATATATTAACCTCCGTACCAAAAAGCTTGTCTTAGATCTGTCTAGATATGGATGTATCTAACGTGTCTAGATACATCCGTATCTAGACAAATCTAAGACAAACTTTTTGGGACGGAGGGAGTAGTAACCTGGATTCCTTAACAAGGTATGAAGGGTCCAAGGGGGGTATAAAAATGAAGAAAATAAACAACTACAGATCCAGGATCCTGCATACCTCTCATCAGCCTGAACCTTCTTTCCAGCAATTCTTCCTTTGGGAGCCGGGGATAACTGCAAAACAGTACCAGGACAAGAGAAATTTAGAACAAGAGTTAGAATCATAGTAATGAAAAAGGGGTTGCACTGGTAGCTTCAACTACCTGTGAGGCAACGTCAACACCAATCTCGTCGAGCACCTAAAAGAGACATTGAAAAGAATGAATAATCGAAGAAACATGCTAGGAAGAGTCTTTCAAAGAGATGCTACCAATTTGGATTGAGGTTGGACACTGGAAATAACCTGGTTAGCAAGCTCTTCAGTTTCATCCTCAGCCTGATCATCGTCTAAGACATTGTCGATTGAGTCAGACATCATCTCGTTCTGCACAAATAATCAGGATAGTCAGTACATGCAGGTGCATACACTTTGTCAAAATCTAACACAGGAACCCATCATATGCTTGTGAGCTTCCCAGAAATACAATGTAAAATCTTGTCAAATTGGAAGCAATCATTCTATGAAAGTAGGAAGTACTGGACATAAGTTGCGTACCGTCATATCCATTTGTGCTGACTGCTTTTGGAACTCTTGCATTACCTTCATTTGCTTGGCGGGATCCATTTGCTGCAACAAAAATAAAACAAAATTTATAGTAGAACACGTGTTTCAACTCTTACAAAATTGTATTCTGCAGCTCAGTTTAAGCAAAGGCGCACAGAAGTTACTACTGTAAGATATTTAAGTTCAAAGATACCGTGATAGTATACACTTGGTTTCTAAATTTTAACACCTGGAATATATCATTCCAATAAGTTAGGTAGCCTATTACCTTGTTCATAGCTCCCATCGCTTTACTCGCACTCTGCATGCCAGCAGAGACTGAAGTGTTGGCCTGCATCGCCTAAGGACATAATGCGCCAACAAAAAACAGAAAATTAACTCACCACCATGTGTGGAAGAAAGAAAAACCAGGAAAATATTCACCTGTGTGTGTGTCGCAATGCCACGAATCTGAGCTCGGCTACCTTGTAAAGTAGATATTTTCTGTCTTAACCTGATCAGTTGACGGGCCAGAATTTTAGTTGCCGCCTGACAAATAGAAGGGAATCAGGAGAACCATACTGCATGATTTAGAACAATATTAGTGCGTGAAACTGAAATATAGGAAATAAAACCTCATTGCCAGTTTTTGCAGTCCTTTTGATTTCAGCAACCAGTCTCTTTTCCTGTTAATTGGAACAAAAAAACAAGGTGAAGCTATGGTTACTGCTTATTCAACTGGCACAAACAAAATAGCGGAACACAGCAAGAAAATATGTGTGCGTCATATGGAGTGTGAAATATGTGAAGAACTACATGGAGCAAGCTTTAACAACTTGTCAGATGACTGAACGTATAAAGTCATTTCCATTGACCTGAGCATTTTATTTCTCATTAACCACACAAGACAGGGTATGTGATTAAACATACAGACCTCTTGCTGTAATGTCCCAATGTCCCTCTCAATACCTACAGATGACACGCTTCAGGAATTAGATAACCTCCGAACCTGCAAAGTTGAACTACTGGGAGAAAGCATGGCTTACATGGTTTTCTATAAAAGGTTATAGCTGATACTGATCGAAATTCTCAACATGTGGTTTCTAGGACAGGATGCAGAATAGTATTTCCCTCCATGTTTCACAATTCAGTCAAACCTCAACTCCCCGAGTTTCAACAACTTCTATTTAGCAAACATGCAAAAGCTTGGAGCGTATGTGTATTATGATAGAATGAGCGGAGTCACAGATGGTATGTCAAACCGTGCTATACAGGTATACAACAGATAAGGGCTTTAAGTAAATAATATTCAATTTCAACCAATTTTGGAGAATTTGGTAGCTGTGGCCATAAAATTAGTACCATTCAATTTACACCGAATAACAGGGATTGAACCTTAAATCAGAAGATAACCCTAGATGGGAACTACAATTGCCTCGAACAGTTGATCAGAAACAATCGAATATAATGAAGCAGCCTTCGATTCAACTTGCATTAATTAGGTTCAAACTACAGCTAGCACATGTAACTTGGTATACTCTGACCTAATAACGTACCATTTAAAAATGGCAACCCACTTGAGCGCCAAGTGTGCCGGAGCACAAACTACTCACCTCTTGTCGCGTTCGTCAGCTCCCGCTTGCTGTTCCTGATCGCCTCTGCACAGCAGAAACCGCAATCAGGGATTCAGAGCTCAGGGCACAACGATTGAGCTAGACACAGGCGTACGAAACCCTAGGATCATCCCCGAAAGCAATCCGATCGATCAGAACTCGAGCTACGCAACGCCGGCCGGCGCGCGAAGCGCAAATTGGGAAAGGATCACGTGAACCGAGGCCAAATTCGGGTGAAATTTTGAACGGTGAGGAAGGGGAGGGGTTGAGTCGTACCTCTCGGCGTTGGCTTCTTCGCGAAGGGATTCATCACTTCCTCGGTGCGCTCGCCGCCGGGAGGAATCGAGGAGGGGCGGTGGGGCGTGGGAGAAGAAGGCCGGCTAACGCGTACGTGAGGGGATTGTTTGTTTGGGTTCTTCCTGGTAGTTGCGCGGAAGGGCTACCTCGACTGACCGACTTCTTCTTCTGTTATTTAATATATATACTAGTTGGCCCGTTGTGTCAAATAGCACAGAGACTTGCTGAAAATATATTGTCAATGAAAATAGTTTCATGCTGCAAGAACCTTTAACTAAATCATGCTATTTTTTAAACATATTTATTATGTTGTTAAATGATAGTCTGGGAAAAAGGAAACTTTGCATAATATGAATAGGTTCAGTTTGAAAATATGGACACTATGATGAGAGAGTAAAATTGGCATGGTTGTATTTTTTTAGCAAGTTTGAAAACATGGTTATCATGATGAGAAACTTGGTCATGCATATTTTTTTTGAAAAAAAGAGGGGAAAAGATGAAAAACCTAAGAATATATGTATACTAAACACCATGTATAAAACCAGTTAAGGAGAGAGGGTTTTGATGCTCCTAGGTGTAAATACGCCTATTATGAAATATGTATTAAAAAACACATTTCAAAAGAGTAGTGTTTCTATCAATTTGTTTTTGTGTGTTTGAAAAAAAAAAGTATTCATGTGTCTCTTAGACACATGTATATTTCCAAGCAGTTATATGGCAGATAGTTCGGCCCATGACTCAAGCGATTTATTTATCCCTTCTTCCTCAACACCTATTTCTTCTTCCTTGACAGCTTCATTCAGTCAAAGACAAAACTCCTCAGTAGTACTTTCATCACCTCAATAATTGGGATAGATATCATCCACTACAATGAAGAACAACAACATTTCTCTATACCTTGAACAATAATAAATCATTTATAGTACATTTGGCCAAGCAAACAATTAGTACAAGAACAATAACATTTTTCTATTTCTTGAATTCCACATGGGAGTATGGATGGCTTCACTCGTAACAATACATATGCCTTTTGTTTATTTGCCTGACAAAATGTTCATCAGATGAATCAATCAAATAGGAGGAAATGGGGAATATTTCAAACTAAAACAAAGAATTGATCCTAAATACATGAAGTGCAGTAGCTTTAAAGCCTCCAAATTATTTTGCTCTACTCCACCAGGAACGTGCAGGTCTTCAAGAACCAAAAGACGCCACTCGAGCTCTCTTCGGCCTCATAAGCTCTGTTGTTGTTTATATCCTTAACCCCAAAAGGTTTGTCTCTTAGCATATCTGTTGTTCTTCTGATCCTTATTATGTGTCGACTTATCCTGAAGAAAAGGCAATTGATATCCTATTATCATTAAATAAATCCACAGTTAACATGTGGATCGTGGGGAATGGTGAGATGCCATATTGGGGTTCGCAACACGAATAGAAGACCACTAATTTAATGCCACTAATTTACAGAAGGACAAAAATGCCTGAACACCCTTAAAAAGGGCATGATTATGAGGTGAGAACAAGTAGGCTAGTGATCCAAGTGAAACTTAAAATGGAGCAAAAAATTGCCATAATGGTGTTGCTTGGAAAAATCACAGTACAATGCAGAATGGAATTAATGCCACATGTTGATGCCATTAAATAAAACACCCTTAAGAAACACAATCAACTAAACCTTGAACACAAGTAGGCCTAGAGCAAGAAAACAATACATCATATTACTAAGCAAAAGCAAATAGAAATATCAAATTGAGAGGCAGAACTATTTGAAAACAAAAATGTAGGCCAAGTACAGACAACTAACATAAAATGAATAATAATACACCTTGAAGCTTGAAAATAATGCATACTAAAAGCAAGTTTCCTAAGCGCTAATACACCCTGCAATTTGTGTATACATGCATGAATAAGAAATTTGAATTGATCAAACCAAATCTGTTATAACACAGACGAATTAGAACTCTGAAAGTTGCATATACTGGAGTAAAGTTTGCTAAGCGACATAACACCCTACAATATCTGCGGTAAAATTACTTAGAAAGGCATCATGGACCCTGCGGTATAACCTGCATTACCATAGTTGTAGCTGCATCAACATGGACGCACCAGTTACTAAAAGGAACCTTTGCAAAATGGAAAATGAGCTTTTATTGCGCCTTGCTTCTTAGTGGGATGTGCATACCAACCATATCAATATGGAAAATTACCCCACTTCACGATAGTGCCAAGTCAAGCTATAGCCTAAAATATCCCGTGAAAAACTTGTAGAGAAATTAGAAAACAAATTGTAGGTTGGGAAGATGAGGAAAGAAGGAAGAAAGAAATAAAGAAGCTCACATGTTCCCATCTCCTCGGCACATTGGGAGTTGTCCTCGAGCTATCCTCCTCTCCAGGCAGCTGCCAAGGTGGGGGCTAGGGGCTCGACCAGGAGGGGTTCCCTGCCAACCATGAGCGAACATGAGGTACAATAAATATCAGCTATTCAGAAAGGGTATCAGCAAAAGCTCCATCCATGGTAGAACATTCAACAAGGCAGACACGGAAAGCTCCATCCATGGAGGCACATTACGTGAGGCCATCAACTAAGCAGAACTAAAAAATCATGATAGATAAGCAAACTCCAGTACCATTTTTAATCATGTCTAAATTGCAGTACTCATAATAGGCACCTGTTGAGAAGAAAAGGAACATATCTAATTTATACGGACTCCCCTAGTTCTGTTGGAAATGGATGTATGCAATTTAGATGAAACAGAGCATACAAAAAATAAGGACAAACTGATGCTTCTAAGGACAGGAGGTAGTAAACTTAAGGATATCTGTAAGCAGGTGCAATTGGTAATATGAAGCAATAAACAACAATTTCATTAACAATTAGGATAAAATCGCTGGTGTTTTTCGATATAGACTGATGCCTTCCTTGTACACATGGCTACTCAGTTGCCATCACATTATGGACATACACTGTATTTTTGCCGACTCGAAACCGTCACTTAGAAAAAAACGTTTTTAGATCAGCACATTAGTATGCTGATATATTGATGCTGTTTTTATGGACATACATGGTACACATGGAATCCCTGATGGTGTTCCTATATCAGCACCATTTGGAATAAAGGAGTGTATGCCCACACAAAGACCTTCATATTCGTCGAAGCTCGAGTTTCACCAAATACACTGATGTGCTACCATCTCATTACAAATTATGTATCGTGCCAAGGAAAAATCGTTTTACCTTTCAGCATATATATACGATCATACGGTAGTCACACATATAAGCAGCACCACAAAAACAAACACACAAACACGACACCTGGAAAAAGCAGGACCAGAGGAATTAACACGACAATAAGCAGTAAACAAATAGGGTAGAAAAGTGCAGTGCTTAGAAAAGAATGACAAGGACAAACCTTGACCAAAGGAACAGAGAAGGAGCAACCTTAGCGATTCTAGAGTCTGCAAAATAAATGGAAAGGAAGGTTAGCCAAGCAAGCCAGTCTGTTCAATATCTAACACAACAACAAATCAAAGACAACCTAGCTTTACATGGCAGAAATTTCAAGTAAGAGAAAAAATATATAATATGATATCTAACTATGTGAATACATTAGGAAATACCACTTCCAAATTAGAGCGCACCATTCCCCAAAACTCGAGGACTCAATATTCAGAAACTACACATCATGATAGTCAGTTGTTCTACAGTAGCAAGCTAAATAACACCTAGGTTGTGTATTATCTCATCACACAAAGAATGTAAATCATCACTCCATAAGATCAAGATTTACTATTTATTCTACTTCTGCCCCCAACGCATGAAATTGCATCTCCATTTGGAATCTGCTCTCCAGTCAAGTATTTTCTTAAGCAAATAGGCACATAGCAAAAAAACAAACCAGACTCCCGCCTCCATATATGCTTCACAGATAGTTGTTTAACAATTCTAGTTCTGCTTGAAACATCAAGCATAATTGGCTACTGATTCATTTCTAAAATAGAAGTGCACCAAAAAATAACTATTTGAAATTACAAATAGGGATAGGCCAATAGATGACCTCTTAATTCCATAGGAATCACAAAATCCCAAAAAACGGTACAATTATCATTTTATAAATGTTCGCACCTTAAAGTTAACAATCTCCTCAAATCAGCATACAAGGCTAACATAAACTTAAGCAAGACTATTCAAAATGATCATGGTACATGGTGGATTTATCATAATTGATATTTGGCTGGAAGTGGGCTACGTTCTACAGATATTCTGAAGCTCATTTTCAGTAGTCAGATAAATCGACCTGCTACAGCCGCCTCCAGCCGCCCACCAACACCCACGACAGGCCACCATGGACGACGCGCACCTGATTCCACCAGGAAGCCAATCTTGTACCATCGCTAGTGTGCGCGCACCTGAAGTGCACAGTGAGGCAGATCTTCCCTCTGTGGTATATCTGCATCAATATCCCATCCACAACAAGAATCACTGCCAAGAATGATTATCGCCCGACAACACTATTTTCAACAAGTGTCATGGTGGCAATTCACAGAACAGTCCAACATAAATGAAGAAGCCGCAACCATATCCGGAACATTTACACGATCAACACGACATACAGATATTTAAAAGATCACCAAGGCAGACAACATGACACAGAAGATACTGAAAGTAAAACACGCACACATGTAGTAGAAAGGAAAGAAGAAAACCTTGATGAGTCAAACGACGCAGCTACATCAGAGATCGTGCAACCTGCGAAATACACAAAAAACAACCGATCAGAGCACAACGACACACAGACATGCAATGAACACTCGCCGGTCACAGAAGCAACATAACGGCCTATTTACCCGAGGCAGCAAGCAAAAGGTTGGGTAAGCAGCAGGACCGACGAGAAGAAGAAGCGCCAGCGACAGGAGAAGTAGGCTGAACCGTAGAACAAGCGTCAGCACACACGCATTTCATCAAACATTCTATAGGCAAGCAGAAGAGGAGTGGACTAACCTCAATGAGAAGGAGAGACGGACCCAAGGCTCGACGCAAGCGACAACAGGAAACCGTACCAAACTGCCCATGAAGGAAACAAAGGCAAACATGCGAAATTAGCACGACGAATCGAAAGCAGTAGCGAAGAACATGCGAACCAGAGAAGGACGAACCTCAACCAGCAGCAACATCGAGCATAGGAGGCCCATCGGAACAGAGCATGGGGCTGCCGCATCTCGGCCACCATGTGGCATGGCGAGGCAATATATCCAGTCCATCTGTCCTTTCCCGTCACAGTTTCATTCATCTTCTAGATGACTAACACGATTAGCACATCAAGCAAGAAAATAAAAGGAACGATGAACATCACATGGAAAAAACAAGAACGATGAACATCACTTCAACAGGAGAAGAGGTAGATCGATTGGGCTATTTGTCCTAGGCCACCAGCGGCGTGGTCGGAGGGCGATGCTTCTCCTCTTCCATCTCGTTCTCCTCGGCGGCTCGGAGATCCTTGTCGACCGCGCGCACGGCGCGGCACAGCTCGTCGTGGCGGGTGGCGGCGGGGCCGAGGCCAGCGGCGGCCGCCTGGACGAGGCCCTTGGCTCGGTCGCAGGACTCGCTGAAGGCATCGAGGCAGCGGTGGAGGTCCGTGAGCGCCACCGTACACCCGAGCTCGCGGACTGCGGTGGCCGCCGCGTCGACCAGCGCATCGTAGGCACCAATCCATCTCTCTCTCTCCAACTGCAGATGGAGGTGAGGCACGCACGATGCATCGGTTAGCCAGGCCCCACAAGCACATGCATCGGGCAGCTGCAGTCCATCCACTCTCTCCAAAGTCCAAAGCAGACGAGACGCAACACCGCGCACAGGAAAGGCGTACACGTGCACTAGACACAATAGTAGCAGCCGACGAGCGGGACCGGAGCAGTGGCGGCCCACACGTCATCGCACTAGTACAAACGCATGTGCACAATCCGGGTGCACATGCATTGACCCACCCCTCTGTAGCTGACGCAGGAGGCAGTAAACTCCCCACAACGCACGACGCGGACAACGCGTGAGGAGTGCCGCGCCAGAAGCAGTTGACCGAGGTAACGAGGAAATATCCTATACACGAGACATGTGGTCACCGCAGCTGATGAGTGGGACCGGGGCCAGCACTGGCCCACCCGTCATGAGGACAGCACAGCGCAGGCGCAAAACGCGAGGAGCAGCGCACAGCGCCCGCGACCCGGGCTTCCTCGCATGCACGCGGCGCGGCAGGACAGGCTGCCCCGCGCACCCAATAAGCTGGCACACAGCCAATGAAATTCGACCCGAGCCCATAGGTCATCCGCTGGCCAAGATCTACCGTCCGGTGAAAACGCACAAGTCAAAACGTAGCGACCATCGAACGGACAAGAACGAAAAAAAGACCGGATTGACTAAAATCGAACGGCCGACGAAGCTTGCCATCGAGGGAGCGCCCTGGGAGCGAGTTGCCCGGCCTCTATATAGTTTTAAATACTCCCTCCATTCCGAAATGTAGCTCTTTGTACATATTCCACTATCAACTACATACAGATGTATATATATGTATTTTAAGTGTAGATCCATTCATTTGCTCTATACGTAGTCCACCTAGTGAAATTTGTACAAAGACTTATATTTAGGAATGGAGGGAGTAGATAGAAAAGGCAAAGCAGTTTCTGCCTTAGGCCTTGTTCTATTGACAGAATTTGGCAGGGATTGAGGTGGATAAAATAAAATTGACCCAAATCCTCCAATCCTCTTGAAAAGAGGTGTAACCAAACAAGGCTTTATGGATTTCAAAACAGGTATAATACCTAAGTGATCGAGGTCAATTACATGAAGGCAACGTTAGGGCCGAAGGAGTACATGTGAAGGTACATGAGCCTATCTAAAACTCTCCAACCAGCGAAGCATGACTTGCTGGTCTGCATATTTCTTTGCCCAGTGATGTCATAGATGAATCATCTTTGAGACCTTACTGATTATGAGAGCATTAGGCCATCGCTTGTTATCAAAAACTCAGGCATTTCTGATGCTCCATAATATAACTACGCACGCAGCAAAAAGCACATGTCATAGCTTGCCAATTTTGCACGAAGCAAGTGGTGATGAAAGCTAGTAGTGATGAAACAAAATCAAAGATGTTATTTGCCTTCACAGCTAGGTCTAGCACCCCTATTTTCTGCCAAAGGACATCTGCAACCTTGCATCTCAGCACCAGGTGAGCAATGGATTCAGTGGCAGGACAAACATCACATCGTGATGCAGTAGCTTTTCACTTATTTTTAACCATGTTATCTCGAGTATTCAACCTTCCATGGAAGGCCAGCCAGAGAAAAACTCGGTGTCGCATGGGAATGATGCTGTCCCATATGAAAGTAGCATGTGGCTAATTCATACCTCTAAGAGTTAGCAAGTCGTAAAAGTACGCCGTTGTTGCTTCACCCTTATAAACAGAGGAAAGCCTCTTATTGTTGTGTGCTAGGTCCGGCTGTATGTTACATAGTTTCTCTAGCAGGATAGCCAGTTGTTGTGTAGCGGTCATGGAGAGGTTGGGATGCAATTGAATGTTTCATTGTCCATCATACTGTGAGTCCACCGTGCATAACTTGTTCCTAACAAAAGTGAAAAGCGTAGGAAAGGAGCGCCTTAACCAGCCATTACCTGACCAATTATCGAACCAGAAAGAAATCTTGGAGCCTTCCCCTAGAGAACACTTTGTGGCATTTATAACCAGAGGCATCGAGCTTTTCAAACATCTCCACATGGCTATGTCACCATTGCTAGCCACCATCGGGATGGTGCTTTCACAAAAGTGTCACGCAAACCAAGTAAAGCAGGGCACTTCACTATCCTACTACACTCTTGTGGTGAAGTGACAGATCATGGCCAAATTATGTGCCCAGAGATCTCTGGTTCCAAGCCTCCCACTGTCCCTGGGGAGGGTTACAATATCCCAAGCCACCAAGCATTGTCCCCCAAGGGCATATTAAAGGAAATATGCCCTAGAGGCGATAATAAAGTTGTTATTTATATTTCCTTATATTATGATAAATGTTTATTATTCATGCTAGAATTGTATTAACCGGAAACTTAGTACATGTGTGAATACATAGACAAACAGAATGTCACTAGTATGCCTCTACTAGACTAGCTCGTTGAATCAATGATGGTTATGTTTCCTAACCACAGACATGAGTTGTCATTTGATTAACGGGATCACATCATTAGAGAATGATGTGATTGACTTGACCCATCCGTTAGCTTAGCATGATGATTGTTTAGTTTGTTGCTATTGCTTTCTCCATAACTTATACATGTTCCTATGACTATGAGATCATGCAACTCCCGGATACCGGAGGAACACTTAGTGTGCTATCAAACGTCACAACGTAACTGGGTGACTATAAAGATGCTCTACAGGTGTCTCCGATGGTGTTTGTTGAGTTGACATAGATCGAGATTAGGATTTGTCACTCCAAGTATCGGAGAGGTATCTCTGGGCCCTCTCGGTAATGCACATCACTATAAGCCTTGCAAGCAATGTAACTAATGAGTTAGTTACGGGATGATACATTACGGAACGAGTAAAGAGACTTGACGGTAACAAGATTGAACTAGGTATTGGGATAACGACGATCGAATCTTGGGCAAGTAACATACCGATGACAAAGGGAACAACGTATATCGTTATGTGGTTTGGCCGATAAAGATCTTCGTAGAATATGTGGGAGCCAATATGAACATCCAGGTTCCGCTATTGGTTATTGACCAGAGACGTGTCTCGGTCATGTCTACATAGTTCTCGAACCCGTAGGGTCCGCACGCTTAACATTCGGTGACGATCGGTATTATGTCTACTAGGAGGAGGACTCCTCCCCTCCTTGGCGCGCCCCAAGGGCCGGCTGGATGATAATCCCCAAGTGCAGGGAATCATCATAGCAATTCCCAAAGGTGGAAGTGATAAGTATGGAGTGTCAAACCCACAAGGAGCTAAAGGTAAGATCAATATTCTCTCAAGTCCTATCTGCCACTGATACGACTCTACGTACACCGAACGTTTGCTTCCAACTAGAAACGAGAAATAAAACTACGTTGTGGGTATGAAGAGGATAACTTTGCATGGTAACAGAGAGATAAAATATAAAAGTAGGTGTTGTTATCATAAAGTTAGAATATATTACTAAATATTATAAATAGCGAGTGTGGAATAATGATGGATCGGTGTGCGGAATTGTCTTAGGCAATTGTTAACAAGACCGATAGTCGTCATTGCAATTTCATATGAGGGAGAGGCATAAGCTAACATACTTTCTCTTCTTGGATCATATGCACTTATGATTGGAACTCTAGCAAGCATCCGCAACTACTAAAGATCATTAAGGTAAAACATGTAGGGGAACGTAGCAATAATTCAAAAAAATTCCTACGTGTCACCAAGATCAATCTAGGAGATACTAGCAACGAGAGAGAGGGAGTGCATCTTCATCCCCTTGAAGATCGCTAAGCGGAAGCGTTACAAGAACGCGGTTGGTGGAGTCATACACGCAGCGATTCAGATCGCGGTCGATTCCGATCTAAGCGCCGAACAACGGCGCCTCCGTGTTCAACACACGTACAGCCCGGGGACGTCTCCTCCTTCTTGATCCAGCAAGGGGAGAGGAGAAGTTGAGGGAGAACTTCGATAGCACGACGGCGTGATGGTGATGGAGCTCGTGGTTCTCCGGCAGGGCTTCGCCAAGCGCTACGGAGGAGGAGGCGGTGTAGGAGAGGGGGAGGGGCTGCGCCAAGGGAAGGGTGTGCAGCTTCCCTCTCTCTCTCCCTCACTATATATAGGGGGAAGAGGGTAGAGGAGGCGCCCTAGGGTTCCCTAGGGGAGGGGCGGCGGCCACAGGGGAAACCCTAGATGGGTTTGGGCGCCCCCACCCTAGGAAACTTGCCCCCCAAGCCTGGAGGGGTGGCTGCCCTAGGGGAGGCTCCCCCACCTCTCCAGGTTACGTGATATGGGGTGGGGGCACACAACAATTGTAGCAAAAATGACAAATGCTCATAATCTGATAAGAATCAGCATCTAACATTTTATAACACTCTTGCATCATTGATTTGGGCATCAAGATGGACTGAAACAAGCAGGTCACAATGGAACAAAATGAAGAGCACAACCTGATGAACATTTTGATATATCATGCATGCAAAACGAATCTACGAATGTGGAGTTATGGCATGTTGAACGAGGCTTGAAAATAACAGAGGAAAAAATTTAGTGGGCAAACGAGGTCAACCGCTGGATCCAGATCTAGGGTTAGCTCTTGCCGCAGATGTCGAAGCATGCCGGAGAAGTCACCGGAGAAGATGCTGCGGTGGCTGGAGAAGCGGGTCCGGCGAGGTAGGGGCCGGAGTTCCTTGGGGACGGCGGATCTGGGCAGCCCCTGCCCGGATCCGGCCGGGGAAGTTGCCGGCGACGGGCGGCGAAGGTCACCGGGGCGAGGCGGCTACGCGCCGGTAAGCGGGACGACGGAGTGCACCGGTGGGCGAGGCGGCGGCGCTCGGGCTCGGGGCACGCGGGGGAGCGGGAGGCGGCGATGGGCCGAGCGGGCCCGCTGCAGGCTCGCTGGGCCAGCGGCGGAGACGGGCGGCGATGCAACACGTGGCAGGCGGCGGTTGGTTCGGGCGGCGGCGGCGCGGGTGTCCGGCCTGGACAGACACGTCCAGCAGCGGAGTGGGAAAATCTTAGGGTTTTGCCCGAATTTTGGAGGAGGGGTGCACATATTTATACATAGAAGGAGGTGGGAGTGTCCAAATGGAGAGCGATTTTCGGCCACGCGATCGTGATCGAATGGCCGAGAGGATGGAGGGGTTTTGATAGGTTATTGGGCCACTTTGAAGGGGTGTTGGGCTGCAACACACACGAGGCCTTTACGGTTCCCCGGTTAACCGTCGGAGTATCAAACGGACTCCAAATGGCACGAAACTTGACAGGCGGTTTACCGGTGGTGTACCAAGGCCGCTTGGCAAATCTCGGTCTATTCTGAGAAAGTTTAACACCCGCACATGAAAAGAGACGAAAGGGGACGCCGGAGGATGTAGGAGTCTCGGATCGCAAAACGGACAACGGGGAAAAAGCTCAGATGCAAGAGACGAACACGTATGTAAATGAGATGCACATGATGATATGATATGAAATGCATGACATGGATGAAAAGCAAAATGAAGACAAAACCCAACCACGAGGGAATCTCATAACTTAACGCCGAAAATGGCAAGAGTCGGAGTACAAATATGGTAAGTTACATACAGGGTGTTACAACACTCCACCACTACGAAAGGATCTCGTCCCGAGATCTAGGACTGAAAGAACTCCAGATATTCAGAACGGAGGTGGTCCTCGCGTTCCCAGGTGGCTTCTCGGTCGGAATGGTGTGACCACTTCACTTTCAAGAATTTGATAGACTTTTTGTGAGTCTTGCGCTCAGTTTCTTCAAGAATAGCGACGGGATGCTCATGATAAGACATGTCTTCTTGGAGATCAATCTCTTCGAAGTTGATGGTGCGCTCAGGCGTCTGGAAGCACTTGCGAAGCTGTGACACGTGAAACACGTCGTGCACATTTGCAAAGTTGGACAGAAGCTCAAGTTGATAGGCGAGATCGCCTCTTTTGCCAATGATCTTGAAAGGACCCACATATCTAGGGGCAAAC
Source organism: Triticum aestivum (assembly GCF_018294505.1). Classification (NCBI taxonomy): domain Eukaryota; kingdom Viridiplantae; phylum Streptophyta; class Magnoliopsida; order Poales; family Poaceae; genus Triticum; species Triticum aestivum. The sequence continues at coordinate 269,048,916 of NC_057794.1, forward strand.
TTCCCTTTGATACCGAAGCGACGAGTACCTTTCATTGGAGAGACGCGGAGGTAGACATGGTCTCCGATCTGGAAAGCCAAGTCACGATGCTTGCTATCATAGTAACTCTTCTGGCGTGATTGCGCAGCTTTGAGATTTTCACGAGTGACTTTGCATAGTTCTTCAGCTTCTGTGACTAAGTCATTGCCAAGAAGTTGGCGTTCACCAGTCTCTGACCAATTAAGAGGAGTACGACACTTTCTACCATAGAGAATCTCGAATGGGGCCTTGCCCGAACTCGCTTGGAAACTGTTGTTGTAGTAGAACTCGGCATATGGAAGACAATCTTCCCACTTCATACCGAAGGAAATGACACAAGCCTTGTGCATATCTTCAAGAATTTGATTTACACGCTCGACTTGGCCACTAGTTTGAGGATGGAAGGCTGTGCTGGAGTGAATGTTGGTGCCAATGGCCTTCTGGAAGGAATCCCAGAACTTAGAAGTAAAGATGCTTCCACGATATGAAGATATTAGCTGTGGAATGCCGTGCAAGGAGACAATCCTGGAGGTGTATAGCTCTGCCAACTGAGCTGCTGTGATAGATTCTTTGATAGGAAGAAAATGAGCCACTTTTGTAAGCTTGTCGATGACAACAAAGATAACATAATTTCCACGTTTGGACTTGGGAAATCCAGTCACGAAGTCCATCTCAATATGGTCAAACTTCCATTCTGGAATGGCAAGAGGTTGGAGGAGACCAGCTGGCCGTTGGTGTTCTGCCTTCACTCTTCTGCAGACATCACATTCATTCACGAACTGAGCAATTTCTCGCTTCATTCAAATCCACCAAAACGACTGCTTGAGGTCATGGTACATCTTTGTACTTCCAAGATGAATGGATAGGAGGGAATTGTGAGCCTCGTTCAATAATGACTTTACGAAGGTCACCCTTAGGAACCACAATTCGATCCTCGAAGAAAAGAGTACCTTTGTGATCAAGGCGATAGCACTTGTACTTGGGTTGGCTCTTGGCAATCCCATTTTTCACCTTCTTCACCATGGCATCAAGAAGTTGTGCCTCACGAATCTGATATTCCAAAGTAGGAGAGACTTGGAGATTGGCAAGAAATCCTTGAGGAACAACTTGGAGATTCAGTTTGTGGAAAGCTTCACAAAGGTCCGGTTGGAAGGGCTTGAGAATCAAACTGTTGCAGTAAGCCTTCCTGCTCAAACCGTCTGCAATGACATTGGCCTTGCCTGGAGTATATTCAATACTCGGATTATACTCTTGAATCATTTCGACCCAACGAGTCTGTCTGAGGTTGAGGTTGGGTTGAGTGAAGATGTACTTGAGGCTCTTATGATCAGTGAAGATGTCCACTTTCCTTCCCAACAAGAGATGTCTCCATGTTAACAAAGCATGGACAACTGCCGCCAACTTGAGGTCATGAGTGGGGTAGTTATTTTTGTTGGGCTTCAACTGGCGAGAGGTATAAGCCACAACTTTCTTCTCTTGCATTAACACATCACCGAGACCTTGCAGGGAGGCATCACAGAAAACTTCGAATGGTTTGGATTCATCAGGAGGAGTCAGAACTGAAGCTGTGACTAACTTCTCCTTGAGGGTGTTGAAAGTGACGTCACACTCAGGCGTCCAGACATACTTGACGTGCTTCTCGAGGAGGTTGGAAAGAGGCTTCACGATCTTAGAGAAATTCTCAACGAATCTTCGACAATAGCTTGCGAGCCCAAGAAAGCTGCGGAGCTGCTTCACATTCTGAGTCGGTTCCCAATTCACAATTGCAGACACCTTCTCAGGATTAACAGCAATGCCCTTGGAGGAGATGATATGGCCAAGGTAGAGAACCTCATCGAGCCAAAACTCGCACTTTGAAAACTTCGCATAGAATTGATGTTCTCTGAGTTTGTCGAGTACCAATCTCAAATGCTTGGCATGATCCTCCTTGTTCTTGGAAAAGACCAATATATCATCGAGATATACCAAGACAAAATCATTTGTGTAAGGGTTGAAGATGAAGTTCATCATGCGAGAGAACATTGGAGGAGCATTGACAAGGCCGAAAGACATGACAATATATTCATAAGAACCATAGCTTGTTCTGAATGTTGTCTTGGGGATATCTTGTTCACGAATGCGAATCTGATGATAGCCCATACAGAGGTCAAGCTTGGAGAATACTTGGGCACCCTTGAGTTGCTCGAAAAGCTCATTGATGTTGGGAAGTGGGTACTTGTTCTTTATGGTCTTCTTGTTCAATGGGCGGTAGTCGACACAAGGTCGGACCGTGCCATCCTTCTTCTGGACAAAAAGAACACCACAACCCCAAGGAGATGAACTCGGTCTGTTCAGACCCAGACGCTCTTGTTCATCGAGCTGTTTCTTCAATTCCTTCAACTCCTTTGGTCCAAGCTTGTAAGGACGTTTGCAAACAGGTTCCGTGCTAGGCTCAAGATCGATGACGAATTCAACTGGCCGGTGAGGAGGCATTCCTGGAAGCTCTTTTGGAAATACGTCCTGATATTCAAAAACGACTGGAATCTGAGAGATGGCATTCAACTCGCCCTTCTCATTGAGAGAAAACAGCCGGATGGTATCATCACGAGTGGCATAGATGATCACATCCTCAGAAGAGTGTGTCAATTGAATCTGCCTGGCAACACAATCAAGCTGAGCCTTGTGCTTAGAAAGCCAGTCCATACCGAGAATTATATCAATATCCAAGTTACCCAGAACAATAGGAGAAGACAGAAACCTATAGTCGCCCATCTTGATAGACACATCCAGAACCATGTAGCTTGTGTACAAGCATTTACCCGGTGAGACAACTGCTAACAGACTAGGAAAATCTTGGAAAACCAAGGGCCAGTTCTTTTAGCGGCTTAAAAAATAAGCCATCTCCTTCTGAGATTGTTTCATAAGCTGCCTCCCTCATTCATTGAGGCTTCTGGACTAGTTATAGGATAACTAATATAGAAGCCTCAAAAAATTTTGGTAGCGGCTTATTTTTTAAGATGAGGAGAGGCGGCTTATTTTTTAAGCCGCCCAAAAGAACTGAGCCCAACTCATGCTTAGATGCAAATGGTCTTGAGATGAAACTAAGAGATGCACCAGTGTCAAAAAGAACTTTTGCAGGAATATCATTAACATGAAGATTACCCATGATCACTTCTGAAGAGTCCTCTGCCTGAGCTGCGTTCATCATGTTGACCTTTGCAAACTTGAAATTATGCTTGACCACTGCATTGCTGGCAGATCTCACAGGAGGAGGAGGCGGAAGGCACCTTTGGTTTAAGCATTTGTTTGCATAGTGCCCTTTCTGCTGACACTTGTTGCAAGTAACCTCTAAGAGCGGGCGGTGATAAGGAGCACTTGACCTTGGAGCATGAGACTGCGCTTTGTTATGATAGCCTGGGTTGGGTGGGTGGGAAGATCCATTGCCACCTTTACTCTTCTGCTGGTAAGGCTGCCGAAACGGAGGAGGAGGAGGCAACCAGAACTTCTGCTGCTTAGCTGCCACTTGAGATGAAGAAGACGATGGAGCTACATCCCTGACTCTCTTCTTAGATGCATCGCACTTGAGCTGAGCGGCTTCTTGCGTTAGTGCCATGTTGTAGAATTCATCATACTTGGTCGGCTCAAAAAGCACGAGAGCTAATTGCAGATCTTCTCTGAGGCCACCTCTGAATTGATAAATCATGCTCTTCGTGTCAGGGATGTCTTGTTTAGCGAAGCGAGCGAGCCTCTGAAATAGGATGTTGTATTGGTAAACAGACATACTGCCTTGCTTGAGATTGCGGAACTCCTCGCGCTTACTCTCAGCAACACTTTGAGGAATGTGGTGAGCTTTGAAGTCTCGATGGAAATCGTCCCAGATAATCACACGACCTCCTTTGGAATCTTTGTATTATTGATACCACGCAGCAGCTTGGTCTTTGAGTTGGAACGAAGCAAACTTGACAAAGTCCTCAGGCCTGACATTGCTACACTCAAATTTTTTGCAGATATCCACGAGCCAATCGTCGGCGTCTGTGGCCTCGACACAGTTACCGAAGGACTTCGGCTGTTTTGCAAGGAACTGATTGAGGGTAGCAAACTGAGCTTGATTGTTGCCTTGGCCTTGATTTCCTTGGTTGCGCTCTTGCAAGAGTTGCAAAAGCATCTGAGTGTTGGCGTTGGTGGCGGCCATGACAGCTTGCCATGCCTCCAGAGGTGGAGGTGGTGGCGGAGGTTCCGGATTCTGATGCGTTGGAGGAGCCATCCTGAAGAGGTTGACATCCGTTAGCATCTTGAAAGACATATATTCAAGCTGAATCAAAGGATCGAAATTGCAACATATAGCCTTAACATTCTAACAAGAATGAATGAATGAATTCCAAAGTAAATCATCACACTTTCATAAATTGAGAAGCCACTTAGATAAAGGTAGAAGAATAAAGCAACAAGGTACGGATATGAGCAAATGATTGGTAAGGATTACCCAATCAAAAACCAAATATCTGCGGGAAGAAATACTAGAGCTACATGAATTCTCACCTATGAAACTCCTGAAACTTTGTGGTTATGCAATCAGGTGTTGGGGATATAAGGGAAGCATAATATCTCACCCAAAACTAGCAAATCCTACATCCAGCTGTATCCATCCTTCAACACATAACCAAGAAACCTTCAGAAATCATTTACCTCAACCTTCGGAAAGCATCCGTTATACGAGTTATGACAATACTCCCGAACTCCCGCCCCAGTACTGGGTGGCGTCGAGGTTATCTCACCAACAACTGCATAAAGGAGATTTTCGATGTCGGCGAACTCAGGTATTCCAGAACTGCAACGATAAAATTGTGACGACAACACCTCAGAGCTCAACTCCCCGGGACACTGCCACAACCCCTAAATGTCAGGAGGCACCATGAACAATGTTCTCATCACAAAACCATCGGAACGATTCCAAGATACCCGCGTGATCCTAATTTTTTTCGTGAAACTTGAGGAGAGAAGAGTCAAAACTCTACGTCAGGAGGCCTCACCAGAGCGACGAAGGGACTGAGGAGTAAAAAGAATCCTACTCTCTGATATATATAATCCTATAAGACTCAAAACATTTTTTTCTAGACTCAACAACGCCAGCGATTCGATCAAGCAGGGGGCTCCTAAGTCGGGGAAGGCTCTGATTACCAAGTTGTAACACCCACGATGCGGCTATATCTCCCACGTGTCGGAGCACGACTTAGAGGCATAACCGCATAGTAGGCATGTCGCAAGAGGGGTAATCTTTACACGTCCCATGTACTGAATAAGAAAGGGATAAATAGTTGGCTTACAATCGCCACTTCACACAATACATAAATATAGCATACATCATCCAGAATACAATCAAGGTTCGACTATGGAACCAACATAAATAAAGACAACCCCAAATGCTAGATCCCCGATCGCCCCAACTGGGCTCCTCTACTGATCGTTCGGAAAAGACACATAGTAACGTCCCGAATCCTCGTCGAACTCCCACTTGAGTTCGGTCGCGTCCCCTGCACTAGCATCATCGACACCTGCATCTGTTTTGAAGTAATCTGTGAGTCACGGGGACTCAGCAATCTCACACCCTCGCGATGAAGACTATTTAAGCTTAAAGGTAGGAAAGGGGTAGTGATACGTCCATTTTGCATCATGCCTTTATATCGATATTTATTGCATTATGGGTTGTTATTACACATTATGTCACAATACTTATGCCTATTCTCTCTTATTTTACAAGGTTTACATAAAGAGGGAGAATGCAGGTAGCTGGGATTCTGGGCTGGAAAAGGAGCAAATATTAGAGAATTATTCTGCACAGCTCCAAAAGTCCTGAAACTTCACGGAAGACATTTTCAGAATATATAAAAAATACTGAGCGCAAGAAGTTCACCAGGGGGCCACACCCTGCCCACGAGGGTGGGGGCGCGCCCGGGCGCACCGGGCATGCCCCCTACCTCGTGGGCCCCCTGGTGGCCCTCCGATGGCCATCTTCTGCTATATGGAGTCTTTCGATGAGAAAAAAAATCATAAGCCATCTTCTCGGATGAAACTCCGCCGCCACGAGGTGGAACCTTGGCGGATCCAATCTAGGGCTCCGGCAGAGCTGTTCTGCCGGGGAAACTTCCCTCCGGGAGGGAGAAATCATCACCATCGTCATCACCAACGCTCCTCTCATCGGGTGAGGGCAATCTCCATCAACATCTTCACCAGCACCATCTCCTCTCAAAACCCTAGTTCATCTCTTGTATCCAATTCATGTCTCCAAGTCCGAGATTGGTACTAGTAGGTTGCTAGTAGTGTTAATTACTCCTTGTAGTTGATGCTAGTTGGTTTATTTGGTGGAAGATCATATGTTCAGATCCTATATGCATATTAATACCCCCTTTGATTATGAACATGATTATGCTTTGTGAGTAGTTACGTTTGTTCCTGAGGACATGGGAGAAGTCTTGCTATTAGTAGTCATGTGAATTTGGTATTCGTTCGATATTTTGATGAGATGTATGTTGTCTCTCCTATAGTGGTGTTATGTGAACATCGACTACATAACACTTCACCATTATTTGGGCCTAGAGGAAGGCATCGGGAAGTAATAAGTAGATGATGGGTTGCTAGAGTGACAGAAGCTTAAACCCTACTTTATGCGTTGCTTCGTAAGGGGCTGATTTGGATCTATATGTTTCATGCTATGGTTAGGTTTACCTTAATACTTTTGTTGTAGTTGCGGATGCTTGCAATAGAGGTTAATCATAAGTGGGTACTTGTCCAAGTAAGGACAGTACCCAAGCACCAGTCCACCCACATACCAAATTATCAAAGTACCGAACGTGAATCATATGAACGTGATGAAAACTAGCTTGATGATATTCCCATGTGTCCTCGGGAGCGCTTTTCTCTATATAAGAGTTTGTCCAGGCTTGTCCTTTGCTACAAAAAGGATTGGGCCACCTTGCTACACTTTATTTACTTTTGTTACTTGTTTCTCGTTACAAATTATCCTATCACAAAACTATCTGTTACCACTTATTTCAATACTTGCAGAGAATACCTTGCTGGAAACCGCTTATCATTTCCTTCTGCTCCTTGTTGGGTTCGACACTTTTACTTATCGAAAGGACTACGATAGATCCCCTATACTTGTGGGTCATCAAGACTCTTTTCTAGTGCCGTTGCCGGGGAGTGAAGCGCCTTTGGTAGGTGGAATTTGGTAAGGAAAATTTATATAGTGTGCTGAAATTTACTGTCACTTGTTACTATGGAAAGTAATCCTCTGAGGGGCTTGTTCAGGGTATCTTCACCCCGACCAGTAGAGCAAAGAGTTGCTCCTCAACCTACTGAACCTACTGAAAATGAAAGTGTCTGCTTTGAAATTCCTTCGGGTATGATAGAAAAACCGCTAGCTAATCCTTTTACAGGAGACGGAACAACGCATCCTGATGAGCACCTGATATATGTGGATGAAGTTTGTGGATTATTTAAGTTTGCAGGTGTACCCGGAGATGTTATTAAGAAGAGGTCTTCCCTTCATCTTTGAAGGAAGATGCACTGACATGGTATAGGCTATGTGATGATACGGGGTCATGGAACTACAAACGATTGAAATTGGAATTTCATCAGAAGGTTTATCCTATGCATCTTGTTCATTGTGATCGCAATTATATATATAATTTTTGGCCTCGCGAAGGAGAAAGCATCGCTCAAACTTGGGGGAGGCTTAAATCAATGCTATATTCATGCCCCAATCATGAGCTCTCAAGAGAGATGATTATTCAAAATTTATATGCTCGGCTTTCTGATAACAATCGCACCATGCTCGATACTTCTTGTGCTGACTCTTTTATGACGAATACTATTGAATTCAAATGCGATTTATTGGAAAGAATTAAATGCAACTCTGAAGATTGGGACCTCGACGAAGGTAAGGAGTCAGGTATGACACCTAAGTTTGATTGTGTTAAATCTTTTATGGATATCGATGTTTTCCGTAAATTTTGCACTAAATATGGACTTGACTCTGAGATAGTAGCTTATTTCTGTGAATCTTTTGCTACTTATGTTGATCTCCCCAAGGAGAAGTGGTTTAAATATCATCCTCCCATAGAAGTAAAAGTAGCTGTACCTATTAAAGTTGAAGAAAAAACTATCACTTATAATGATCCTACTGTTCCTACTTCTTATGTTGAGAAACCACCTTTCCCTGTTAGGATAAAGGAACATGCTAAAGCTTCAACTGTGGTTCATAAAATCAATATTAGAACATATACATGTCCTGAGCAAGTTAAAGTTGAACCTAATATTGCTATTGTTAAAGATCTTTTGGCTGATAATATTGATGGGCATGTTATTTATTTCTGTGATGAAACTGCTAGAATTGCTAAACCTTGTGCTAAAGATAAACCTAGACCTGTGGTAGGCATGCCTGTTATTTCTATTAAAATAGGAGATCATTATTATCATGGCTTATGTGATATGGGTGCCAGTGCTAGTGCAATACCTATTAACCTATATAGAGAAATTATGCATGATATTACACCTGTTGAGTTAGAATATATTGATGTCACAATTAAACTTGCCAATAGAGATACTATTTCACCAATGGGAATTGTTAGAGATGTTGAAGTCTTGTGTGGGAAAACTAAATATCCTGCTGATTTTATTGTTCTTGGTTCCCCACAAGATAGCTTTTGTCCCATTATATTTGGTAGACCCTTCTTAAACACTGTTAATGCTAAGATAGATTGCAAAAAGGATGTTGTTACTATCAGTTTAGATGATATGTCTCATGAATTTAATTTCTCTAAATTTAGTAGACAACACCATTGTGACGCCCCCGATTTGACCATACACTAATCATACACGCAAACGTGTACGATCAAGATCAGGGACTCACGGGAAGATATCACAACACAACTCTACAAATAAAATAAGTCATACAAGCATCATATTACAAGCTAGGGGCCTCGAGGGCTCGAATACAAGAGCTCGATCATAGACGAGTCAGCGGAAGCAACAATATCTGAGTACAAACATAAGTTAAACAAGTTGCCTTAAGAAGGCTAGCACAAACTGGGATACAGATCGAAAGAGGCGCATGCCTCCTGCCTGGGATCCTCCTAAACTACTCCTGATCGTCGTCAGCGGGCTGCACGTAGTAGTAGGCACCTCCAGTGTAGTAGGAGTCATCGTCGACGGTGGCGTCTGGCTCCTGGGCTCCATCGTATGGTCGCAGCTATCGGGTATAGAAAGGGGGAAAAGAGGGAGCAAAGCAATCGTGAGTACTCATCCAAAGTACTAGCAAGCAAGGAGCTACACTACAAATGTATGCATTGGTATCAAATGGCATAAGGGTATCATATGTGGACTGAACTGCAGAATGCCAGAATAAGAGGGGGATAGCTAGTCCTATCAAAGACTACGCTTCTGGCCACCTCCATCTTGCAGCATGTAGAAGAGAGTAGATGGTAAGTTCACCAAGTAGCATCGTGTAGCATAATCCTACCCGGCGATCCTCTCCTCGTCGCCCTATTAGAGAGCGATCACCGGGTTGTATCTGGCACTTGGAAGGGTGTGTTTTAGTAAGTAACCGGTTCTAGTTGTCATAAGGTCAAGGTAAAACTCCACGTCGTCCTGTTACCGAAGATCACGTCTATTCGAATAGATTAACTTCCCTACAGGGGTGCGCCACATTTCCCAACATGCTCGATCCCCTTTGTCCGGACACACTTTTCTGGGTCATGCCCGGCCTCAGAAGATCAACACGTCGCAGCCCTACCTAGGCACAACAGAGAGGTCAGCACACTGGCCTAAATCCTATGGCGCAGGGGTCTGGGCCCATCGCCCATTGCACACCTGCACGTTGCGAGGGCGGCCGGAGAGCATACCTAGCAATCTCTATTACAAAGGAAGTTGTGTTACGCAGTCCAACCAGGCGCGCGCCGCTCAGTCGTCGGCGTCACGAAGGCTTCGGCTGATACCACGACGTCGAGTGCCCATAACTGTTCCCGCTTAGTTGGTTAGTGCGTATAGGCCAGTGGCCAGACTCAGATCAAATACCAAGATCTCGTTAAGCGTGTTAATTGAAGTATCCGCGAACGCCGACCAGGGCCAGACCCACCTCTCTCCTAGGTGGTCTCAACCTGCCCTGTCGCTCCGCCTCAAAGTAACAGTCGGGGGCCGTCGGGAACTTAGGCCCACCACTACCTGGATGGAGCCACCTGCCCCTTCAGCCCCCACATCAGAATCACTTGCGGGTACTCAACGAGCCAACCCGACTTTAGTCACCACCTGTATAGTATGTATATATGTATGTATTTACCCGTGATCAACACCCGACGTGATCATGGCCCGATAGTATAGCATGGCAGACTGACAAGAATGTAGGGCCACTGATGATAATCTAGCATCCTTTACTAAATATTTAGGATTGCAGGTAAGGTATCAACAGTTGTAGCAACAATGACAGGCTATGCATCAGAATAGGATTAACGAAAAGCAGTAACATGCTACACTACTCTAATGCAAGCAGTAGAGAGAAGAGTAGGCGATATCTGGTGATCAAGGAGGGGGGGCTTGCCTGGTTGCTCTGGCATAAGAGAGGGGTCGTCAACACCATAGTCGTACTGGGTAGCAGCGGCGTCGGTCTCGGTGTCTAGCGAGAGAAGAGGGGGAAGAAACAATAAATATTAAGCGAACAGATGCATAGCGATGCATGACATGACAAGCAGCGGTGCTAGGGGTGCCCTAACGCGGTATGAGGTGGTACTGGTGAAGGGGAAACATTCGGGAAAATATCCCCGGTGTTTCATGTTTTTGGACAGATGAATCGGAGGGGAAAGTTGCGAGTTCTCTATGCTAGGGATGCATGGCGGACGAACAAGCGGCGTATCCGGATTCGTCTCGTCGTTCTGAGCAACTTTCATGTAAAAGTTTTTCCTTCCGAGCTACGATTTATTTTATATTAATTTTAAAAGATTTAAATCATTTTAGGATTTATTTAATTATTTAATTCAACATTATTCAGAACAGTGTTTGGTGACGTCATCATGATGTCGCCAGTTGACCTGGTCAACCTGACAGGTGGGTCCCACTGGTCATAGACTGTTTACTTAATTAACAGTAGTTAATTAGATTAATTAATCATAATTAATTAAGTTAATTATTTAGTTAGTTCATTAATTATTTTAATTACTATTTTTATTATTTTTATTTTTTAAAACATTCTAGGCGTAGGGGCCCTGTCAGTGGCCTGGGGCTGGCCTTAGCGGGCGCGCGGATTGGCGGTCACGGGTGCGTGAGAGGCGGGACACGGGGTGCCTGCGGGGACGGACCCGGGCGGCGCCGCGGCTGTCGAGTGCAGCGGTGCGGCCGGCGGAGGCCGCGGGGTGCGCGCGGCCGACGACACAAGAGCTGGGCGGAGCCGGGGCGAGGGGGCGCGATGGTGCACAAGGCGACGCGGGGCGAGCTGGGCGCGTGGCAAGGCTGGAGGTGGTGGCACAGACGAGCGGCGGCGCAACAGCGGCAGCTAGCAGCAAGGGCAGCAGCGCAGGTGCATCAGCAGCAGCGCTGCAGCGAGGGCAGCGGCGAGCAGGGTACGGCATTGGCGCGAGCGGGCGGACGCGACGCACAGAAGGGGACAGGGGCATGAGCGGCGGTGAGGGGGGTGATGTCTACTACACAACCTTCTTATTGTAGACGTTGTTGGGCCTCCAAGTGCAGAGGTTTGTAGGACAGTAACAAATTTCCCTCAAGTGGATGACCTAAGGTTTATCAATCCGTAGGAGGCGTAGGATGAAGATGGTCTCTCTCAAACAACCCTGCAACCAAATAACAAAGAGTCTCTTGTGTCCCCAACACACCCAATACAATGGTAAATTGTATAGGTGCACTAGTTCGGCGAAGAGATGGTGATACAAGTGGTATATGGATGGTAGATAATAGTTTTTGTAATCTGAAATTATAAAAACAACAAGGTAACTAATGATAAAAGTGAGCATAAACGGTATTGCAATGCGTTGAAATAAGGCCTAGGGTTCATACTTTCACTAGTGGAAGTCCTCTCAACAATAATAACATAATTGGATCACATAACTATCCCTCAACATGCAACAAAGAGTCACTCCAAAGTCACTAATAGCGGAGAACAAACGAAGAGATTATGGTAGGGTACAAAACCACCTCAAAGTTATTCTTTCCAATCAATCCATTGGGCTATTCCTATAAGTGTCACAAACAGCCCTAGAGTTCATACTAGAATAACACCTTAAGACACAAATAAACCAAAACCCTAATGTCACCTAGATACTCCAATGTCACCTCAAGTATCCGTGGGTATGATTATACGATATGCATCACACAATCTCAGATTCATCTATTCAACCAACACATAGAACCTCAAAGAGTTCCCCAAAGTTTCTACCGGAGAATCACAATGAAAACATGTGCCAACCCCTATGCATAGGTTCATGGGCGGAACCCGCAAGTTGATCAGAAAAACATACATCAAGTGAATCACGTGATATCCCATTGTCACCACAGATACGCACGACAAGACATAGATCAATTGTTCTAAAATCTTTAAAGACTCAATCCGATAAGATAACTTCAAAGGGGAAACTCAATCCATTACAAGAGAGTAGAGGGGGAGGAGAAACATAAGATCCAACTATAATAGTAAAGCTCGCGATACATCAAGATCGTGCCAAATCAAGAACACGAGAGAGAGAGAGATCAAACACATAGCAACTGGTACATACCCTCAGCCCCGAGGGAGAACTACTCCCTCCTCGTCATGGAGAGCACTGGGATGATGAAGATGGACACGGGAGAGGGATTCCCCCCTCCGACAGGGTGCCGGAACGGGTCTAGATTGGCTTTCGGTGGCTACGAAGGCTTCTGGCGGCGGAACTCCCGATCTATTGTGCCCCCCGATCGTTTTAGGGTATATGGAGATATATAGGCGGAAGAAGTACGTCAAGGGAGCCACGAGGGGCCCACGAGGGTGGAGGGCGCGCCCAGGGGGGTGGGCGCGCCCCCCTACCTCGTGGCTTCCTCGAAGCTTCCTTGACGTGGACTCCAAGTCTCCCGGGTTGCTTTCCTTCCAAAAATAAGTTCCGTGAAGTTTCGGGTCAATTGGACTCCGTTTGATTTTCTTTTTCTGCGATACTCTAAAACAAGGAAAAAACAGAAACTGGCACTGGGCTCTGGGTTAATAGGTTAGTCCCAAAATAATATAAAAGTGTAAAATAAAGCCCATAAACATCCAAAACATAAGATAATATAGCATGGATCAATAAAAAATTATAGATACGTTGGAGACATATCAGCATCCCCAAGCTTAATTCCTGCTCGTCCTCGAGTAGGTAAATGATAAAAACAGAATTTTTGATGCGGAGTACTACTTGGCATAATTTCAATGTAATTCTTCTTAATTTTGGCATGAATATTCAGATATGAAAGATTCAAGATAAAAGTTCATATTGACATAAAAATAATAATACTTCAAGCATACTAACTAAGCAATTATGTCCTCTCGAAATAACATGGCCAAAGAAAGTTCATCCCTACAGAATAATATAGTTTAGTCATGCTCCATTTTCGTCACACAAGAATGCTCTCATCATGCACAACCCCAATGACAAGCCAAGCAATTGTTTCATACTTTAGTAATCTCAAACTCATAAACCTTCACGCAATACATGAGCACGAGCCATGGACATAGCACTATGGGTGGAATAGAATATTATGATGGGGGTTATGTGGAGAAGACAAAAAGGAGAAAGTCTCACATCAACGAGGCTAATCAATGGGCTATGGAGATGCCCATCGATTGATGTTAATGCAAGGAGTAGGGATTGCCATGCAACGGATGCACTAGAGCTATAAATGTATGAAAGCTCAACAAAAGAAACTAAGTGGGTGTGCATCCAACTTGCTTGCTCATGAAGACCTAAGGCACTTGAGGAGGCCCATAGTTGGAATATACAAACCAAGTTCTATAATGAAAAATTTCCCACTAGTATATGAAAGTGACAAAACAAGAGACTATCTTGTTGGGGAATGTTGCAGAAAACAAAAATTTTCCTACTCGTTTCACCAAGATCCATCTAGGAGTTCATCTAGCAACGAGACATCGGATGCATCTACATACCTTTGTAGATCGCGCACGCAAGCGTTCAAAGAACGGTGATGATGTAGTCGAACACGACGTGATCCAAATCACCGATGACCAAGCGCCGAACGGACGGCACCTCCGCGTTCAACACACGTACGGGACAGGAGATGTCTCCTCCTTCTTGATCCAGCAAGGGGAGGAGGAGAGGTTGATGAAGATCCAGCAGCACGACGGCGTGGTGGTGGATGCAGGGCGTCACAGTAGTAGGGCTTCGCCTATACTACGAGGGAGAGACGTAACGGGGAGAGAGGGAGGCGCCAAAGCTCAGGTATGAAGTCCTCCCCTCTCCTCAACTATATATAGGGGTGCCAAGGGGGGGAGCCGGCCCTAGTAGATTGATCTACTAGGGGGGGGGCGGCGGCCAAGGGTGGGGGGCTTGCCCCCCAAGCAAGGGGGCGCCCCCTTAGGGTTCCCCCCAACCCTAGGCGCATGGGCCCTTGGGGGGTGGCGCCCCAGCCCACTTTGGGCTGGGTTCCCTCCCACTTCAGCCCATGGGGCCCCCCGGGATAGGTGGCCCCACCCGGTGGACCCCCAGGACCCTTCCGGTGGTCTCGGTACAATACCGATGACCCCGAAACTTGTCCCGATGGCCGAAACAGCACTTTCTATATATAATTCTTTACCTCCGGACCATTCCGGAACTCCTCGTGACGTCCGGGATCTCATCCGGGACTCCGAACAATATTCGGGTTACTGCATATACATATCTTCACAACCCTAGCGTCACTGAACCTTAAGTGTGTAGACCCTATGGGTTCGGGAGACAAGCAGACATGACCGAGACGACTCTCCGGTCAATAACCAACAGCGGGATCTGGATACCCATGTTGGTTCCCACATGCTCCACGATGATCTCATCGGATGAACCACGATGTCGAGGATTCAATCAACCCCGTATGCAATTCCCTTTGTCAATCGATATGTTACTTGCCCGAGATTCGATCGTCGGTATCCCAATACCTCGTTCAATCTCTTTACCGGCAAGTCACTTTACTCGTACCGTAATGCATGATCCCGTGACCAGACACTTGGTCACTTTGAGCTCATTATGATGATGCATTACCGAGTGGGCCCAGTGATACCTCTCCGTCATACGGAGTGACAAATCCCAGTCTTGATCCGTGTCAACCCAACAGACGCTTTCGGAGATACCCGTAGTCTACCTTTATAGTCACCCAGTTACGTTGTGACGTTTGGTAGACCCAAAGCACTCCTACGGTATCCGGGATTTACACGATCTCATGGTCTAAGGAAAAGATACTTTGACATTGGAAAACTCTAGCAAACGAACTATACGATCTTGTGCTATGTTTAGGATTGGGTCTTGTCCATCACATCATTCTCCTAATGATGTGATCTCGTTATCAATGACATCCAATGTCCATAGTCAGAAAACCATGACTATCTGTTGATCAACGAGCTAGTCAACTAGAGGCTTACTAGGGACATGTTGGTGTCTGTTATTCACACATGTATTACGATTTCCGGATAACACAATTATAGCATGAATAAAGACAATTATCATGAACAAGGAAATATAATAATAATGCTTTTTATTATTGCCTCTAGGGAATATTTCCAACAGTCTCCCACTTGCACTAGAGTTAATAATCTAGTTACATTGTGATGAATCGAACACCCATGGAATTCTGGTGTTGATCATGTTTTGCTCTAGGGAGAGGTTTAGTCAACGGATCTGCTACATTCAGGTCCGTATGTACTTTACAAATCTCTATGTCTCCATCTTGAAAATTTTCACGAATGGAGTTGAAGCGACGCTTGATGTGCCTTGTCTTCTTGTGAAACCTGGGCTCCTTGGCAAGTGCAATAGCTCCAGTGTTGTCACAAAAGAGTTTGATTGGCCCCGACGCATTGGGTATGACTCCTAGGTCGGTGATGAACTCCTTCACCCATATTGCTTCATGTGCTGCCTCCGAGGCTGCCATGTACTCCGCTTCACATGTAGATCCTGCCACGACGCTTTGCTTGCAACTGCACCAGCTTACTGCCCCACCATTCAAAATATACACGTATCCGGTTTGTGACTTAGAGTCATCCAGATCTGTGTCGAAGCTAGCGTCGACGTAACCATTTACAACGAGCTCTTCGTCACCTCCATAAACGAGAAACATTTCCTTAGTCCTTTTCAGGTACTTCAGGATATTCTTGACCGCTGTCCAGTGTTCCTTGCCGGGATTACTTTGGTACCTTCCTACCAAACTTACGGCAAGGTTTACATCAGGTCTGGTACACAGCATGGCATACATAATAGACCCTATGGCCGAGGCATAGGGGATGACACTCATCTCTTCTATATCTTCTGCCGTGGTCGGACATTGAGCTGAGCTCAATTTCACACCTTGTAATACAGGCAAGAACCCCTTCTTAGACTGATCCATATTGAACTTCTTCAATATCTTATCAAGGTATGTGCTTTGTGAAAGACCTATGAGGCGTCTTGATCTATCTCTATAGATTTTGATGCCAAATATATAAGCAGCTTCTCCAAGGTCCTTCATTGAAAAACTCTTATTCAAGTAGGCCTTGATGCTGTCCAAGAGTTCTATATCATTTCCCATCAAAAGTATGTCATCTACATATAGTATGAGAAATGCTACAGAGCTCCCACTCACTTTCTTGTAAACGCAGGCTTCTCCATAAGTCTGTGTAAACCCAAACTCTTTGATCATCTCATCAAAGCGAATGTTCCAACTCCGAGATGCTTGCACCAGCCCATAAATCGAGCGTTGGAGCTTGCACACCTTGTCAGCATTCTTAGGATCGACAAAACCTTCTGGCTGCATCATATACAATTCTTCCTTAAGGAAACCATTAAGGAATGCCGTTTTGACGTCCATTTGCCATATTTCATAATCATAGAACGCGGCAATCGCTAACATGATTCGGACGGACTTCAGCTTCGCTACTGGTGAGAAAGTCTCATCGTAGTCAACCCCTTGAACTTGTCGATAACCCTTAGCGACAAGCCGAGCTTTATAGATGGTCACATTACCATCCGCGTCTGTCTTCTTCTTAAAGATCCATTTATTTTCTATGACTCGCCATTCAACGGGCAAGTCAGTCAAAGTCCATACTTCATTTTCATACATGGATCCTATCTCGGATTTCATGGCTTCTAGCCATTTGTCGGAATCCGGGCCCGCCACCGCTTCCTCATAGTTCGAAGGTTCACTGTTGTCTAACAACATGATTTCCAAGACAGGGTTGTCGTACCACTCTGGTGTGGAACGTGTCCTTGTGGACCTTCGAATTTCGGTAGGAGCTTGATCAGAAGTATCTTGATCATTATCATTAACTTCCTCTCTAGTCGGTGCAGGCACCTCAGGAACATTTTCTTGAGTTGTGCCAGTTTCCGGTTCAAGAGGTAATACTTCATCAAGCTCTACTTTCCTCCCACTTACTTCTTTCGAGAGAAACTCTTTCTCTAGAAAGGACCCATTCTTGGCAACAAAGATCTTGCCTTCGGATCTGAGGTAGAAGGTGTACCCAATAGTTTCTTTTGGGTATCCTATGAAGACGCATTTTTCCGACTTGGGTTCGAGCTTTTCAGGTTGAAGTTTCTTGACATAAGCATCGCATCCCCAAACTTTTAGAAACGACAGCTTAGGTTTCTTCCCAAACCATAATTCATATGGTGTCGTCTCAACGGATTTCGACGGAGCCCTATTTAAAGTGAATGCGGCAGTCTCTAAAGCATAGCCCCAAAAAGATAACGGTAAATCGGTAAGAGACATCATAGATCGCACCATATCTAATAGAGTGCGATTACGACGTTCGGACACACCGTTACGCTGAGGTGTTCCAGGCGGCGTGAGTTGTGAAACTATTCCACATTTTCTTAAGTGTGTGCCAAATTCGTGACTCAAGTATTCTCCTCCACGATCTGATCGTAGAAACTTGATTTTCCTGTCACGTTGATTCTCAACCTCACTCTGAAATTCCTTGAACTTTTCAAAGGTTTCAGACTTGTGTTTCATTAAGTAGACATACCCATATCTACTCAAGTCATCAGTGAGGGTGAGAACATAACGATAGCCACCGCGAGCCTCAACACTCATTGGACCGCACACATCAGTATGTATGATTTCCAATAAGTTGGTTGCTCGCTCCATTGTTCCTGAGAACAGAGTCTTGGTCATTTTACCCATGAGGCATGGTTCGCACGTGTCAAATGATTCATAATCAAGAGACTCTAAAAGTCCATCTGCATGGAGCTTCTTCATGCGTTTGACACCTATGTGACCAAGGCGGCAGTGCCACAAGTATGTGGGACTATCATTATCAACCTTACATCTTTTGGTACTCACACTATGAATATGTGTAGCAATACGCTCGAGATTCATTAAGAATAAACCATTCACCATAGGAGCATGACCATAAAACATATCTCTCATATAAATGGAACAACCATTATTCTCAAATTTAAATGAGTAGCCATCTCGAATTAAATGAGATCCCGATACAATGTTCATGCTCAAAGCTGGCACTAAATAACAGTTATTGAGGTTTAAAACTAATCCCGTAGGTAAATGTAGAGGCAGCGTGTCGACTGCGATCACATCGACCTTGGAACCATTCCTGACGCGCATCGTCACCTCGTCCTTCGCCAGTCTCCGTTTATTCCGCAGCTCCTGCTGTGAATTACAGATATGAGCAACGACACCGGTATCAAATACCCAGGAGTCACTACGAGTACTGGTAAGGTACACATCAATTACATGTATATCAAATATACCTTTGGTGTTGCCGGCCTTCTTGTCCGCTAAGTATTTGGGGCAGTTCCGTTTCCAGTGACCCTTCCCTTTGCAATAAAAGCACTGCGTCTCAGGCTTGGGTCCATTCTTTGGCTTCTTCCCGGCAGCTTGCTTGCCGGGCGCGGCAACCTCCTTGCCGTCCTTCTTGAAGTTCTTTTTACCCTTGCCTTTCTTGAATTTAGTGGTTTTATTGACCATCAACACTTGATGTTCCTTCTTGACTTCTACCTCCGCTGATTTCAGCATTGAGAACAACTTAGGAATGGTCTTTTGCATCCCCTGCATGTTGAAGTTCATCACAAAGCTCTTGTAGCTTGGTGGAAGCGACTGGAGGCATCTGTCAATGACCGCATCATCCGGGAGATTAACTCCCAGCTGAGACAAGCGGTTATGTAACCCAGACATAGTGAGTATATGCTCACTGACAGAACTATTTTCCTCCATCTTACAGCTGAAGAACTTATCGGAGACTTCATATCTCTCGATCCGGGCATGAGCGTGAAAAACCATTTTCAGCTCTTCGAACATCTCATATGCTCCATGTCTCTCAAAACGCTTTTGGAGCCCCGGCTCTAAGCTGTAAAGCATGCTGCACTGAACGAGGGAGTAGTCGTCAACACGTGTCTGCCAAGCGTTCATAACGTCTTGGTTCTGTGGGACGGGTGGATCACCTAGTGGTGCTTGTAGGACATAATCTTTCTTGGCAGCTATGAGGATGATCCTCAGGTTCCGGACCCAGTCCGTATAGTTGCTGCCATCGTCTTTCAGCTTGGTTTTCTCTAGGAACACGTTGAAGTTGAGGACTATGTGGGCCATTTGATCTACAAGACATGTTGCAAAGATTTAGACTAAGTTCATGATAATTAAGTTCAACTAATCAAATTATTAATGAACTCCCACTTAGATTAGACATCCCTCTAGTCATCTAAGTATTACATGATCCGAGTTAACTAGACTGTGTCCGATCATCACGTGAGACGGACTAGTCAACGTCGGTGAACATCTTCATGTTGATCGTATCTTCTATACGACTCATGCTCGACCTTTCGGTCTTCTGTGTTCCGAGGCCATGTCTGTACATGCTAGGCTCATCAAGTTAACCCTAAGTGTTTTGCATGTGTAAAACTGTCTTACACCTGTTGTATGTGAACGTAAGGATCTATCACAACCGATCATCACGGCGTGCTTCGAAACGACGAACTTTAGCAACGGTGCACAGTTAGGGGAGAACACTTCTTGAAATTGTTATGAGGGATCATCTTATTTACTACCGTCGTTCTAAGTAAACAAGATGCAAAACATGATAAACATCACATGCAATCAAATAATAAACGTGACATGATATGGCCAATATCACATAGCTCCTTTGATCTCCATCTTGGGGCTCCATGATCATCTTGTCACCGGCTTGACACCATGATCTCCATCATCATGATCTCCATCATCGTGTCTCCATGAAGTTGCTCGCCAACTATTACTTCTACTACTATGGCTAACGCGTTTAGCAATAAAGTAAAGTAATTTACATGGCGTTTCTCAATGACACGCAGGTCATATAAAAGAATAAAGACAACTCCTATGGCTCCTGCCGGTTGTCATACTCATCGACATGCAAGTCGTGATTCCTATTACAATAACATGAACATCTCATACATCACATATAGATCATTCATCATTCATCACAACTTTGGCCATATCATATCACAAACCACTTGCTGCAAAAACAAGTTAGACGTCCTCTAATTGTTGTTGCAAGTTTTACGTGGCTGAATTAGGGTTCTAGCAACAACGTCTTCTTACCTACGTTAAAGCCACAACATGATTTGTCAACTTCTATTTACCCTTCATAAGGACCCTGTTCATCGAATCCGCTCCAACTGAAGTGGGAGAGACAGACACCCGCCAGCCACCTTATGCAACTAGTGCACGTTAGTCGGTGGAACCGGTCTCACGTAAGCGTACGTGTAAGGTTGGTCCGGGCCGCTTCATCCCACAATACCGCTGAAGCAAGATAAGACTAGTAGCAGCAAGAAAGTTGACAAATCTACGCCCACAACAAATTGTGTTCTACTCGCGCAAGAAGAACTACGTATAGACCTAGCTCTGATACCACTGTTGGGGAACGTTGCAGAAAACAAAAATTTTCCTACTCGTTTCACCAAGATCCATCTAGGAGTTCATCTAGCAACGAGACATCGGATGCATCTACATACCTTTGTAGATCGCGCACGGAATCGTTCAAAGAACGGTGATGATGTAGTCGAACACGACGTGATCCAAATCACCGATGACCAAGCGCCGAACGGACGGCACCTCCGCGTTCAACACACGTACGGGACGGGAGACGTCTCCTCCTTCTTGATCCAGCAAGGGGAGGAGGAGAGGTTGATGAAGATGCAGCAGCACGACGGCTTGGTGGTGGATGCAGGGCGTCACAGTAGCAGGGCTTCGCCTATACTACGAGGGAGAGACGTAACGGGGAGAGAGGGAGGCGCCAAAGCTCAGGTATGAAGTCCTCCCCTCTCCTCAACTATATATAGGGGTGCCAAGGGGGGGGCGCCGGCCCTAGTAGATGGATCTACTAGGGGGGGGTGGCGGCCAAGGGTGGGGGTCTTGCCCCCCAAGCAAGGGGGCCCCCCCTTAGGGTTCCCCCCCAACCCTAGGCGCATGGGCCCTTGGGGGGTGGCGCCCCAGCCCACTTTGGGCTGGGTTCCCTCCCACTTCAGCCCATGGGCCCCCCCGGGATAGGTGGCCCCACCCGGTGGACCCCCGGGACCCTTCCAATGGTCCCGGTACAATACCGGTGACCCCGAAACTTGTCCCGATGGCCGAAACAGCACTTCCTATATATAATTCTTTACCTCCGGACCATTCCGGAACTCCTCGTGACGTCCGGGATCTCATCCGGGACTCCGAACAATATTCGGGTTACTGCATATACATATCTTCACAACCCTAGCGTCACCGAACCTTAAGTGTGTAGACCCTACGGGTTCGGGAGACAAGCAGACATGACCGAGACGACTCTCCGGTCAATAACCAACAGCGGGATCTGGATACCCATGTTGGTTCCCACATGCTCCACGATGATCTCATCGGATGAACCACGATGTCGAGGATTCAATCAACCCCGTATGCAATTCCCTTTGTCAATCGATATGTTACTTGCCCGAGATTCGATCGTCGGTATCCCAATACCTCGTTCAATCTCGTTACCGGCAAGTCACTTTACTCGTACCGTAATGCATGATCCCGTGACCAGACACTTGGTCACTTTGAGCTCATTATGATGATGCATTACCGAGTGGGCCCAGTGATACCTCTCCATCATACGGAGTGACAAATCCCAGTCTTGATCCGTGTCAACCCAACAGACGCTTTCGGAGATACCCGTAGTCTACCTTTATAGTCACCCAGTTACGTTGTGACGTTTGGTAGACCCAAAGCACTCCTACGGTATACGGGATTTACACGATCTCATGGTCTAAGGAAAAGATACTTTGACATTGGAAAACTCTAGCAAACGAACTATACGATCTTGTGCTATGTTTAGGATTGGGTCTTGTCCATCACATCATTCTCCTAATGATGTGATCTTGTTATCAATGACATCCAATGTCCATAGTCAGGAAACCATGACTATCTGTTGATCAACGAGCTAGTCAACTAGAGGCTTACTAGGGACATGTTGGTGTCTATTATTCACACATGTATTACGATTTCCGGATAACACAATTATAGCATGAATAAAGACAATTATCATGAACAAGGAAATATAATAATAATGCTTTTTATTATTGCCTCTAGGGAATATTTCCAACATATCTATCATGAAGATCATGGTGCTACTTTGAAGCACAAGTGTGGCAAAGGATAGTAGCATTGTCCCTTCTCTCTTTTTCTCTCATTTTTTGGGGGCCTTCTCTTTTTATGGCCTTTCTCTCTTTTTTGGGGGGCCTTCTCTTTTTTTATGGCCTTTCTCCCTTTTTTTTTATTATTCCTCACTTGGGACAATGCTCTAGAAAATGATGATCATCACACTTCTATTTATTTACAACTCAATGATTACAACTCGATACTAGAACAAAGTATGACTCTATATGAATGCCTCTGGCGGTGTACCGGGATATGCAAAGAACCAAGAGCGACATGTATGAAATAATTATGAACGGTAGCTTTGCCACAAATACTATGTCAACTACATAATCATGCTAAGCAATATGACAATGATGAATGTGTCATGATAAACGGAATGGTGGAAAGTTGCATGTCAATATATCTCGGAATGGCTATGGAAATGCCATAATAGGTAGGTATGGTGGCTGTTTTGAGGAAGATATATGGAGGTTTATGTGTGAAAGAGCGTATCATATCACGGGGTTTGGATGCACCGACAAAGTTTGAACCAACTCTCAATGTGAGAAAGGGCAATGCACGGTACCGAAGAGGCTAGCAAGGATGGAAGGGTGATAGTGCGTATAATCCATGGACTCAACATTAGTCATAAAGAACTCACATACTTATTGCAAAAATCTACAAGTCATCAAAAACCTCGGCACTACACGCATGCTCCTAGGGGGATAGATTGGTAGGAAAAGACCATTGCTCGTCCCCGACCGCCACTCATAAGGAAGACAATCAAATAACACCTCATGTTTCAAATTTGTTACATAACATTTACCATACGTGCATGCTGTAGGACTTGCAAACTTCAACACAAGCATTTCTCAATTTCACAACTACTCAACTAGCACGACTTTGATATTATTACCTCCATATCTCAAAACAATCATCAACCATCAAACTTCTCTTAGTATTCAAAACACTCATAAGAAAATTTTACTAATCTTGAATACCTAGCATATTAGGATTTTAAGAAAATTACCATGCTATTTAAGACTCTCAAAATAATCTAAGTGAAGCATGATAGTTCATCTATTTCTATAAAATAAATCCACCGTCGTGCTCTAAAAAGATATAAGTGAAGCACTAGAGCAACAACAAACTACTCTGAAAGATATAAGTGAAGATCAATGAGTAGTCAAATAATTATGCAACTATGTGAAGACTCTTTAACATTTAAGAATTTAAGATATTGGTATTTTACTCAAACAGGAAGCAAAACAAAATAAAATAAATTGACGCTCCAAGCAAAACACATATCGTGTGGCGAATAAAAATATAGCTCCAAGTAAAGTTACCGATGAACGAAGATGAAAGAGGGGATGCCTTCCGGGGCATCCCCAAGCTTAGGCTCTTGGTTGTCCTTGAATATTTCCTTGGGGTGCCTTGGGCATCCCCAAGCTTAGGCTCTTTCCACTCCTTATTCCATAGTCCATCGAATCTTTACCCAAAACTTGAAAACTTCACAACACAAAACTTAATAGAAAACACGTAAGCTCCGTTAGTATAAGAAAATAAATCACCCCTTAGGTACTGTAATGAACTCATTATTTGTTTATATTGGTGTAATATCTACTGTATTCCAACTTCTCTATGGTTCATACCCTCCGATACTACTCATAGATTCATCAAAATAAGCAAACAACACATAGAAAACAGAATCTGTCAGAAACAGAACAGTCTGTAGTAATCTGGATCAAACGTATACTTATGGAACTCATAAAATTATCAAATAAATTGCTGAACGTGAGGAATTTATCTATTAATCATCTTCAAAAATAATTAACTAAATATCACTCTCAAATAAAAACTGGCAGCAATTCTCGTGAGCGCTAAAGTTTCTGTTTTTACAACATGATCGCAAAGACTTTCCCCAAGTCTTCCCAACGGTTCTACTTGGCACAAACACTAATTAAAAGCATAAAACCACATCTAAAAATAGGTTAGATGAATTATTTATTAATAAAAAGGAGCAAAAATCAAGGAACAAAAATAAAATTGGGTTGCCTCCCAACAAGCGCTATTGTTTAACGCCCCTAGCTAGGCATGATGATTTCAATGATGCTCACATAAAAGATAGGAATTGAAACATAAAGAGCATCATGAAGAATATGACTAGCACATTTAAGTCTAACCCACTTCCTATGCATAGGGATTTTGTGAGCAAACAACTTGTGGGAACAAGAATCAACTTGCATAGGAAGGTAAAACAAGCATAACTTCAAAACTTGAAGCACATAGAGAGGAAACTTGATATTATTGCAACTCCTACAAGCATATGTTACTCCCTCATAATAATTTTCAGTAGCATCATGAATGAATTCAACAATATAACCAGCACCTAAAGCATTCTTTTCATGATCTACAAGCATAGAAATTTTATTACTCTCCACACAAGCAAAATTCTTCTCATGAATGATAGTGGGAGCAAACTCAACAAAATAATTATCATGTGAGGCATAATCCAATTGAAAACTAAAATCATGATGACAAGTTTCATGGATATCATTATTCCTTATAGCATACAGTTCATCACAATAATCATCATAGATAGCAACTTTGTTCTCATAATCAATTAGAACCTCTTCCGGAATAGTGGATTCATCACAAAATAAAGTCATGACCTCTCCAAATCCACTTTCATCAATATAATCATCATAAATAGGAGGCATGCTTTCATCATAATAAATTTGCTCATCAAAACTTGGGGGACAAAAATATCATCTTCATTAAACGTAGCTTCCCCAAGCTTGTGGCTTTGCATATCATTAGCATGGATATTCAAGGAATTCATACTAACAACATTGCAATTATGCTCATCATTCAAATATTTAGTGCCAAACATTTTAATGCATTCTTCTTCTAGCACTTGAGCACAATTATCGGAATCCTTATTCTCACGAAAGACATTAAAAAGATGAAGCATATGAGGCATACTTAATTCCATTTTTTGTAATTTTATTTTATAAACTAAACTACTGATAAAACAAGAAACTAAAAGACTCGATTGCAAGATCTAAAGATATACCTTCAAGCGCTAACCTCCCCGGCAACGTCGCCAGAAAAGAGCTTGATGTCTACTACACAACCTTCTTCTTGTAGACGTTGTTGGGCCTCCAAGTGCAGAGGTTTGTAGGACAGTAGCAAATTTCCCTCAAGTGGATGACCTAAGGTTTATCAATCCGTAGGAGGCGTAGGATGAAGATGGTCTCTCTCAAACAACCCTGCAACCAAATAACAAAGAGTCTCTTGTGTCCCCAACACACCCAATACAATGGTAAATTGTATAGGTGCACTAGTTCGGCGAAGAGATGGTGATACAAGTGGTATATGGATGGTAGATAATAGTTTTTGTAATCTGAAATTATAAAAACAGCAAGGTAACTAATGATAAAAGTGAGCGTAAACGGTATTGCAATGCGTTGAAATAAGGCCTAGGGTTCATACTTCCACTAGTGCAAGTCCTCTCAACAATAATAACATAATTGGATCACATAACTATCCCTCAACATGCAACAAAGAGTCACTCCAAAGTCACTAATAGCGGAGAACAAACGAAGAGATTATGGTAGGGCACAAAACAACCTCAAAGTTATTCTTTCCAATCAATCCATTGGGCTATTCCTATAAGTGTCACAAACAGCCCTAGAGTTCGTACTAGAATAACACCTTAAGACACAAATCAACCAAAACCCTAATGTCACCTAGATACTCCAATGTCACCTCAAGTATCCATGGGTATGATTATATGATATGCATCACACAATCTCAGATTCATCTATTCAACCAACACGTAGAACCTCAAAGAGTGCCCCAAAGTTTCTACCGGAGAATCACGACGAAAACGTGTGCCAACCCCTATGCATAGGTTCATGGGCGGAACCCGCAAGTTGATCACCAAAACATACATCAAGTGAATAATGTGATATCCCATTGTCACCACAGATACGCACGGCAAGACATACATCAAGTGTTCTCAAATCTTTAAAGACTCAATCCGATAAGATAACTTCAAAGGGGAAACTCAATCCATTACAAGAGGTAGAGGGGGAGGAGAAACATAAGATCCAACTATAATAGCAAAGCTCGCGATACATCAAGATTGTGCCAAATCAAGAACATGAGAGAGAGATCAAACACATAGCTACTGGTACATACCCTCAGCCCCGAGGGAGAACTACTCCCTCCTCGTCATGGAGAGCACTGGGATGATGAAGATGGACACCGGAGAGGGATTCCCCCCTCCGACAGGGTGCCGGAACAGGTCTAGATTGGCTTTCGGTGGCTACGGAGGCTTCTGGCGGTGGAACTCCCGATCTATTGTGCTTCCCGATCGTTTTAGGGTATATGGAGATATATAGGCGGAAGAAGTACGTCAGGGGAGCCACGAGGGGCCCACGAGGGTGGAGGGCGCGCCCAGGGGGGTTGGCGCGCCCTCTACCTCGTGGCTTCCTCGAAGCTTCCTTGATGTGGACTCCAAGTCTCCCGGGTTGCTTTCCTTCCAAAAATAAGTTCCGTGAAGTTTCAGGTCAATTGTACTCCGTTTGATTTTCCTTTTCTGCGATACTCTAAAACAAGGAAAAAATAGAAACTGGCACTGGGTTAATAGGTTAGTCCCAAAAATAATATAAAAGTGTATAATAAAGCCCATAAACATCCAAAACAGAAGATAATATAGCATGGAGCAATAAAAAAAATTATAGATACGTTGGAGACGTATCAGGGGGCGAGGTCGGGCCAGCAGCAGAAGCAGTTGCAACGGCGAGGAGGCGCCACGATGTGCGGGCGGAGCACGGCGAGTACGGGGACCGGGCACGACCGTCTGTGCCAGGGCAGAGAGGAGAGGGGGGGCTCACCAGCGTTGGAGAGCAGAGGGGGCGGCGAGACTCGATGGCACCGGCGGGGAAGAGGATGACGAGGCGTCCGACGAGGTGGAGGTAGACGAGGGGGCGGCTCCGGCGACCGGGGACGGCGACGATGTCGTGGCGTCAGCGGGGTCGTGCCCGATCCATAACGAGCGGAGAAGAATACCAACAGCGTGGTGGTTGCCTCACCGATGAGCGGCAGCTGCGTCCCGCCTAAGGAGCACCAGAGAGCCGCGGGGGAGCACTAGAGAGGAGAGGTTGCGAGGGGGGGGGGGTTCCGAGCACGAGGGCCCTCGTCGCTGAGTGTGTGGCGGCGCGAGGAAGATGGGGAGGGAATCAAGCGAGAGAGAGTGGGGGTCGGCGCAGGCTAGGGTTAAGAGGGATTTAGGTGGGCCTTGGGCCAACTGGTTCGGCAGCTGGGCTCCCTCTCTCCTCCTTACATCTCTTCTTATCTTTCTTTTGTTTTTGATTTGTTTTTCTTTACTGTTTTATTATAGATACACCTTAATTTTAGTTTAGTAAAATCTGATAACAACTCCTAAAATAATGTTTCAGGACCACCCACTGGCATAAAAGTTTTACCCTGAAATAAATTAGTTTAGAGTTTTATTAATTGAAAAGAGGCATTTACTTAATTGTTTTTGTTACCATTTAAGCACTTTGAAGTATTAAAGCATTATATAAAAGTATGGTTTCTCCACCATAATTACCTATGCATTATTTGGCACCTCCCGAACATTTTAGTTTTAATATTTGAAAATCCTTACCGTTTGACTTGTTTTTGACTTTTGATTTCGAACGGGATTGAACCATCATGAGTTTAACAATAGTAACTGCGGTGACGTGTCATCATTAACAGGGAATTACTGTAGCTTAATTACCCGAGCGTCACAACTCTCCTCCACTACAAGAAATCTCGTCACGAGATTTAGGAGGGGAGTAAGGGGGAAGGGATTGGGTTATGAAAAATCTAACGGATCTTCGCGGTCTTGGTTGCTCTTCTCGAACAGGTTGATCCATTACATTGACGTCTTCTTTACTCTGCTTCCGGTCATCATGATGAAGATGACATCCTTTCTTCGGGAACTCCATCGTACTTACGAATAGGTAACGGGGTAGCTCGGCAACGACGGAATGCTATAGGGGTAATAATCTGGGATTAGCCCATGAATGAGAATATGAGTACCTCTCGAGTTAAACAAATAAAACACATCGAGAGTAAAATACGAAGGTACAATAAGAAAGTTTCAAGCAGCCAGGCAATCGTTCAATGCCTAGTCAGAAGGTGAAAGGGTCTCAGGGCAACGTGAATAAGTATTGCGTCTGATACCAGAATAGATCACTAGGTATGTGGCTCGCGAATTGCATAGGAAGACAAGCGCGAGGATTAACTTTGGAAACAGGGTGTACCGGAGAGTCAGGTTTCGATCCTGGGACCTGTGGGTTATGGGCCCACCATGTGGGTTAAAAGTAGGAAGGGCAGTGACATCTTGCACGAACATGTAAGCAAGGCATGTCAGAGGATAGTCTTTCGGTTATGTCGGCAACAACATCGGTACCAAGGGCGAGGGATGAAGAGAACCATTTTCCTGCTCGTTGAACAAGGCATACCAATAGGCAAAGTTCTCGTCCATCGGCGGTTACCGGAAAGTCATCAACAGTAGAAGTAGGGTCTTAGTGACAGAGTTGTACATTGAGGTGCTTATAAAAGCAGTGACGTATTACTGCTTAGATCATATAAACCTCAAGAAGGTTAAACAGAATAATGGAAAGAAAAATGTGATTATCAGATTAAACACAACAATGGAAAGGAAAATGTGTTTAAACACATATTTCAGGGGTATATCCTTCCCAAGAACAAGCAGAGTATGATATCCAAGACCGGATATAATGTAGAAAACTCTTTAGGTAAGGTGAGAGAATTTCATGATATTAACCGTACAATGGTGTTTGGGTAATTGAGCAGGAAACATTTAGCATTGGGCTTCAAATGTTCTTGTTGAAAATCGGAGTACCACAGACAAGCTTCGAGATATCATTGACATGGTCACTGGGTAAAGATCAGACTTTGGATACACAAGGGATCCATCAGGAACAACTCATAGAATAAGTCTTACAAATTACTCATGGAAGAATGACTAACCTTGCTAGAAAGGAAACTATAACAATAGGCCCTCCGGGCAGGTGTGTTAGGATGACATCACCTTATCGGGTTAAAGACCAATGTTATAACTCTTGGAAATATGTTCCAACCATCATACCTGACCGAGATTCAGGTCCGATTGGTGTCAGGATACTTCAGACTCAAGATGCCTGAGAAAGAAGAGGTGCAATGCAATTGACGAGATGACATTGTAAGATTTTCAGGAAATTAACTATGGAAGCAAGTTCCGAATCATGAGTTCATCATTAACCCAAGGAGAGGATGAGGGGGTGGCTGATGAACTCAGCGACAATTCGTTGAGATTTTCAAAAGATGGATTCCTACCAGTATTCGAACAAGGAGATAAAATTTGTCAAATCAAATGATATAATGAGGTATGCTTGAGGAAAACATTCACAGTTAATCATTGATTGAAAGGTGCACCCGAAATATGGGCTTAGGTAGCATGATCTCAAGGTATAACACAAAACACGAACAAGTTTGTGTTGAACGGAAGACAATAAAGTGGTTGATGATAACACGAATCATCGAGGGGCAAGGATGGTATTGCCCATCAAGAATTCGATATATATCTTGGAAGAGCTTAGGATGTTGATGATGATCACGACACAGTTGTCGAGAGATTTCATGAAGATGTAATCGATCAGCGATGGCATCAAGTCAAAGGAATGATGAAGCACAAGTTTATTGGAACCACGGGTACGACACAAACTCGGAACCAAGCTTGTTGTTCAATGTGAAAAGATAGGACGAGGAAGATCGACGTAAGCTTAGCTCATCCTCGAAAATTGTGCTCCGGGAAGAAGGACCAGGTAGCACAGTTAAAATTTAGCACAAAAATGATATAGCCGATCATGATAGGAATGCCTTGAAGGATTATTAAACTCATAAGCAATGAAAATTATTTAAGAGTTATTGAATCAGAGTGCGGAATTGATTCACTCATTGGTGTTCTCGAGTGACTAATAACTCAGAACCCGGGGGAAATCTGAAATCGGTGAGAAGCAATACTAGATGAAGACTCATAGGCAGTTTATGTAGTTCGGTGATATTCTCGAGATAACAGAGGTTTATCTCGGAGGTAGATCGGAATAGAAACTGATATGTATTGTAGACTTGCGATAGTAGATACTTTAACCTTGTCAAAAATATATGAGGCACTGGGATGGTTTCCTTTCAGAAATATATTAAATAAAGTTAGCATGGTCGGAGCCATAGCTACCAGCGATCCAATAAAATGACATTGGAAGAATCATTCAAATGATTAATTATTGTTGCAAGAAGCTTCCATGATAAGTTCCACCTCAGGTCCATGGGCATGAACACAAAGGTTCAAGGTCGACTCCCACTTCTCCAATGCAAAACCTTTCATTCACTTCTCGCGTCCGATGAAGTTGTAGTATTGAAATTTTATCTGGCAAAATACCAGAAGAGTATGGATCGTGAAAACTTTCAGGCTCCCATAGATTAATGAATGCATAGGTTCGGGGTATCTTAGAAATATATACCACAAGCTTCGAGAGTAAATATCACCATGTCGAAAGCAGAGCATGGTTTTTTTGATAGAAAGACTGTAAGGGAACCCCCTACAGCATAATTGGTGCAACAAACCCAAATTGCAAGTACCAAGCCTTGAACCTGGGTGGGTGGGAAGGCATCAGCCCCTTCCAACCACTAGGCTATGCCTTAGTCTGCAGAGCATGGTTGGCCAAATCAGAGAATAGGATTTACGAATGGCATTATGTATCAGGGAAAGAACTTCCAAATTGATTGTATATGAGGGACATTGTCAAGTAAAATCCAACAAAGGATTTGGTGGTGATGTGAGCATCGGTACTCAACCAGAGGAAGAAGGGATGCAAGTAGATCAGATTATAGAAACAACTGACTAACTCAAAGCTCAAACGCAAAAGAATTATGATTTTCAAATCAAGGGATCAGAGGCAAACACTCTTATTAAGGATGGATAAGTGGAGTAGGCTTATGTGTACAATCGATGGCAATTTGATTGGTCGAGATCCAGCTCATGTCCAGAATGACGTCTGAATCGAAAGGATAAATTCCAGGGTACAACTGATGATTGTGTGCATTCACACACATGTTGAATCAAAAGGATCAGAATGACAATCACAAAGGTTTTTAAAGTAAATTGCTAGAACAAAGGAATTAACCGGAATGCAAGTCTGCAAGAATTCCAAGAACAACAGGCTGTTGAGGATTTTTGAAAGATCAAATAGTATTTCGAAGTCTTTTGCGGAACACAAGAACAACTGGGAATGAGTGGATACTCGATAAGTCCGAGGAATTATCCGTAGGTGTATTTCTTCGGCAAGGAACTACAAGGCAGTGGTACAAGGGATTCTTAAAAGTAGGAGAGCAATTCGATGCATCTTGCAAGAACAAGAGAAACTCAGAGTAATTGTATGAACAACAAGTGTATGTCGTTATCCTTATGGATATATCAGTAGTAGGGAATTGAAAAGGCACAAGGCACAAGGGTCTCGGGAATGATCAAAGAGTGTCTTCAAAATCTTCTGGTGCAGTAGGCGATCAACTGTGATAAAGGGGCTCTCCAGGAGAAGTAGTTTCGAGAACCTAGAGTCAGATTTAGTAAAATCATTTAACCCGAGTAGAAGAGAGATCATAGTCCTAGAGTAAGGATCAAGGAGTAAAAGATCCTTATACCACCCAGATGGCGACGTGGGCCCGTAAGCCACACAGCCATGTTAGTAAAAGTTTTTCAATGACTAGACTCAACTTCGGCCAAGGAGTGTAGAAGGGGGATTCCTACAGGCAGTCGGCTCTGATACCAACTTGTGACGCCCCGATTTGACCATGAGGGACTCACGGGAAGATATCACAACACAACTCTACAAATAAAATAAGTCATACAAGCATCATATTACAAGCTAGGGGCCTCGAGGGCTCGAATACAAGAGCTCGATCATAGACGAGTCAGCGGAAGCAACAATATCTGAGTATAAACATAAGTTAAACAAGTTGCCTTAAGAAGGATAGCACAAACTGGGATACAGATCGAAAGAGGCGCATGCCTCCTGCCTGGGATCCTCCTAAACTACTCCTGATCGTCGTCAACGGGCTGCACGTAGTAGTAGGCACCTCCAGTGTAGTAGGAGTCATCGTCGACGGTGGCGTCTGGCTCCTGGGCTCCATCGTCTGGTCGCAGCTATCGGGTATAGAAAGGGGGAAAAGAGGGAGCAAAGCAACAGTGAGTACTCATCCAAAGTACTCGCAAGCAAGGAGCTACACTACAAATGTATGCATTGGTATCAAATGGAATAAGGGTATCATATGTGGACTGAACTGCAGAATGCCAGAATAAGAGGGGGATAGCTAGTCCTATCGAAGACTACGCTTCTGGCCACCTCCATCTTGCAGCATGTAGAAGAGAGTAGATGGTAAGTTCACCAAGTAGCATCGTGTAGCATAATCCTACCCGGCGATCCTCTCCTCGTCGCCCTGTTAGAGAGCGATCACCGGGTTGTATCTGGCACTTGGAAGGGTGTGTTTTATTAAGTAACCGGTTCTAGTTGTCATAAGGTCAAGGTACAACTCCAAGTCGTCCTGTTACCGAAGATCACGACTATTCGAATAGATTAACTTCCCTACAGGGGTGCACCACATTTCCCAACATGCTCGATCCCCTTTGTCCGGACACACTTTTCTGGGTCATGCCCGGCCTCAGAAGATCAACACGTCGCAGCCCTACCTAGGCACAACAGAGAGGTCAGCACGCTGGTCTAAATCCTATGGTGCAGGGGTCTAGGCCCATCGCCCATTGCACACCTGCACGTTGCGAGGGCGGCTGGAGAGCAGACCTAGCAATCTCTATTACAAAGGAAGTTGTGTTACGCAGTCCAACCCGGCGCGCGCCGCTCAGTAGTCGGCGTCACGAAGGCTTCGGCTGATACCACAACGTCGAGTGCCCATAACTGTTCCCGCTTAGTTGGTTAGTGCGTATAGGCCAGTGGCCAGACTCAGATCAAATACCAAGATCTCGTTAAGCGTGTTAATTGAAGTATCCGCGAACGCCGACCAGGGCCAGACCCACCTCTCTCCTAGGTGGTCTCAACCTGCCCTGTCGCTCCGCCTCAAAGTAACAGTCGGGGGCCGTCGGGAACTTAGGCCCACCACTACCTGGATGGAGCCACCTGCCCCTTCAGCCCCCACATCAGAATCACTTGCGGGTACTCAACGAGCCGACCCGACTTTAGTCACCACCTGTATAGTATGTATATATGTATGTATTTACCCGTGATCAACACCCGACGTGATCATGGCCCGATAGTATAGCATGGCAGACTGACAAGAATGTAGGGCCACTAATGATAATCTAGCATCCTTTACTAAATATTTAGGATTGCAGGTAAGGTATCAACAGTTGTAGCAACAATGACAGGCTATGCATCAGAATAGGATTAACGAAAAGCAGTAACATGCTACACTACTCTAATGCAAGCAGTAGAGAGAAGAGTAGGCGATATCTGGTGATCAAGGGGGGGGGGGCTTGCCTGGTTGCTCTGGCATAAGAGAGGGGTCGTCAACACCGTAGTCGTACTGGGTAGCAGCGGCGTCGGTCTTGGTGTCTAGCGAGAGAAGAGGGGGAAGAAACAATAAATATTAAGCGAACAGATGCATAGCGATGCATGACATGACAAGCTGCGGTGCTAGGGGTGCCCTAACATGGTATGAGGTGGTACTGGTGAAGGGGGAAAACATCCGGGAAAATATCCCCGGTGTTTCACGTTTTCCCTCAGATGAATCGGAGGGGAAACTTGCGAGTTCGCTATGCTAGGGATGTGTGGCGGACGAACAGGCAGTGTATCCGGATTTGTCTCGTCGTTCTGAGCAACTTTCATGTACAAAGTTTTTCTATCCGAGCTACGGTTTATTCTATATTAATTTTAAAAGATTTAAATCATTTTAGGATTTATTTAATTATTTAATTCAACATTATCCAGAACAGTGTTTGCTGACGTCATCATGACGTCAACAGTTGACCTGATCAACCTTATAGGTGGGTCCCACTTGTCATAGACTGTTTAGTTAATTAACAGTAGTTAATTAGATTAATTAGTCATTAGGTTAATTAATCATAATTAGTTAATTTAATCAGAATTAATTAAGTTAATTATTTAGTTATTTATTATTATTAGCGGGCTCGC
Source organism: Triticum aestivum (assembly GCF_018294505.1). Taxonomy (NCBI): domain Eukaryota; kingdom Viridiplantae; phylum Streptophyta; class Magnoliopsida; order Poales; family Poaceae; genus Triticum; species Triticum aestivum. Next base: position 269,083,997 of record NC_057794.1, read on the forward strand.
CGGTTGGCGGTTACGGGTGCGTGCGAGGCGAGAGACGGGGTGCCTGCGGGGACGGACCCGGGTGGTGCCGCGGCTGCCGAGTGCAGCGGTGCGACCGGCGGAGGCCGCGGGGTGCGCGCGGCCGGCGACGCCAGAGCTGGGCGGAGCCGGGGCGAGGGGGCGCGATGGTGAACAAGGCGACGCGGGGCGAGCTGGGCGCGTGGTGAGGCTGGAGGTGGTGGCGCAGATGAGCGGCGGCGCAACAGCGGCAGCTAGCAGCGAGGGTAGCGGCGAGCAGGATACGGTGCCGGCGCGAGCGGGCGGACGCGACGCACAGGAGGGGCAGGGGCGCGAGCGGCGGTGAGGGGGCGAGGTCGGGGCGGCAACAAAAGCAGCTGCAATGGTGAGGAGGCACCGCGATGTGCGGGCGGAGCACGTCGAGTACGGGGACCGGGCACGACCGTGTGTGCCAGGGCAGAGAGGAGAGGGGGGGCCCTCACCACCGTTGGAGAGCGAAGGGGGTGGCGAAACTCGATGGCGCCGGCGGGGAAGAGGATGACGAGGCGTCCGGCGAGGTGGAGGTAGACAAGGGGGCGACTCCGACGACCGGGGCAGTGGTGTCGGCGGGGTCGTGCCCGATCCAGAACGAGCGGAGAAGAAGACCAACGGCGCAGTGGTTGCCTGGCCGACGAGCGGCAGCTGCGTCTCACCTGAGGAGCACCGGAGAGCCGCGGGGGAGCACTAGAGAGGAGAGGTTGCGAGGGGGGTTCGAGCATGAGGGCCCTCGTCGCTGAGTGTGTGGCGGCGCGAGGAAGATGGGAGGGAATCGAGCGAGAGAGAGAGAGTGGGGGTCGGCGCAGGCTAGGGTTAAGAGGGAGTTAGGTGGGCCTTGGGCCAACTGGTCCGGCAGCAGGGCTCCCTCTCTCCTCCTTTGTCAGGACCCCGACTCAATGCCACATCGATCTAGCTTGTAACACCTCATATCACTTTGCGGCCTCACGCACGGTATTCCCACGGGTGTCGCCTTACCTTTGCCCGGGACCGTTTGCGCCTTTTGGCACACATATATGACAGTGTCGCTAGCATCCATATGATAAGGAGCCCGGGCTGACATGGCTAGTCGTAAACCCAAAGTGGCACAGACTTACAGGGACAGGCATTCATGACCCAGCATCGAACGTGTCGGTCATCAGCGAGTGAATCCAGGCTGTAGCACTGGGCTAGCAGGACTCCGGTGAACCGGGCTGTAGCGGGCTAACAGGACTCCGGTATTCATCGCGTGACATTTCCCCGAAGGGACAGACACAGGGACGAAGAAGGACACATGCCGGCCAGCCTAAGTGTTCCGGAGCAGTAGCAAGCTACCATGGCTCGGTGGAAACACTAGGAGACATTTCCCCGTAAGAGAGGCTACTAAAGATAAACAACTAGATGGTCAGATCCCACACATACCAAGCATTTCAATAACATACACACAATATGCTCGATATGTGCAAATACAACATGGCATCACAACATGACTCTACGACTCAAGTAATTTATTCAATAGGCTCCGAGGAGCGAGATATTACAAACATGGGTCTCACGACCCAACATTCAGAGCATACAAGTCAAAACACAAGCGGAAGCTATCATGTCTGAGTACAGACATCTAGAAATGAAAAAGGCTGAGAAGCCTGACTATCTACCAGATCCTGCCGAGGGCACAAGATCGTAGCTGAGGTAACAAGCTAAACGTCGAAGTCCACGTGGAACTACTAGTGAGACTGAAGTCTCTCTGCAAAACATAAAATAGGCAAACGTGAGTACAAATGTACCCAGCAAGACTTACATCAGATCTATCTACATATGCATCATTATCAACAAGGGGGATGGTGGGGTTTAACTGTAGCAAGCCAGCTTTGACTCGGTGGCTATCCTGAACTACGACTGCAATGTAACTCTTTTGAGGTGGCGCACACGAGTCCACATATTCACCATATCAATACACCACTATGGATCCGCTCCCGTCTCCCTACGAGAACGCCATCCATAGCACTCACGCTTATCTTGCGTATTTTAGAGTATCCACCTTCACTTGTCTATGAACTGATATAAGCAACCCAGAAGTCCTTTTCCGCGGACACGGCTATTCGAATAGATGATGTTAACCCTGCAGGGGTGTACTTCTTCATACATGTTTCCACCACTTAGCGTCTGCACACGACATGTGCTCGGCAGACTTCAAGCGAAAGCCGACGTGGGTGTAGACCACGACCTACCTAAACACTCAAGTCTCTAGTCCAGGTTTATCGCCTATTCGGGTTCCATCCATGAGGAGATCCGGCCGAAGTTTCGCTCACAGCCCCAAACGATGTGAACAGGGTTCCGTGACACCAAACGGGCGCCCGGTATACCCGGCCACGTGCCTACCGCATCACAGCCCACCCCTACGGTCAGCGCTGTCCACGGCCTCCAGCATACTACAAACACCAGAAACTACTTGCAACTCCTGGACAGAGGACAAGGGTGAATAAGAAGTCGAGCGGGGTCATATTTCAGGGCCCAATGTATGGTAGTAGCTGAATCATGGATCACAAACACAGAACTCAGTTCCTGAGGACGGCTTCAATGAGACAACCCACCATGTACTCCTACATGGCCTCTCACCGCTACCTTTACCAAAACGTGTTCACACACTTGGCTCACACACAGTAGGACATGTTCACACGCCTCTGATTCATCCCCGATGAATCAGACCTGACTCAACTCTAAGCAGTAGCAGGCATGACAAACAAGCATGAATGAGTAGGCACAACAGGGCTCAAACAACTCCTACTCATGCTAGTGGGTTTCATCTAGTTATTGTGGCAATGACAGGTCATGCAAAGGATAAAGGGGTTCAGCTGCCGCAGCAAGTAACAGATGAATCATTGTTGTCCTAATGCAGTAAAAGAGAGCAGGAGCGAGAGAGTGGGATTTTATCGGAATGAACAAGGGGTTTTTGCTTGCCTGGCACTTCTGAAGATAACATTGAGTCTTCATCGGTGTCAACGATCACATCATCGGTATCGCGTCTATCGAGAGGGGACAAATACCAGCAACACAGAAAGGAACACAATCAATGCAATGCACAATATGATGCATGCTCATGACATGGCAATATGAATGTGTTTTGAGCTAATGCAACTAGCAACAGATTAAATGAAGTTGGTTTGAATACAAGATTCAAATTCAAACTCCATATGTGATTATTCAAATGCCATTTAATTGATTTGTGCTAAACAGCAGCTATAAGTTGTTCTAACATGCATGAAAGTGGTACATATGGATTCCTTGAATTTTTCTGATAATTTTTCATATATAAATTATTTAATTTGGAGTTACGGTTAATTTTCTATGATTTATAGAAGTTTTAGCTATTTCTGGAATTTCCTGATTATTATAAAGTAAACTAAATTCCAGAAAAGGAATATGGCGTCAGCATGACCTCACCCTGACATCATCAGGTCAACAGGGCGGTCCAGGTCAAACCTGACGTGTGGGGTCCACACGTCAGTGACACGGGTTAAACAGGGGGGGGGGGTTAGTTTAGTTTAATTAAAGATTAGGGCACTAGGGCCCACATGTCAGTGTCAGCAGGGGGTAATTAGTTTAACTAATCCGATTAGTGTTAATCCTAATTTAGTTAGTGGCCAGAGGCCCACACGTCAGTGACCTAGGGTCAAACTCCCTGGTCGGCGGGGTCAACTCGCCGGCGTTTAGCCGCCGGCGAGGCTAAACGCGGCGGTGCAGGTGCGGGTTTTACGTACAGGGCACCGTTCGGGGCGCCGTTGGGCTCTATGGATAGCTGGGAGTGGGCCGCGGCGAGTGGTGCAGGTAGTTGGGTTCGGGGTCGCCGGAAAAGGCGCCGGCGACGTGTTTGGCGGCGGCCGGAGCTCGGCGAGGTCGGGGTTGGCGCTAGGGGGCACGGCAGGTCGCACGGGTGGGCGCGCTCGGCTCCTGGAAGGGTGCTGAGCACGTTGCCGTGCTCGGAAGTTAGCTACGGTGGCTCTAGCACCGTCTGCGTCATCGCCGGCGGCAAGGAACGGTCGGCTCCGACAGCCAGGGTGGTTAGAGGGCGCGGACGGGCACGGAGAGAGAGGGGAAATGGACAGGGGCTCACGGTGAGTTCGAAGAGAAGGTCGGCGTGCTCGGGGAGGCGGTGGAGACGGCGAATCAACGGCGGCGGTGGTCGGAGCCCGAGGTGGAAGACGACGGCGATGGCGATGTTCCGGGCCCTCCCGGCTTGCGTGGCTCATCGAAGATGAAGAAGACAACGTGGCGGAGCTTCTGGGCGCGTCGGGTTTGCGTGGGGTGGCCGGTGGCCGCGAGGGAGCTCGTCGGTGGCGGCGGCTCCGTTCGGTCGCGGGAGGGAGAGAGAGCAGAGGGGGAATAGGGACGGAGGGAGAGCGAGAGGGGTTCCAGGGAGAGTGAGAGAGAGGCCAGGGGTGTCGTGGCGTCTCCAGGCGCATCGAGGAGGGAGGCAACCAGGCAGGAGGTGGCCAAGCGCGACGGCGGTGCTCGCCACCGAGCTGCTTCGTGCGCTGGCACGGGAAGAAGACAGGAGAAGGGGGGCCAGGTGGGCTGGGCCGCTGGGGGAGCTGGGCCAGGTAAGTGGCGCCAGGTAGGTGGCCCAGGTGGCCTTCTCTCCCTCTCTCTGTTTTTATTTACTGTTTTCTATTTTTGTTCTGTTTTATTTAATTGGCACTGAATTTTAATTCAAACAGAGTTTGAAAACAGTGCCAAAACTCCCCTGGATATTTTTAAGTCACTTAATGGACTTCTCCACATATAACAAAAATATCTCAGGTCATTTGAAAATATATTCATTATATATTATGAATATAACTCCAAATTCAAATAAAATATTGATTTAAAATCAGAGCCCAATAATTCCTTAGAAATGTCCCAAAATTTTGGTTTGATTTATAACTCTTGCCAAAATTGTCAGAGCTATTTCTAGGGCATTTTGGATTTACTGATTGCAATTTTAGGGTTTCTTGCCCCTCTTTTATTTAGGATTTTGAGGCTTCCAATTTCCCTCAGTTCAAATTTCAGAATTTAAACATGATGCACACATGAAGCTAGCCTAGAGCATTACCAGAAGCTAGGGATGTGACAACTCACCCCCACTAAACAAGAATCTCGTCTCGAGATTCAAGCGTAGGGTAGGATGAAGGGGAAACGTAAACTAGTACAATCTTCACGATCCAGGGTGCACTTCAGTTGAACGTTGATTCATTCACCATTATTGTCTTGAAGTCTTGCTCTGAGAAATCCTGTCAACATGACATGGAGGGAAGAAGGAGACTCTAGAAGGGTCGATCTCCTCGAGGTTCGAACAACTCAGGATTAACTCCCGGAATGTGACATAGCAACATCTCTCGAGCTGAGAGACGAAGCATACCTCTAGAGGGACGGAGTGGAGCAGGTGACGAGGTTCACTAGGTAGACAGCAATTCCAGACTTAAGAATGTGGTGATCGGTTGTCAACATAGCGAGGAGTTGAATTGCCATGATACCACGACGAAACATCCTGGAGGAGGGTGATTCGTAGATTATTATCTTAAGTGGCAAAAAGAATTACCTTTGATATAGAGATCATTGAGACTCTCTATATCAGCCTAAGGCAAATCACAGCAATCGATTGGCGGGGGTCGGTAGAATGGCATACTCGGACTTGGATGATGTGGATTACCTTGTTGAAGACAACGTAATGGATGAACTTGCTTACCACCGGAAGTGGAAGAGATCCATGGTAGAATGGCACATTGACGGTGCAAGCTGGGAACAAAATGCAAATGCTGGGAATGATTCTGGTAACTGGGGAAGAACCCAACAATAGAGAGTGAATTCACTGTTTGAAAAGGTCATAGCATTGCCGAGGAAACTGAGAGCACTATACAGTTAATGCCGACGATCAAACCTAGCACTTGCGCGTGCTCTCAAGAACTTGAGCATTTCCATAATCATCAAGGTTTTATCAACATCCGTGACAAGGGTGCTGACAACACAACATACTACCATGATGAATAGCGATGGACGCTGCAGATGCAAAGGAAGACAACACCTTCTCAGATTTCACCTTAGCGGGGCCAAGGAAACAAAATCTGAATGATCGACCGAGAGACATTTAGCACTCCGCTTCTAATGTTCTCCTTGATGTGCTAGTGTAACCCATTCATAGATATGGTTTGATATCTAGAACATCAAGTAAAGGTCAGACTTCGGGAGCAATAGAATCCATAAGGAACAGTTACGGAGGTAAATCCTACGAAATCCTTATGGGGAGGTGGCCAACTTCCTCAAACAAGATACTACAATAATAGGTCTTCCGGCTGGGTGTGTTGGCCACGACATCCACTTTACCGGTTATCGAGGGACCAATATTATAGTTCTTGGGAAATATTCCAACCATCATATCTGCCTGAGACTCAGATCTGGTTGGTGTCAGGATATTCCAGACTCATCGAGTCTAGGAAGAAAAATGAAAGTTTGCAACACAAATCGACGAGATGACGTTGCGAGATTCTCGGGAAATGAACTACGATAGCAAGCTCCAAAACATGAGCTGGTTCTGCTACAAACATGTGAACACGTTGTCCCAGACAAGCATGCCCACATGGTAGTCCTACAATAAAACACTACCGAGTTCTGGTTGGGAGCCATCATCGAGGATATCGAAGTCTTTACGCAAGTCCATGGATTAGATCCCAAGCATAGACTTCTTTTCCTTGAACAAGTCAATCAGTGGCTTGGTGTGCTAGGATATACATATGGAATGAAGATGATCAGTCTAACAGGCCACATAATTCTTTGCACGTGCATGACTGACTTGGGACGATTCCAAAGGAGGTAAAAACATGCTTTCTCGAATTCACGACGGCAACTTGCATCAAATGCACATGAACTAGAGGAAGTCACTTCTTTTCATCCAAACAAATGCTTCACGAACGGGGCATGAAGAAAATGCTTACACAAGTTTCCAACACTAGCTTAATGTTCAACAAAATCAGGGAGGAGATAAGGATGTTGTCAATGGGCTCAACAACAATTCATCTAGGTTTCCTTTTAAAAGGAATTCCATAGTTAAGTGAACACGGTGATAGCATTGGTCAGACCAAAGATGTAATGGTATATGCTCGAGGGATCAACCACGAATAAGACAACATTACGAGCATCGTTGGTACTGATTTGATTTGACGATAGCCCATACTCAATCAAAGGTTTGGGTAAGATAATAGATCCAACAATTGATCACAAGGACCAATTGATGAGGATATCATCTTTCTTCAACACACACACACACAAAAAGATATCCCTTAACATGAACTAAGTCGGACAAGCTTTTATCTTCCAACTCTCCAAGTTGTTGTTTAGCTTAACCAACTGGCTCAGGGGTATCCCACACAGATTCTTGGAGAGAGGGTGGTTCACAAGAAACCAACTTGATCACGAGCTCAACATAACAGTCAGGTGACAACCTGGTAATACTTCGAGAAGATATTCGGAAAATCACGAACCACCGGTATGTTACTAAGCTTGAGAACAATCTTGCTTTTGAGGGCAAGACGACATGATCAAATGAGTGAGGACTTGAAATAATTCCTAACTCATTGGTCGAGGAGTGCACCAGAAAGATGGACAAGGTAGCACGATCAATCTTAGAATGATGATTCACTAACCAACATGCTAAGAATGAAATTATTATCCTTTAACTACCAAGCAACAAGGTTGCTAGGAGTATTGATTTCACACGCCATGATTCATTTGTCGGCATTCCGGTTACAATAACACAGGAACCGAGGAATGAACAATGATGGCAAGAAGTATCACTGCACCAAGAGTTCATAGGATGGTGTGCAATTCCTATAACAATCTCGATATAAAATATGTAATACTCCAAGGTAGAGCAGAACAAAAGCTGGATTAGCAATTTGATCTGCGGAGCACAACTTCTTTGACCCAATCCTGGATAGGGAAGAGGTACTGGAGTTTGTTTCTCCTAGTCATTCCGCGATAGAATGGCTTGACGGACCACAAGAGTAATAGGTATCGATGAACGATTGCACGCATACTCTTGACTATCAATTGATAGGCGAGGGTCGGAAACAACTAAGATGGGACAACTCAAAGAACATATGATTTTCTAAGTTGTGGATGCATGGATTAGCATGTCGAACGAAGTTCAACATATTTCTTCCGGATAACCCATGCAGAAAGGTAGAACTGGCAGAGCCACAATATATAATGGAGAACTCATCAAGAATAATCCTGTTGTGATATTTCAGTTCAACGAGGAACTTCTGCCATAAGTAGTTCATGGTATTTGGAAGAAGAAGATACCACGGACTTCAAGGACTATCGCAAAGGTTACTAATATCCTAAAGGCACTAGCAATTACTATCAACATGAAGTAGGTAGAGTGAATCTCGGGTTCAAGAACCCAGGAACAGAATACCTATTACTAAGTAGCATCACGGGATGCTTTCGAGAATGATGGCCAGAATCATCACACTGGGAACACAAATCATGGCTAAATTACTAGATGATCCCCTAAGACACCTAGGGTCATAATAATATCTCCAACATATATGTCAAGGTAACAGAGTACCTCAACTCACTGATTAGTGTGGTTAATCTGGCCCATGGGAACATTGGAACGGGAAGAAAGGATTTGCAAATGCATTAGACTACTTAGAAACCTGGGATGACTCGGACAGCATAACGGCTGTAAATGCTCAGAAAGGATTTGAGACATTCACAAAAATGGTGGCATAACCACTCAGAAGCACAATATCAAGGTTTCGAGATCAACAATTAACATGCGGAAGATAGTAGGAACTGAACTGGGGCTTGAAACAACAATCTTATAAGTCTACGGATTAGTAACACGTGATCCTGATAGAAAGAAGAGATAGCCTAGTTCTTAATCCCCGTAGAAGAGAAGATGATGACTCAGATCAGAAGGGCATGAGATATAAGGAGTAAAAAGAGCCTTACGTTCCATCCCACAATCAATTCCCTTATATAACTAAAGAATTTCTAGACTCAACTTCGACCAGTTTGGCTTGGTAATCCTACAGGCAGTCAAGCTCTGATACCAACGCTGTCAGGACCCCGACTCAATGCCACATCGATCTAGCTTGTAACACCTCATATCACTTTGCGGCCTCACGCACGGTATTCCCACGGGTGTCGCCTTACCTTTGCCCGGGACCGTTTGCGCCTTTTGGCACACGTATATGACAGTGTCGCTAGCATCCATATGATAAGGAGCCCGGGCTGACATGGCTAGTCGTAAACCCAAAGTGGCACAGACTTACAGGGACAGGCATCCATGACCCAGCATCGAACGTGTCGGTCATCAGCGAGTGAATCCAGGCTGTAGCACTGGGCTAGCAGGACTCCGGTGAACCGGGCTGTAGCGGGCTAACAGGACTCCGGTATTCATCGCGTGACATTTCCCCGAAGGGACAGACACAGGAACGAAGAAGGACACATGCCGGCCAGCCTAAGTGTTCCGGAGCAGTAGCAAGCTACCATGGCTCGGTGGAAACACTAGGAGACATTTCCCCGTAAGAGAGGCTACTAAAGATAAACAACTAGATGGTCAGATCCCACACATACCAAGCATTTCAATAACATACACACAATATGCTCGATATGTGCAAATACAACATGGCATCACAACATGACTCTACGACTCAAGTAATTTATTCAATAGGCTCCGAGGAGCGAGATATTACAAACATGGGTCTCATGACCCAACATTCAGAGCATACAAGTCAAAGCACAAGCGGAAGCTATCATGTCTGAGTACAGACATCTATAAATGAAAAAGGCTGAGAAGCCTGACTATCTACCAGATCCTGCCGAGGGCACAAGATCGTAGCTGAGGTAACAAGCTAAACGTCGAAGTCCACGTGGAACTACTAGTGAGACTGAAGTCTCTCTGCAAAAACATAAAATAGGCAAACGTGAGTACAAATGTACCCAGCAAGACTTACATCAGAACTAACTACATATGCATCATTATCAACAAGGGGATGGTGGGGTTTAACTGCAGCAAGCCAGCTTTGACTCGGTGGCTATCCTGAACTACGACTGCAATGTAACTCTTTTGAGGTGGCGCACACGAGTCCACATATTCACCATATCAATACACCACTATGGATCCGCTCCCGTCTCCCTACGAGAACGCCATCCATAGCACTCACGCTTATCTTGCGTATTTTAGAGTATCCACTTTCACTTGTCTATGAACTGATATAAGCAACCCAGAAGTCCTTTTCCGCGGACACGGCTATTCGAATAGATGATGTTAACCCTGCAGGGGTGTACTTCTTCATACATGTTTCCACCACTTAGCGTCTGCACACGACATGTGCTCGGCAGACTTCAAGCGAAAGCCGACGTGGGTGTAGACCACGACCTACCTAAACACTCAAGTCTCTAGTCCAGGTTTATCGCCTATTCGGGTTCCATCCATGAGGAGATCCGGCCGGAGTTTCGCTCACAGCCCCAAACGATGTGAACAGGGTTCCGTGACACCAAACGGGCACCCGGTATACCCGGCCACGTGCCTACCGCATCACAGCCCACCCCTACGGTCAGCGCTGTCCACGGCCTCCAGCATACTACAAACACCAGAAACTACTTGCAACTCCTGGACAGAGGACAAGGGTGAATAAGAAGTCGAGCGGGGTCATATTTCAGGGCCCAATGTATGGTAGTAGCTGAATCATGGATCACAAACACAGAACTCAGTTCCTGAGGACGGCTTCAATGAGACAACCCACCATGTACTCCTACATGGCCTCTCACCGCTACCTTTACCAAAACGTGTTCACACACTTGGCTCACACACAGTAGGACATGTTCACACGCCTCTGATTCATCCCCGATGAATCAGACCTGACTCAACTCTAAGCGGTAGCAGGCATGACAAACAAGCATGAATGAGTAGGCACAACAGGGCTCAAACAACTCCTACTCATGCTAGTGGGTTTCATCTAGTTACTGTGGCAATGACAGGTCATGCAAAGGATAAAGGGGTTCAGCTACCGCAGCAAGTAACAGATGAATCGTTGTTGTCCTAATGTAGTAAAAGAGAGCAGGAGCGAGAGAGTGGGATTTTATCGGAATGAACAAGGGGTTTTTGCTTGCCTGGCACTTCTGAAGATAACATTGAGTCTTCATCAGTGTCAACGATCACATCATCGGTATCGCGTCTATCGAGAGGGGACAAATACCGGCAACACAGAAAGGAACACAATCAATGCAATGCACAATATGATGCATGCTCATGACATGGCAATATGAATGTGTTTTGAGCTAATGCAACTAGCAACAGATTAAATGAAGTTGGTTTGAATACAAGATTCAAATTCAAACTCCATATGTGATTATTCAAATGCCATTTAATTGATTTGTGCTAAACAGCAGCTATATGTTGTTCTAACATGCATGAAAGTGGTACATATGGATTCCTTGAATTTTTCTGATAATTTTTCATATATAAATTATTTAATTTGGAGTTACGGTTAATTTTCTATGATTTATAGAAGTTTTAGCTATTTCTGGAATTTCCTGATTATTATAAAATAAACTAAATTCCAGAAAAGGAATATGGCGTCAGCATGACCTCACCCTGACGTCATCAGGTCAACAGGGCGGTCCAGGTCAAACCTGACGTGTGGGGTCCACACGTCAGTGACACGGGTTAAACAGGGGGGGTTTAGTTTAGTTTAATTAAAGATTAGGGCACTAGGGCCCACATGTCAGTGTCAGCAGGGGGTAATTAGTTTAACTAATCTGATTAGTGTTAATCCTAATTTAGTTAGTGGCCAGAGGCCCACACGTCAGTGACCCAGGGTCAAACTCCCTGGTCGGCGGGGTCAACTCGCCGGCGTTTAGCCGCCGGCGAGGCTAAACGCGGCGGTGCAGGTGCGGGTTTTACGTACAGGGCACCGTTCGGGGCGCCGTTGGGCTCTATGGATAGCTGGGAGTGGGCCGCGGCGAGTGGTGCAGGTAGTTGGGTTCGGGGTCGCCGGAAAAGGCGCCGGCGACGTGTTTGGCGGCGGCCGGAGCTCGGCGAGGTCGGGGTTGGCGCTAGGGGGCACGGCAGGTCGCACGGGTGGGCGCGCTCGGCTCCTGGAAGGGTGCTGAGCACGTTGCCGTGCTCGGAAGTTAGCTACGGTGGCTCTAGCACCGTCTGCGTCATCGCCGGCGGCGAGGAACGGTCGGCTCCGACAGCCAGGGTGGTTAGAGGGCGCGGACGGGCACGGAGAGAGAGGGGAAATGGACAGGGGCTCACGGTGAGTTCGAAGAGAAGGTCGGCGTGCTCGGGGAGGCGGTGGAGACGGCGAATCAACGGCGGCGGTGGTCGGAGCCCGAGGTGGAAGACGACGGCGATGGCGATGTTCCGGGCCCTCCCGGCTTGCGTGGCTCATCGAAGATGAAGAAGACAACGTGGCGGAGCTTCTGGGCGCGTCGGGTTTGCGTGGGGTGGCCGGTGGCCGCGAGGGAGCTCGTCGGTGGCGGCGGCTCCGTTCGGTCGCGGGAGGGAGAGAGAGCAGAGGGGGAATAGGGACGGAGGGAGAGCGAGAGGGGTTCCAGGGAGAGTGAGAGAGAGGCCAGGGGTGTCGTGGCGTCTCCAGGCGCATCGAGGAGGGAGGCAACCAGGCAGGAGGTGGCCAAGCGCGACGGCGGTGCTCGCCACCGAGCTGCTTCGTGCGCTGGCACGGGAAGAAGACAGGAGAAGGGGGGCCAGGTGGGCTGGGCCGCTGGGGGAGCTGGGCCAGGTAAGTGGCGCCAGGTAGGTGGCCCAGGTGGCCTTCTCTCCCTCTCTCTGTTTTTATTTACTGTTTTCTATTTTTGTTCTGTTTTATTTAATTGGCACTGAATTTTAATTCAAACAGAGTTTGAAAACAGTGCCAAAACTCCCCTGGATATTTTTAAGTCACTTAATGGACTTCTCCACATATAACAAAATATCTCAGGTCATTTGAAAATATATTCATTATATATTATGAATATAAATCCAAATTCAAATAAAATATTGATTTAAAATCAGAGCCCAATAATTCCTTAGAAATGTCCCAAAATTTTGGTTTGATTTATAACTCTTGCCAAAATTGTCAGAGCTATTTCTAGGGCATTTTGGATTTACTGGTTGCAATTTTAGGGTTTCTTGCCCCTCTTTTATTTAGGATTTTGAGGCTTCCAATTTCCCTCAGTTCAAATTTCAGAATTTAAACATGATGCACACATGAAGCTAGCCTAGAGCATTACCAGAAGCTAGGGATGTGACATCCTTACATCTCTTCTTATCTTTCTTTTGTTTTTGATTTGTTTTTCTTTACTGTTTTATAATAGATACACCTTAAATTTAGTTTAGTAAAATCTGATAACAACTCCTAAAATAATGTTTCAGGACCACCCACTGGCATAAAAGTTTTACCCTGAAATAAATTAGTTTAGAGTTTTATTAATTGAAAAGAGGCATTTACTTAATTGTTTTTGTTACCATTTAATCACTTTGAAGTATTAAAGAATTATATAAAAGTATGGTTTCTCCACCATAATTACCTATGCATTATTTTGCACCTCCCGAACATTTTAGTTTTAATATTTGAAAATCCTTACCATTTGACTTGTTTTTGACTTTTGATTTCGAACGGGATTAAACCATTGTGAGTTTAACAACAGTAATCGCGGTGATGTGTCATGATTAACAGGGAATTATTGTAGCTTAATTACCCGGGCGTCACAACAGTGAAGAAGAATTACCTAGTAAGGATGAAATTATTGGTCTTGCTTCTATTGTCGTACCTCCTAGTGATCCTTTAGAACAATATTTGCTAGACCATGAAAATGCTATGTTTATGAATGAAAGAAAGGAAATAGATGAAGTATTCTTTAAACAGGAACCTATTCTAAAACATAATTTGCCTGTTGAAATCCTAGGGGATCCTCCTCCACCCAAGCGTGATCCCGTGTTTGAGCTTAAACCGTTGCCTGATACTCTTAAATATGCTTATCTTGATGAGAAGAAGATATATCTTGTTATTATTAGTGCTAACCTTTCAGAGCATGAGGAAGAGAGATTATTGAACACTCTAAACAAGCACCGTGGTGCTATTGGGTATACTCTTGATGATCTTAAGGGCATTAGTCCCACTCTATGTCAACATAAAATAAATTTGGAAGAAGATGCTAAACCAGTTCGTGATCATCAACGACGGCTGAATCCTAAAATGAAAGAAGTGGTAAGAAAGGAAATACTAAAGCTCCTTGAGGCAGGTATAATCTATCCCGTTGCTGATAGTCAGTGGGTAAGTCATGTCCATTGTGTCCCTAAGAAGGAAGGTATTACTGTTGTTCCTAATGATAAAGATGAATTGATTCCTCAAAGAATTATTACAGGTTATAGGATGGTAATTGATTTCCGCAAATTAAATAAGGCCACTAAAAATGATCATTACCCCTTACCTTTTATCGATCAATGCTAGAAAGATTATCCAAATATACACATTTTTGCTTTCTAGATGGTTATTCTGGTTTCTCTCAAATACCTGTGTCAGCCAAGGATCAATCAAAGACTACTTTTACTTGCCCTTTTGGTACTTTTTCTTATAGACATATGCCTTTTGGTTTATGTAATGCACCTGCTACCTTTCAAAGATGCATGATGGCTATATTCTCTGACTTTTGTGAAAAGATTTGTGAGGTTTTCATGGACGATTTCTCCGTCTATGGATCTTCTTTTGATGATTGCTTGAGCAACCTTGATCGAGTTTTGCAGATATGTGAAGAAGCTAATCTTGTCTTGAATTGGGAAAAGTGCCACTTTATGGTTAATGAAGGTATTGTCTTGGGGCATAAAGTTTTTGAAAGAGGTATTGAAGTTGATAAAGCCAAGGTTGATGCTATTGAAAAGATGCCATGCCCCAAGGACATCAAAGGTATAAGAAGTTTCCTTGGGCATGCCGGATTTTATAGGAGGTTCATTAAGGACTTCTCAAAAATTTCTCGGCCTCTGACTAATTTATTACAAAAAGATATACCATTTGTCTTTGATGAGGATTGCGTAGAAGCATTTGAAATACTTAAGAAATCATTAATCTCTGCACCTTTGTCCAACCACCTGATTGGAATTTACCCTTTGAAATTATGTGTGATGCTAGTGATTATGATGTAGGTGTTGTTCTAGGGCAAAGAGTTGATAAGAAATTAAACGTTATTCAATATGCTAGTAAAACCCTAGACAATGCTCAAAGAAATTATGCTACTACTGAAAAAGAATTCTTAGCAGTTGTATTTGCTTGTGATAAGTTCAGACCTTATATTTTTGATTCTAAAGTAACTATTCACACTGATCATGCTGCTATTAAATATCTTATGGAAAAGAAATATGCTAAACCTAGACTTATTAGATGGGTTCTCTTGCTACAAGAATTTGACTTACATATTGTTCATAGAAAGGGAGCTGAGAACCCCATTGCAGACAACTTGTCTAGGTTAGAAAATGTGCTTGATGACCCACTACCTATTGATGATAGCTTTCCTGATGAGCAATTAAATGTCATAAATGCTTCTCATATTGCTCCATGGTATGCTGATTATGCTAATTACATTGTTGCCAAATTCATACCACCTAGTTTCACATACCAGCAAAAGAAAAAGTTCTTCTATGATTTGAGGCATTACTTTTGGGATGACCCACATCTTTATAAAGAAGGAGTAGATGGTGTTATTAGACGTTGTGTACCTGAGCATGAACATGAACATATCCTACGCAAGTGTCACTCTGAAGCTTATGGAGGACACCATGCTGGAGATAGAACTGCACATAAGGTATTGCAATCTGGTTTTTATTGGCCTACTCTCTTCAAGGATGCCCGTAAGTTTGTCTTATCTTGTGATGAATGTCAAAGAATTGGTAATATGAGTAGACGCCAAGAAATGCCTATGAACTATTCACTCTTTATCGAACCATTTAATGTTTGGGGCTTTGACTATATGGGACCTTTGTTGGGGAACGTTACAGAAAACAAAAATTTTCCTACGGTTTCACCAAGATCCATCTATGAGTTCATCTAGCAACGAGTGATCGAATTGCATCTACATACCTTTGTAGATCATGCGCAGAAGCGTTCAAAGAACGGGGATAGGAAGTCGTACTCGACGTGATCCAAATCACCAAAGATCCTAGCGCCGAACGGACGGCACCTCCGCGTTCAACACACGTACGGTCAGCATGACGTCTCCTCCTTCTTGATCCAGCAAGGGGGGGAGGAGAGGTTGATGAAGATCCAGCAGCACGACGGCGTGGTGGTGGATGCAGGGGTCACCGCTGCAGGGCTTCGCCGTTCTACTACGAGAGGGAGAGGTGTAGCAGGGGAGAGGGAGGCGCCAAGACTCAAGGGTGCGGCTACCCCTCCCTCCCCCCCTTTATATAGGCCCCTAGGGGGTGCGCCGGCCCTAGGAGATGGGATCTCCTAGGGAGGGGCGGCGGCCAAGGGGTGGAGTGCCCCCCAAGCCAGGTGGGGCGCCCCCCCACCCTAGGGTTCCCAATCCTAGGCGCATGGGGTGGGCCAAGGGGGGCGCACCAGCCCACTATGGGCTGGTTCCCCTCCCCACTTTGGCCCATGGGGCCCTCCGGGATGGGTGGCCCCACCCGGTGGACCCCCGGTGGTCCCGGTACAATACCGGTGACCCCCGAAACTCTCCCGATGGCCGAAACTGCACTTCCTATATATAATTCTTCACCTCTGGACCATTCCGGAACTCCTCGTGACGTCCGGGATCTCATCCGGGACTCCGAACAACTTTCGGGTTACTGCATATTATATCTCTACAACCCTAGCATCACCGAACCTTAAGTGTGTAGACCCTACGGGTTCGGGAGACATGTAGACATGACCGAGATGGCTCTCCGGTCAATAACCAACAGCGGGATCTGAATACCCATGTTGGCTCCCACATGCTCCTCGATGATCTCACCGGATTAACCACGATGTCGAGGATTCAAGCAACCCCATATACAATTCCCTTTGTCAATCGGTACGTTACTTGCCCGAGATTCGATCGTCGGTATCCCAATACCTCGTTCAATCTCGTTACCGGCAAGTCACTTTACTCGTACCGTAATGCATGATCCCGTGACCAGACACTTGGTCACTTTGAGCTCATTATGATGATGCATTACCGAGTGGGCCCAGAGATGCCTCTCCGTTATACGGAGTGACAAATCCCAGTCTTGATCCGTGTCAACCCAACAGACACTTTTGGAGATACCCGTAGTATACCTTTATAGTCACCCAGTTACGTTGTGACATTTGGTACACCCAAAGCACTCCTACGGCATCCGGGAGTTACACGATCTCATGGTCTATGGAAAAGATACTTGACATTGGAAAAACTCTAGCAAACGAACTATACGATCTTGTGCTAAGTTTAGGATTGGGTCTTGTCCATCACATTATTCTCCTAATGATGTGATCTCGTTATCAATGACATCCAATGTCCATAGTCAGGAAACCACGACCATCTATTGATCAACGAGCTAGTCAACTAGAGGCTTACTAGGGACATGTTGGTGTCTATGTATTCACACATGTATTACAATTTCCGAATAACACAATTATAGCATGAATAAAAGACAATTATCATGAATAAGGAAACACAATAATAATCCTTTTTATTATTGCCTCTAGGGCATATTTCCAACAGTCTCCCACTTGCACTAGAGTCAATAAATTAGTTACATTGTGATGAATCGAACACCCATGGAATTCTGGTGTTGATCATGTTTTGCTCTAGGGAGAGGTTTAGTCAACGGATCTGCTACACTCAGGTCCGTATGTACTTTACAAATATCTATGTCTCCATCTTGAACATTTTCACGAATGGAGTTGAAGCGACGCTTGATGTGCCTTGTCTTCTTGTGAAACCTGGGCTCCTTGGCAAGTGCAATAGCTCCAGTGTTGTCACAAAAGAGTTTGATTGGCCCCGACGCATTGGGTATGACTCCTAGGTCGGTGATGAACTCCTTCACCCAAATTGCTTCATGCGCTGCCTCCGAGGCTGCCATGTACTCCGCTTCACATGTAGATCCCGCCACGACGCTCTGCTTGCAACTGCACCAGCTTACTGCCCCACCATTCAAAATATACACGTATCAGGTTTGTGACTTAGAGTCATCCAGATCTGTGTCGAAGCTAGCGTCGACGTAACCCTTTACGATGAGCTCTTCGTCACCTCCATAAACGAGAAACATTTCCTTAGTCCTTTTCAGGTACTTTAGGATATTCTTGACCGCTGTCCAGTGTTCCTTGCCGGGATTACTTTGGTACCTACCTACCAAACTTACGGCAAGGTTTACATCAGGTCTGGTACACAACATGGCATACATAATAGAACCTATGGCTGAGGCATAGGGGATGACACTCATCTCTTCTATATCTTCTGCCGTGGTCGGACATTGAGCTGAGCTCAATTTCACACCTTGCAACACAGGCAAGAACCCCTTCTTAGACTGATCCATATTGAACTTCTTCAATATCTTATCAAGGTATGTGCTTTGTGAAAGACCTATGAGGCGTCTTGATCTATCTCTATAGATCTTGATGCCTAATATATAAGCAGCTTCTCCAAGGTCCTTCATTGAAAAACTCTTATTCAAGTAGGCCTTAATGCTGTCCAAAAGCTCTATATCATTTCCCATCAAAAGTATGTCATCTACATATAATATGAGAAATGCTACAGAGCTCCCACTCACTTTCTTGTAAACGCAGGCTTCTCCATAAGTCTGCATAAACCCAAACGCTTTGATCATCTCATCAAAGCAAATGTTCCAACTCCGAGATGCTTGCACCAGCCCATAAATCGAGCGTTGGAGCTTGCACACCTTGTCAGCATTCTTAGGGTCGACAAAACCTTCCGGCTGCATCATATACAATTCTTCCTTAAGGAAACCATTAAGGAATGCCGTTTTGACGTCCATTTGCCATATCTCATAATCATAGAATGCGGCAATTACTAACATGATTCGGACGGACTTCAGCTTCGCTACCGGTGAGAAAGTCTCATCGTAGTCAACCCCTTGAACTTGTCGATAACTCTTAGCGACAAGCCGAACTTTATAGATGGTCACATTACCATCCGCGTCTGTCTTCTTCTTAAAGATCCATTTATTTCCTATGGCTCGCTGCTCAACGGGCAAGTCAGTCAAAGTCCATACTTCATTTTCATACATGGATCCTATCTCGGATTTCATGGCTTCCAGCCATTTGTCAGACTCCGGGCCCGCCATCGCTTCTTCATAGTTCGAAGGTTCACCATTGTCTAACAACATGATTTCCAAGACAAGGTTGATGTACCACTCTGGTGCGGAACGTGTCCTTGTGGACCTACGAAGTTCAGTAGCAACTTGATCTGAAGTTTCATGATCATCATCATTAACTTCCTCTCTAGTCGGTGCAGGCACCTCAGGAACATTTTCTTGAGTTGCGCCATATTCCGGTTCAAGAAGTAATACTTCATCAAGTTCTACTTTCCTCCCACTTACTTCTCTCGAGAGAAACTCCTTCTCTAGAAAGGATCCATTCTTGGCAACAAAGATCTTGCTTTCGGATCTGAGGTATAAGGTATACCCAATAGTTTCTTTAGGGTATCCTATGAAGACGCATTTTTCCGACTTGGGTTCGAGCTTTTCAGGTTGAAGTTTCTTGACATAAGCATCGCATCCCCAAACTTTTAGAAATGATAGCTTAGGTTTCTTCCCAATCCATAACTCATACGGTGTCGTCTCAACGGATTTTGACGGAGCCCTATTTAAAGTGAATGCGGCAGTCTCTAAAGCATAGCCCCAAAATGATAGCGGTAAATCGGTAAGAGACATCATAGATCGCACCATATCTAATAGAGTGCGATTACGATGTTCGGACACACCATTACGCTGAGGTGTTCCAGGCGGCGTGAGTTGTGAAACTATTCCACATTTTCTTAAGTGTGTGCCAAATTCGTGACTCAAGTATTCTCCTCCACGATCTGATCGCAGGAACTTGATTTTCCTGTCACGTTGATTCTCAACCTCACTCTGAAATTCCTTGAACCTTTCAAAGGTCTCAGACTTGTGTTTCATTAAGTAGACATACCCATATCTACTCAAGTCATCAGTGAGGGTGAGAACATAACGATAACCACCGTGAGCCTCAACACTCATTGGACTGCACACATCAGTATGTATGATTTCCAATAAGTTGGTTGCTCGCTCCATTGTTCCTGAGAATGGAGTCTTGGTCATTTTACCCACGAGGCATGGTTCACATGTGTCAAATGATTCGTAATCAAGAGACTCTAAAAGTCCATCTGCATGGAGCTTCCTCATGCGTTTGACACCTATGTGACCAAGGCGGCAGTGCCACAAGTATGTGGGACTATCATTATCAACCTTACATCTTTTGGTACTCACAGTATGAATATGTGTAGCATTACACTCGAGATTCGTTAAGAATAAACCATTCACCATCGGAGCATGACCATAAAACATATCTCTCATATAAATAGAACAACCATTATTCTCGGATTTAAAGGAGTAGCCATCTCGTATTAAACGAGATCCTGATACAATGTTCATGCTCAAACTTGGCACTAAATAACAATTATTGAGGTTCAAAACTAATCCCGTAGGTAAATGTAGAGGTAGCGTGCCGACGGCAATCACATCGACCTTGGAACCATTCCCGACGCGCATCGTCACCTCGTCCTTCGCCAGTCTCCGCTTATTCCACAGCTCCTGCTTTGAGTTACAAATGTGAGCAACCGCACCGGTATCAAATACCCAGGAGCTACTACGAGTATTGGTAAGGTACACATCAATTACATGTATATCACATATACCTTTCGTTTTGCCGGCCTTCTTGTCCGCTAAGTATTTGGGGCAGTTCCGCTTCCAGTGACCACTTTCCTTGCAATAAAAGCACTCAGTCTCGGGCTTGGGTCCATTCTTTGGCTTCTTCCCGACAGCTTGCTTACCGGGCGCGGCAACTCCCTTGCCGTCCTTCTTGAAGTTCTTCTTACCCTTGCCTTTCTTGAACTTAGTGGTTTTATTCACGATCAACACTTGATGTTCCTTTTTGACTTCTACCTCTGCTGATTTCAGCATTGCAAATACTTCAGGAATGGTCTTTTCCATCCCCTGCATATTGAAGTTCATCACAAAGCTCTTGTAGCTCGGTGGAAGCGACTGAAGGATTCTGTCAATGACCGCGTCATCCGGGAGATTAACTCCCAGCTGAATCAAGCGGTTATGTAACCCAGACATAGTGAGTATGTGCTCACTGACAGAACTGTTTTCCTCCATCTTACAGCTAAAGAACTTGTCGGAGACTTCATATCTCTCGACCCGGGCATGAGCTTGAAAAACCATTTTCAGCTCTTCGAACATCTCATATGCTCCGTGTCTCTCAAAACGCTTTTGGAGCCCTGGCTCTAAGCTGTAAAGCATGCCGCACTGAACGAGGGAGTAATCATCGGTACATGTCTGCCAAGCGTTCATAACGTCTTGTTCTGTAGGGAGAACAGGTGCTTCACCTAGCGGTGCTTGTAGGACATAATCTTTCTTGGCAGCTATGAGGATGATCCTCAGGTTCCGGACCCAGTCCGTATAGTTGCTGCCATCGTCCTTCAGCTTGGTTTTCTCTAGGAACGCGTTGAAGTTGAGGACAACGTTGGCCATTTGATCTACAATACATGTTGTAAAGATTTTAGACTAAGTTCATGATAATTAAGTTCATCTAAATCAAATTATTCAATGAACTCCCACTCAGATAGACATCCCTCCAGTCATCTAAGTATAACATGATCCGAGTTAACTAGGCCGTGTCCGATCATCACGTGAGACGGACTAGTCAACATCGGTGAACATATTTATGTTGATCGTATCTTCTATACGACTCATGCTCGACCTTTCGGTCTTCTGTGTTCCGAGGCCATGTCTGTACATGCTAGGCTCGTCAAGTCAACCTAAGTGTTTGCATGTGTAAATCTGTCTTACACCCGTTGTATGTGAACGTTGGAATCTATCACACCCGATCATCACTTGGTGCTTCGAAACAACGAACTGTCGCAATGGTGCACAGTTAGGGGGAACACTTTCTTGAAATTATTATGAGGGATCATCTTATTTACTACCGTCGTTCTAAGTAAACAAGATGCAAAAACATGATAAACATCACATGCAATCAAATAATAATAGTGAAATGATATGGCCAATATCACATAGCTCCTTTGATCTCCATCTTGGGGCTCCATGATCATCTTGTCACCGGCATGACACCATGATCTCCATCATCATGATCTCCATCATCGTGTCTCCATGAAGTTGCTCGCCAACTATTACTTCTACTACTATCGATAACACGTTTAGCAATAAAGTAAAGTAATTTACATGGCGTTTCTCAATGACACGCAGGTCATACAAAAAATAAAGACAACTCCTATGGCTCCTGCCGGTTGTCATACTCATTGACATGCAAGTCGTGATTCCTATTACAATAGCATGAACATCTCATACATCACATATATATCATTCATCATTCATCACAACTTTGGCCATATCACATCACAAAACACTTGCTGCAAAAACAAGTTAGACGTCCTCTAATTGTTGTTGCAAGTTTTACATGGCTGCAATAGGGTTCTAGCAAGAACTTTTTCTTACCTACGTGAAAGCCACAACGTGATTTGTCAACTTCTATTTACCCTTCATAAGGACCCTTTTCATCGAATCCGCTCCAACTAAAGTGGGAGAGACAGACATCCGCCAGCCACCTTATGCAACTAGTGCATGTCAGTCGGTGGAACCGGTCTCACGTAAGCGTACGTGTAAGGTTGGTCCGGGACGCTTCATCCCACAATACTGCTGAAGCAAAATAAGACTAGTAGCGGCAAGAAAGTTGACAACATCTACGCCCACAACAAAGAGAACTATGCATAGACCTAGCTCATGATGCCACTGTTGGGGAACGTTGCAGAAAAGAAAAAATTTCCTACAGTTTCACCAAGATCCATCTATGAGTTCATCTAGCAACGAGTGATCGAATTGCATCTACATACCTTTGTAGATCACGCGCAGAAGCGTTCAAAGAACGGGGATGAGGAAGTCGTACTCGACGTGATCCAAATCACTGGAGATCCTAGCGCTGAACGGACGGCACCTCCGCGTTCAACACACGTACGGTCAGCGTGACGTCTCCTCCTTCTTGATCCAGCAAGGGGGGGAGGAGAGGTTGATGAAGATCCAGCAGCACGACGGCGTGGTGGTGGATGCAGGGGTCACCGCAGCAGGGCTTCGCCGTTCTACTACGAGAGGGAGAGGTGTAGCAGGGGAGAGGGAGGTGCCAAGACTCAAGGGTGCGGCTGCCCCTCCCTCCCCCCATTTATATAGGCCCCCTAGGGGGTGCGCCGGCCCTAGGAGATGGGATCTCCTAGGGGGGGCGGCCAAGGGGTGGAGTGCCCCCCAAGCCAGGTGGGGCGCCCCCCCCCCACCCTAGGGTTCCCAACCCTAGGCGCATGGGGTGGGCCAAGGGGGGCGCACCAGCCCACTATGGGCTGGTTCCCCTCCCCACTTTGGCCCATGGGGCCCTCCGGGATGGGGTGGCCCCACCCGGTGGACCCCCGGTGGTCCCGGTACAATACCGGTGACCCCCGAAACTGCACTTCCTATATATAATTCTTCACCTCTGGACCATTCCGGAACTCCTCGTGATGTCCGGGATCTCATCCGGGACTCCGAACAACTTTCGGGTTACTGCATATTATATCTCTACAACCCTAGCGTCACCGAACCTTAAGTGTGTAGACCCTACGGGTTCGGGAGACATGTAGACATGACCGAGATGGCTCTCCAATCAATAACCAACAACGGGATCCGGATACCCATGTTGTCTCCCACATGCTCCTCGATGATCTCATCGGATGAACCACGATGTCGAGGATTCAAGCAACCCCGTATACAATTCCCTTTGTCAATCGGTACGTTACTTGCCCGAGATTCGATCGTCGGTATCCCAATACCTCGTTCAATCTCGTTACCGGCAAGTCACTTTACTCATACCGTAATGCATGATCCCGTGACCAGACACTTGGTCACTTTGAGCTCATTATGATGATGCATTACCGAGTGGGCCCAGAGATACCTCTCCGTTATACGGAGTGACAAATC
Source organism: Triticum aestivum (assembly GCF_018294505.1). Classification (NCBI taxonomy): domain Eukaryota; kingdom Viridiplantae; phylum Streptophyta; class Magnoliopsida; order Poales; family Poaceae; genus Triticum; species Triticum aestivum. Next base: position 269,108,232 of record NC_057794.1, read on the forward strand.
CCAGTCTTGATCCGTGTCAACCCAACAGACACTTTCGGAGATACCCGTAGTATACCTTTATAGTCACCCAGTTACGTTGTGACGTTTGGTACACCCAAAGCACTCCTACGGCATCCGGGAGTTACACGATCTCATGGTCTAAGGAAAAGATACTTGACATTGGAAAAACTCTAGCAAACGAACTATATGATCTTGTGCTAAGTTTAGGATTGGGTCTTGTCCATCACATCATTCTCCTAATGATGTGATCTCGTTATCAATGACATCCAATGTCCATAGTCAGGAAACCACGACTATCTATTGATCAATGAGCTAGTCAACTAGAGGCTTACTAGGGACATGTTGGTGTCTATGTATTCACACATGTATTACGATTTCCGGATGACACAATTATAGCATGAATAAAAGACAATTATCATGAACAAGGAAATACAATAATAATCCTTTTTATTATTGCCTCTAGGGCATATTTCCAACAACCTTTCCCACCTCTAATGGTTATACACAAATTTTAGTTGCTGTTGATTACGTTACTAAGTGGGTAGAAGCTATTCCAACTAGTAGTGCTGATCATAACACTTCTATTAAAATGCTTAAAGAAGTTATTTTTTGAAGATTTGGAGTCCCTAGATATTCAATGACTGATGGTGGTTCACATTTTATTCATGGTGCTTTCCGTAAAATGTTTGCTAAGTATGATGTTAATCATAGAATTGCATCCCCTTATCACCCTCAGTCTAGTGGTCAAGTACAATTGAGTAATAGAGATATCAAATTAATTTTGCAAAAGACTGTCAATAGGTCTAGAAAGAACTGGTCCAAGAAACTTGATGATGCATTATGGGCCTATAGAACTGCATATAAAAATCCTATGGGTATGTCTCCGTATAAAATGGTTTATGGAAAAGCATGTCACTTACCTCTCGAACTAGAACACAAGGCATATTGGGCTATTGAAGAGCTCAATTATGATTTTAAACTTGCCGGTGAGAAGAGGTTATTTGATATTAGCTCACTCGACGAATGGAGAACCCAAGCCTACGAAAATGCCAAGTTGTTTAAAGAAAAAGTTAAAAGATGGCATGATAAAAGGATACAAAAGCGTGAGTTTAATGTAGGTGATTATTTATTGCTATACAACTCTCATTTAAGATTTTTTGCAGGAAAACTTCTCTCTAAATGGGAAGGTCCTTACGTTATCGAGGAGGTCTATCGTTCCGGTGCCATAAAAATCAACAACTTCGAAGACACAAATCCGAAGGTGGTGAACGGTCAAAGAATCAAATATTATATCTCAGGTAATCCCATAAATGTTGAAACCAATGTTATTGAAACCGTAACCCCGGAGGAATACATAAGGGACACTTCCCGGAACGTTCCAGACTCCGAAAAGGAATAGGTATGTGGTACGGTAAGTAAACCGACTCCAAAACATTTTATAAGGCAATATTTCTCTGTTTTGGAATATTTAGAAAAATAGAAAAATAAGAAGCAGTCCGGGAAGGACACGAGGCCTCCACGAGGGTGGAGGGCGCGCCCCCTACCTCGTGGGCACCTCGTGCGCTCTCCAGACGCCGTTTTCTTGCACAATACCTATTTTGGTCGGTAAAAATTCATTATATAATCTCCCAGGGGTTTTGACTCCCGTATCGCGCAATTATCCTCTGTTTGTGTTTCGAACTGTTTTTCTGACAGATCCAGGACATCATGTCGTCTTCAAGTGCCCCCAAGGACTAGTTCTTTGAGAAAGTCATCAACCCCTACCTTGCAGAGGTGCTGCAACATCCTCAAACCATTGAGATGCGTGAGGGGTTGTTGCACATCCGCGATGTTGAAGGACCAAGGAAGACCGGAAGCACAGAGGTAAGGCTCGAGGCATTGGAGCAAGATGTTTTGAAGTGTCAGGAGATGGTGGAGCATGGACTCGATTCCAATCACATTATGATCACTGAGTTCACCAACAACCACAAGCTGGACGTCAAGGACATTGGGGAGGCCATCTTCAAGCTTCATGAGAAAATCGAGCACCTCCAAGCCCAGATCTATGACCTGCAAAATCAAAACTGTGAGTATGAATATAGATTCAAGAGGATGAGTTTGGCTGCAGATTTGAGGTTTCAGGAGACTCGATCATCCTTCTATGATGGTGAGCCTATGCCTTGGAAGAAGGACGACAAGCCTACGCCATCAACAAAACCATCACCTTCTCCACCAAAAAAGAAGAATTGAGTATCTGGTATGGGCACTCCCCTTGGCAACTGCCAAGCTTGGGGGAGTGCCCCGGTATCGTATCACCATCACTTTTATCTTTACCATTTATCTTAGTTTGATCCTTTTGGTAATATCTTGATCTAGTAGAATAAAGTTTATGGCATGATCTAGTTTTGAGTTTTGCTTTATGATCCCTCTATGTAATCGAGTCCGCGAGCTATATATAATAAAGATTAGTGTTGAGTCAAGGGCTTGATTATTTTGCCATGATCCTAAGTGAATAAAAGAAAAGAGAAATAAATAAAAAAGGAAACAAAGAGATCATATGGATCTTATGGAGAGTAATGAGCTCACATAGAAAAAGTATGATGAATAAAAGTTGTTGAGAGTTGACAAACATAGTTTTGGTCATCGTTGCAATTAATAGGAAGTAATAAAGAAAGATAGGTCTTCACATATAAATATACTATCTTGGACATCTTTTATGATTGTGAGCACTCATTAAAATATGACATGCTAAAGAGTTGACATTGGACAAGGAAGACAACATAATGGGTTATGTTTTCTTACATCTAAGATAAATTATATTGTCATGGATCATCCAACATGGTTGAGCTTGCCTTCCCCCCTCATGCTAGCCAAATTCATCGCACCAAGTAGAGATACTACTTGTGCTTCCAAATACCCTTAAACCAGTTTTGCCATGAGAGTCCACCATACCTACCTATGGATTGAGTAAGATCCTCCAAGTAAGTTGTCATCGGTGCAAGCAATAAAAATTGCTCTCTAAATATGTATAACTTATTAGTGTGGGAGAAAATAAGCTTTATACGATCGTGTGATATGGAAGAAATAAAAGTGACAGACTGCATAATAAAGGTCCATATCACAAGTGGCAAAATAAAGTGACATTCTTTCGCATTAAGATTTTGTGCATCCAACCATAAAAGCGCATGACAACCTCTGCTTCCCTCTGCGAAGGGCCTATCTTTTACTTTTATCTCCTACCTTGCATAAGAGTCATGGTGATCTTCACCCTTCCTTTTTACATTTTATCCTTTGGCAAGCATAGTATGTTGGAAAGATCCTGGTATATATGGCTAATTGGATGTGATTTTTCATGAACCATTATTGTTGACATTACCCTTGAGGTAAAACGTTGGGAGGCAAAACTATAAGCCCCTATCTTTCTCTGTGTCCGATTAAAACTCCATACCCATACGTATTGCGTGAGTGTCAGCAATTGTGAAAGACTATATGATAGTTGAGTACGTGGACTTGCTGAAAAGCTCTTATATATTGACTCTTTCCTATGTTATGATAAATTGCAATTGCTCCAATGACCGAGATTATAGTTTGTTAGTTTTCAATGAAGTTTACGATTCATACTTGAAATTGTGATTGAATTATTACTCTAGCATAAGAAATCATATGACAAGAATTATGTAAGTTGTTGTTCTAAGAATGATCATGATGCCTTCATGTCCGTATTTTACTTTTATCGACACCTCTATCTCTAAACATGTGGAAATATTTTTCGATAGCCGCTTTCGCTTGACGACAAGCGAGGTCTAAGCTTGGGGAGTTGATACGTCCATTTTGCATCATGCCTTTATATCGATATTTATTGCATTATGGGCTTTTATTACACATTATGTCACAATACTTATGCCTATTCTCTCTTATTTTACAAGGTTTACGTAAAGAGGGAGAATGCCGGCAGCTGGGATTCTGGGCTGGAAAAGGAGCAAATATTAGAAACCTATTCTGCACAGCTCCAAAAGTCTTGAAACTTCACGGAAGATGTTTTCAGAATATATAAAAATACCGAGCGCAAGAAGTTCACCAGGGGGGCCACACCCTGCCCACGAGGGTGGGGGGCGCCCTACCCCCCTGGGCGCACCCCACTACCTCGTGGCCCCCCTGGTGGCCCTCCGATGCCATCTTATGCTATATGGAGTCTTTCGATGAGAAAAAATCATAAGCCATCTTCTCGGACGAAACTCCGCCGCCACGAGGCGGAACCTTGGTGGATCCAATCTAGGGCTCCGGCAGAGCTGTTCTACCGGGGAAACTTCCCTCCGGGAGGGGGAAATCATCGCCATCGTCATCACCAACGCTCCTCTCATTGGGAGAGGCCAATGTCCATCAACATCTTCACCAGCACCATCTCCTCTCAAAACCCTAGTTCATCTCTTGTATCCAATTCATGTCTACAAGTCCGGGATTGGTACTAGTAGGTTGCTAGTAGTGTTAATTACTCCTTGTAGTTGATGCTAGTTGGTTTATTTGGTGGAAGATCATATGTTCAGATCCTATATGCATATTAATACCCCTCTGATTATGAACATGATTATGCTTTGTGAGTAGTTATGTTTGTTCCTGAGGACATGGGAGAAGTCTTGCTATTAGTAGTCATGTGAATTTGGTATTCGTTCGATATTTTGATGAGATGTATGTTGTCTCTCCTCTAGTGGTGTTATGTGAACGTCGACTACATAACACTTCACCATTATTTGGGCCTAGAGGAAGGCATTGGGAAGTAATAAGTAGATGATGGGTTGCTAGAGTGACAGAAGCTTAAACCCTACTTTATGTGTTGCTTCGTAAGGGGCTGATTTGGATCTATATGTTTCATGCTATGGTTAGGTTTACCTTAATACTTTTGTTGTAGTTGCTGATGCTTGCAATAGAGGTTAATCATAAGTGGGATGCTTGTCCAAGTAAGGACAGTACCCAAGCACCGGTCCACCCACATACCAAATTATCAAAGTACCGAACGTGAATCATATGAACGTGATGAAAACTAGCTTGATGATATTCCCATGTGTCCTCGGGAGCGCTTTTCTCTATATAAGAGTTTGTCCAGGCTTGTCCTTTGCTACAAAAGGGATTGGGCCACCTTGTCGCACTTTATTTACTTTTGTTACTTGTTGCTCGTTACAAATTATCCTATCACAAAACTATCTGTTACCACTTATTTCAATACTTGTAGAGAATACCTTGCTGGAAATCACTTATCATTTCCTTCTGCTCCTTGTTGGGTTCGACACTCTTACTTATCGAAAGGACTATGATAGATCCCCTATACTTGTGGGTCATCAGGTAGTGAGGTGGAGCTGCAGCAAGCACTAGCATATATGGTGGCTAACTTACGCAAATGAGAGCGAGAAGAGAAGCAAAGCACGATCGAGAAGCTAAAATGATCAAGAAGTGGTCCTAAAACTACTTACGTTCAAGCATACCACGAGACCGTGTTCTCTTCCCGGACTCCGCCGAAAAGAGACCATCACGGCTACACACGCGGTTGATTCATTTTAATTAAGTTATGTGTCAAGTTTTCTACAACCGGATATTAACAAATTCCTATCTGCCCATAACCGCGGGCACGGCTTTCGAAAGTTCAAAACCCTGCAGGGTGTCCCAACTTAGCCCATCATAAACTCTCACGGTCAACGAAGGATATTACTTCTCCCAGGAAGACCCAATCAGACTCGGAATCCCAGTTACAAGACATTTCGACAATGGCAAAACAAGACCAGCAAAGCCACCCAGATGTGCCGACAAATCCCGATAGGAGCTGCACATATCTCGTTCTCAGGGCACACCGGATTGTCCAAACTTCCGGTAGGCCAACCCAGAGTTGCCCCTGGTGGCCACCGGCGGCTGACAGGTTGGACCAACACTCAGAGGAGCACTGGCCCAGGGGTTTAAAAATAAAGATGACCCTTGAGTCTGCGGAACCCAAGGGAAAAAGGCTTAGGTGGAAAATGGTAAAACCAAGGTTGGGCCTTACTGGAGGAGTTTTATTCAAGGCGAACTGTTAAGGGGTTCCCATTATAACCCAACCACGTAAGGAACGCAAAATCAAGGAACATAACACCGGTATGACGGAAACTAGGGCAGCAAGAGTGGAACAAAACACCTGGCATAAGGCCGAGCCTTCCACCCTTTACCAAGTATATAGATGCATTGAAGTAAACAAGATATAATAATGATATCCCAGTAATAAACATGTTCCAACAAGGAACAACCTCCATCTTCACCTCCAACTAGCAACACTATAAGAGGGGCTGAGCAAAGCGGTAACATAGCCAAACAATGGTTTGCTAGGAAAGGTGGGTTAGAGGCTTGGCATGGCAATATGGGAGGCATGATATAGCAAGTGGTAGGCATCGCAACATGGCAATAGAGCGAACAACTAGCAATCAAAGATAGAAGTGATTTCGAGGGTATGGTCATCTTGCCTGCAAAGTTCTCCGGGTTGACGAAAGCTTGATCCTCGTAAGCGTACTCAACGGGTTCCTCGATCACGCACTCGTCTCCCGGCTCTACCCAAAGCAAGAACACAAGCAAAGGAACCAACAATCAACCACGGTGCAATGCGCAAGCAACATGATGCAAAACATGGCATGATATGAGGGATGTGATATGCAATGCATATGCATGCTTCAGAAGGGAAAGATTGAACCAGGCCTTAACTTGGCAAACCAAGTGTGCCGCTGGAAAGATGAGTTGATTTCGGTCAAAATCGATATAAAGATCACCGAAAATGGATGCACGGTTTGCAAATGGCAAGCAAAACAAGAACGGCACAATTCTGCGATTAAGAAACTAAACTACTGCACTCCAACATAGCAACAAAGCACATGACAGTAATCTACTCAAGATGCTTGACAAAATATGAACACTGAGCTACGGCTAAATCACACAAGAGCAGGTTCAAACAAACATGGAAAAAGTGCAAAAGATATCAGCATCACAGACTTGGTGAAAATACTAACATGCCAGGAATTAACATCAGGAAGCAATGTTTAGAGCAAGCAAACAACATGCTACATGAACATATCATAGCACACAAAGGCATGGCATGAATCTACTAAATCATAGAACAAAAGTCCCTTACTGACCATCGGTCAAAAAGGATCAGAAGATATGATGGCACCCATGTAAACATAGCAAGTTTCGTTAACAGATTCAGACTTAGCAGAAAACTGAGCATGGCATAAACAGAATAATGAAGGCATGTTTGCGAGCTCGATTCACTCAACACAAGGCATTGCATGACAAGATAAGCATAGCATCAGCAAGAAGACATGATCATGAAACAAACCAAAGCAAGAACAAGCTTGTAGCATGCATGGATCAACTACAACAACCTTGGCAAAATTGATTAACAAGTAAACAATCTCCCAGGAACATTTTATAGCAAAAGTAGAGTAAGATTAAGTCATGCTAGGGCACTCCATAATTGCCAACAGGGGCATGGATGGATAGACCATAACCATATGTCCAAATCATCCTTACTGAAGCAACTCAAATAAAGCATGGATCTCACTGTAGCAACATGAATACATGGCATAAAAATAACAGCAGAACAATGACTTAGTGAAATTCTAAGTCCCTGAAATCAGCAATATCACGAGAGCTACTTTGCATGCATGTTCTAGTCACCACAAAGATCACAAAAATACATGGCATACACCCCTGTAAATATGGCATGGCATAGCCCAAAACAAATGTAAAGCTCATGCCCATAGGCAACACACAACAATTGTAGCAAAAATGACAAATGCTCATAATCTGATAAGAATCAGCATCTAACATTTTATAGCACTCCTGCATCAACGATTTGGGCATCAAGATGGACTCAAACAAGTAGGTCACAATGGAACAAAATGAAGAGCACAACCTGAAGAACATTTTGATATATCATGCATGCAAAATGGATCTATGGATGAGGAGTTATGGCATGTTGAACAAGGCTTGAAAATAACAGAGGAAAAGACTTAGTGGGAAAACGAGGTCAACCGCTGGATCCAGATCTAGGGTTAGCTCTTGTCGCGGATGTCGAGGCACGCCGGAGAAGTCGCCGGAGAAGATGCTGCGGTGGCCGGAGAAGCGGGTCCGGCGAGGTAGGGGCCGAAGTTCCTCAGGGACGGCGGATCTAGGCAACCCCTGCCCGGATCCGGCCGGGGAAGTTGCCGGCGACGGGCGGCGAAGGTCGCCGGGGCGAGGCGGCTGCGCGCCGGCGAGCGAGACGGCGGAGCGCACTGGCGGGCGAGGCGGTGGCGCTTGGGCTCGGGGCACGCGGGGGAGCGAGAGGCGGCGATGGGCCGAGCGGGCCCGATGCGGGCTCGCCGGGCCGGCGGCGGAGACGGGCGGTGATGTGACATGTGGCAGGCGGCGGTTGGTTCAGGCGGCAGCAGCGCGGGTGTCCGGCCTGGACGGACACGTCCGGCGGCGGAGTGGGAAAAATCTTAGGGTTTCGCCCGAATTTTGGAGGGAGGGTGCACATATTTATACATAGAAGGAGGTGGGAGTGTCCAAATGGAGAGCGGTTTTCGGCCACGCGATCGTGATCGAACGGCCGAGAGGATGGAGGGTTTTTTGATGGGTTATTGGGCCACTTTGAAGGGGTGTTGGGCTGCAACACACACGAGGCCTTTACGGTTCCCCGGTTAACTGTCGTAGTATCAAACGGACTCCAAATGGCACGAAACTTGGCAGGCGGTCTACCGGTGTTGTACCAAGGCCGCTTGGCAAATCTTGGTCCATTCCGATAAAGTTTAACACCCGCACACGAAAAGAGACGAAAGGGGACGCCGGAGGACGTAGGAGTGTCAGATCGCAAAACGGACAACGGGGAAAAAGCTCGGATGCAAGAGACGAACACGTATGCGAATGAGATGTACATGATGACATGATATGAAATGCATGACATGGGCGAAAAGAAAAATGAAGACAAAACCCAACCACGAGGGAATCTCATAACTTAACGTCGAAAATGGCAAGAGTCGGAGTACAAATATGGTAAGTTACATACGGGGTGTTACAAAAACTCCATTCAAACAACCCTTTATGCTTTCTAGAAATTCTACATCATTTATGATCAACAATATGTCATCCATATATACCTATCAGAAATATTATAGTGCTCCCACTCACTTTCTTGCAAATACAAGTTTCTTGCAAACTTTGTATAAACCCAAATGCTTTGATCGCCTCATCAAAGTGTATGTTCCAACTCCGAGATGCTTGCTCCAGTCCATAGAAGGATCGCTGGAGTTTGCATACCTTTTAGCATCCTTAGGATTGACAAAAACCTTTTGGTTGCATCACATACAACCTTTACTCACGGAAACCGTCAATGAAACTTTGTTTTGACATCCATCTGCCTGATTTCGTAAATAAAAATGCAGCAACTGCTAACATAGTTCTAACAGACTTTAGCATCGCTATGATTGAGAGAGTCTCATCATAGTCAACTCCTTGAACTTGTCAGAAACTTCTTTGAGACAAGTCGAGCTTCACAAATGGCGACATTACCATCATCGTCTGTCTTCTTCTTAAAGATCCATTTATTCTCCATGGCTTGCCATTCATCGGGCAAGACCACCAAAGTCTATACTTTGTTCTCATACATGGATCCTATCTCGGATTTCATGGCTTCTAGCCATTTGTTGGAATCCGAGCCCACCATCGCTTCTTCATAGCTCATAGGTTCATCGTTGTCCAACAACATGACCTTTAAGACAGGGTTACCACTGAGAAGTTGTGCACACCCTTGTCGACCTACGAGGTTCGATAGTAATTTGATCTAAAGCTTCATGATCATCATCATTAGCTTTCTCTTCAACTTACGTAGTTTCCACAGAAACATCTTTCGGTGCTGCGCTACTCTCTGGTTGAAGTGAAGGTTCAACAACCTCATCAAGTTCTATATTCCTCCCACTCAATTCTTTCAAGAGAAACTCTTTCTCGAGAAAGGACCTGTTCTCAGCGACAAACACTTTGCCCTCAGATCCGAGATAGAAGGTATACCCAATCATCTTGTTTGGGTATTCTATGAAGACACAATTTTCTGCTTTGGGTTTGAGCTTTTCCGACCAAAGCCTATCGATATAAGCATCGTAGCCCCAAACCTTAAGAAACAACAACTTCAGTTTCTTGCCAAACCATAGTTCATACGGTGTTGTCTCCACCGACTTAGATGGTGCCCTATTTAAAGTGAATGTAATTGTCTTTAATGCATAACCCCCCAAAATAGCGGTAGATTGGTAAGAGACATCATACACCATATCCAATAAGGTTTGATTACGACGTTCGGACACACCATCATGCTATGGTGTTCCAGGTGGCGTCAATTGTGAAAGATTCCACCTTGTCTTCAGTGATTGCCAAACTCATAACTCAGATACTTTCCCTTTGATCAGATCGAAGGAACTTGATCTTCTTGTTACAATGATTCTCAACTTCACTCTAAAATTGCTTGAACTTTTCAAACATTTCAGACTTATGCTTCATTAAGTAAATATACCCATATTTATTCAATTCACCGGTGAAGGTGAGAAAATAAAGATATCCATCGCGCGCGTCAACACTCATCAGACCACACACATCAGCATGTATGATTTCCAACAAGTCACTTGCCCGTTCCATTGTTCCAAAGAACGAGGTTTTAGTCATCTTGCCAAAGAGGCATGGTTCGCATGTGTCAAGTGATTCAAAATCAAGTGACTTCAAAAGTCCATTAGCATGGAGGTTCTTTCATGTGCTTTACACCAATATGACCTAAGCGGCAGTGCCACATGAAAGTGGTACTATCATTATCAACTCTACATCTTTTGGCATCAATGTTATGAGCATGTGTATAACTACGACCGGGATTCAATAAACCATTCACATTGGGTGCATGACCATAGAAGGTATTATTCATGTAAATAGAATAACCATTATTCTCTGACTTAAATGAATAATCGTATTGCAATAAACATGATCTAATCATGTTCATGCTCAGCGCATACACCAATGCAAACAACATTTATCTAGGTTCAACACTAATCCCGAAGGTAGAGGGAGCCTGCGATGGTGATCACATCAACCTTGGAAACACTTCCAGCACACATCGTCACCTTGCCCTTAGCTAGTCTCCGTTAATTCCGTAGCTTTTGTTTCGAGTTACCAATATTAGCAACTGAACCGGTATCTAAGGGTGTGTTTGGTTTGTGCCCCAACTAGCCTCACCAATTTTTTGGCACGACCAAAGTGAGGGTATGGCCAAAATTTTGGTTGGTTGTTCTTGTTTGGTTTAGAGCCATATGTACCTACCAATTTTTTTGGCAAAATCACTGAGCTCCCATTTGGTTTGCTGCCAACTACGTGGCAAAATTTGGAAATTAGGATTGATCCATGCTTCATTTTATTCCAAGTCATAAAAAAATGTGACACGCCCCGCAAAAAAATGTGACATGTTTTTTTAATAGCTAGAATACACATAAAGTAACGAAAAAATGGCATCCAGAAGCACATATATATGTTACAATCGTAAAAAAAATCCCGTTTTTAGGTAACAAATTTTTGTACTTTCCAGAAGTAGTTATATGAGGTAGGGCTGTTACTCGACCGTACAGGTATAATAAACAAATTAATTACTGCTTATAGCGGATTAATAAACTTACACGACTCATGCTAATTTTATGGTGATTACGTAGGTATCTTCCTGCATGCACATGCGGGTTTGTTGAGCAATAAAAGGAGTACCTACCACCAAACGATCAGGGAACACGAGAAATATGCGGATCTACAAATTGTTTTCAGGGTAAATTGCGAGTTAATCGCTGCAATAATTAAGCAGGCCCCACGGAGGGAGCGGGCGTGGGCGCCGCCAATGTTTTGGCGGAGCTTTTCCGCGCCACCAGCTCGCCCATACGTTGGCAAGAATTGCATTGGCCGTTGGTGGACTGTTGGGCGAGCCAAAATTTTGGCTGCCATCCAAGCGCTGGCCAATTTCCATGGGCCTGCCAATTTTTTGGTATGGCTGTTGTTGGTTCCAATCCAAACGCACCCTAATACCCAGGTGCTACTAAGAGTACTAGTAAGGTACATATCAATTACACACATATATCATATATACTTTTGTTGAAGTTGATAGCCTTCTTATCTACCAAGTATTTGAGACAGTTCCGCTACCAGTGACCGTTCCCCTAATAGAAGCACTTTGTCTCGGGTTTGGGTTCTTGGGTTTCTTCACTGGAGCGGCAACTGGCTTGCCATTCAAGAAGTTTCCCTTCTTGCCCTTGCCCTTCTTTGAAACCAGTGCTCTTGTTAACCATCAACACATGATGCTCCTTCTTGATTTCTATCTTTATGGCCTTAAGCACGACGAACAACTCCGGGATTATCTTCCCTTGCATGTTATAGTTCATCACGAAACTCTAGTAGCTTGGTGATAGCGACTGGAGAACTTTTGTCAATCACTCTCTTATCTGGAAGATTAACTCCCACTTGATTTAAGTGATTGAAGTACACAGACATGCTGAGCACATGCTGTCGAGGATATACCCCGCGGTATGACTGGATCGAAGATATGACCCGGCTAGGAGTTGATGTTTTCATTGGTGACCCGACAGACTATAAGCCGGCGGAGGCAGTTAAGCATTGTAACCCGGCGGACACAGTCATATGAGCCAGATAGTTAAGTCAGACAGTTAAGCCGGACAGTTAAGCCGGACAGTTAAGCCAGACAGTTAAACCGGACAGTTAAGCCAGATGGTAAGCCAGATTATAGGTTAACAATTAAGCCAGATGGTAAGCCAGATTATAGGTTAACAGTTAAGAAGTCCGAAACGTTAAAGAAAGCCCATGAAGATAAAACAGAATAGTTAAGTCTTAAGTCCGAGTTGGACTCTACATGTAACCCACCCCTTCAACATATATAAGGAGGGGCAGGGCACCCCAAGAGGGACAGGTTGAATAATCATTAAGTCTAGACACAACTAGGAGAGCCGGAGTTACGACGACTCCCTCATGATGAGAATAAGACCTAGCCACAAACAGCATGTAGGGTTGTTACCGGATGATGTTTTCCGGGGCCCGAAGCTGTCTAAATCTTCGTCTTGCGTGTTGCGTCTCTCGATTCCGATCAACCCCTTCAGGCTACCGCATAGATGCGTTGGTCTCACAACTAAGTCCTCACACTAGGACATCTGCCGTGACATTTCCACGACAGTTGGCGCCCACCGTGGGACATGCACACGGTGGTGATAAGTTCTTGGAGGGATCTCTTCAGGAATCAAGGAGCTCGTGTTTTTTGGTTAAATAAAGAAGAGCCGATATGGTCAATAGCTCGGAGTTGGACAAATTTTGGACGGAATTGCAGCCGGGTTAATTAAATTCGCTGGTCACCTTTGGATCTGGCAGTGCAATATTTGAGTTTAAGGTAAGACAATCGCTGTTCGTCTGAGTGGGCGGCAGGTCACAAGTCACCGGTAATGTTGTTTTTTGATGCTGCCTGTTTCGCCGGCGCGTCAAAATCCAGATATATAATGAGCAGTCAGAGCGGCGCAAGCAAGATTGAGGCGAGAGTTAGGGTTGTGTGTCCGTATACCACCGCAAGTCGCCAAGTCTGAAAGTTTTTCGTTACGGATTTAATCCGAGCTCGCTGCTCGTACCTGGGCCAGAGTCTGCGATACCTATCCCAAGCAGAAGTCCAAGTTGTCGTATTCGAGATGGACATAATACCGGACTGGCCATTGCTGTTTATGTACAAACTCCAAGTCCCGAGCATCAAGCTACTATACCGCCTCTGCTGCTTCCTCCACGTCAATAAAAACAATTCATCTACCAAGTACTAGTTGAGTGTTCACGTCAAGATCAATTAAGGTACTACTACTTTTGGACTACTGTTTGTCACATGAAGCTACAGGATGGCTGCTCATTGCTCACGTCAAGCCTCAGTACTAGTTCATTAATACTACTACAACCAGCAATCCACTGTACAAGGACAATTATCATGAGCCGCCTGGCCCCGGAGCACCTGATGTTTCGGCCTTGCCTCGACCTCGCCGTGCCTCGCGACTCCTCCGCGCGGCCGCGCAAGGCTGGCCTCACCGCGGACCAGTTCCACGGCTAAGCCGCCGCCCAACTCCACAGCAGTGCTCCGCCTCTGCCCCAGACCGTCGTTACCGAGTCGTCGCGCCTTTGCCGGGTCGTCCGCTTCTGTTTATGAGCCGCCATGTGTAGCATCAAGTCGCTGCTGACGCCGACCCGACGTGCTTGCCTCTGCTGGACTCCGTCCTTTTTCCGGGTTGCTGTCGGTGCACAAACAAAAAGCTCCGAAGGAGTGGCCGGTTTTCAAGTTTTGTCACTAAGTGTGTGTTTAGTTTCAGTCACCGACTAGAACGTCACGGGTCCGACCCGTTCGTGCGCGACGTTCCTATGTTTGGATTTGAAACGAACGGAATTGACTCGTTCCTGAAAGGGAATATTCCAACAATATCCGGAATGAACTCGTTTCTTCGATTTAGTGAAACAACGCGGAACGGCCTCTTGCGGTCTCATCCCCTCCCCCTCCCCCTCCCTCCCGAGGCACTAGCCCCCAACCCCTCTCCCGCATGGCCACCCGTCGCTCCTCCACTCTCATCTCTCCCAAGTCCGGCGGATGGGCAGCGGCGACCAGGTCAGCGAATCCTCAGCAGGCCGGCGGCTACCTGATCTATTGGATGGGCGGCGGCTACCAGGCCAGCGGATCCCCTGCAGGGCAACAGTAACCTGATCTGCCAGGGATGACCTGATCTACTAGGAGGCGGTGGCGACCTGATGTGGCAGGACGGTGACGACCTGATGTGGCGGACGGTGGCGACCGGGCCTGCTTTTCAAGCGGTGGCCATTCCCTCGCGGGCTGCGACGGCCACATATCCCACGCCATCAATGTCCCACCGCTGGCTGCAACAGTTCCAAGCCACCTATCTTGCGTTGCTGTTTTTCATCTATGAGATTTTTTCTTGATTGAAATCCAATCTAAAGTGAATAGTCAAAAAACTTTGAGCAAAATTTCATTGATTGCATGCCCGTTGATGATTATTTACCCTGTTTGTACTCTCAATTTGATGATTTTTACCCCTATCTGTACTCTCAGGGCCAGTTCTTTTCGGCGATTCTCTCAGAATCGCCCCCCTCTTCAGCTTCTCTCAGAATCGCCACTCCATATTTTTTTACAATCCTATCTAGTTAAGGCCTAATTAGGTAGGATTGTAAAAACATATGGAGTGGTGATTCTGGGAGAAGCTGGGGAGGGGGGCGATTCTGGTAGAATCGCCCAAAAGAACTGGCCCTCAGTCTAATGTACAATTTGATGTAAATGCTATGCAAATTTCAATAGTATGTTTCTAGCAATACAAAGATTTTCTACTTGTTCATATTGTATATATATGCATCTGAGAGGCGGCTTCACTACTTTTATGAAAGAGACGAGTTGAATTGAATTCGTTCCATTCTATCTCTCAACCAAACATTGAAATCTAACCATTCCATTCTATCAAATATCCCCAATTAAACACAAGAACGGAACCGACCCATTCCAGTGAAATGGAACCATTCCATTCCATTCCACTTGGTTCCCAAACCAAACACACCCAGCCCTGCCTTGCGCGACCTTCGCGCTGTAACAGACCACCCTCGTTTCCGCCGTAAACCGCCGTCGGGCCTCAACACCTCCGAGTTGCTGGCCTGGCTACCGCCTTGCGCCGCCCTCGCCGGAGTAGCTTTGCTCTGGGCCACCTCCGAGCTATTGAGCCACTGGTCTACGTCGAGCCGCCACCATCGGATGACCCGCGGCCTTCACATCCACGGTTCCTTGCATTGGTTGTTTCCACAGCTGCTAGTCGCGCGTCCCCGCGGCCCCGAACCACCATCACCTCCATGACCGGCTTGGCCTCCGCCTCAAGAAGCCACCACTGGTCACCTCTGTCTTCAAAGCCACGACCACTTCCGTTGTGTTCGAGCTACCGATTCCTGAGCCGCCGCATCGCCGGACTATAAACTGTTTCAAAAGTGCCTCCGCCCCAGCGGGATTCCATGTCGCCGTCACCGTGGCCTATGAGTCATCAAGCCGCTGTCTTCGAGCCGCCTTCACTGGACCTCATTCCCGCGCCCGCCTCTGAGTCGCCGCCGGGTCAAACCCCTGCCTAGTGCCTTCGCTTCATGCTTTCGTTCGGCTTCATGCTGTTGCTCGAACCCATGAGCCGCCGCGATGCCTCCATGACCTCGGGCCACCTCCACTGGCCATTGGCTTACCACTCCGGGTTGCCGCCATCTCTGTCGTGGTTGGGTCGCCGCCGACGAACCGCCGACCCCATGGCCGTCCGAGCCGCGTCCGCTGCCCTCACCGCGGCAGTAACCTGTTACTACTCCTGCTTTGAGCCGTCACCCTCCTCACCGGTGCCCATCGGAATCGCCACTCGAGTTACCGTGACCCGCCGACTGCGCCTACTGAGCTGCCATGGTCTGTTTTGAGTCGCCGCTCCGGCTCTGCTACCTTTCAAAGCCGTCACCTTGAGCTGTTGTGTTGTCAAGTTGCCACTCTGCCATTTGCCACTGTCCAAATTCAAAAACAAGTGCAGAGTTGAAGCTGAACATTGGTGTTTCCAACAAACCGCTTCCACGGCCACTTACGCGGCAAATTGCCGTTGCGGCTGTGTCACCGACGCACCAGTGAGGCCATGCCCCTAGCTCCTTGCCTCGCCGCTGTTGCCGAAGCAAAGCTTCCCCATGAGTCGCCTGTTGTTGAGGCGCCTCTGTTCCGGCTCTTGCTTGCTATCGGTGACGCGGTGGTGTAATGTGCTGTACTGGTCGAAACTAACCATTGCACCCCCTAGTAAGAGAGGGGTGAGCAACGAAACAGAGAGAAATTGACAAAGCGACAAGTGAACAATTGTCACGGATGCTGAGAAAGAGAAACGCATGCAGGCGCATGCACATCCAGAAAGATGGATGAGACAAAGCACCTGAGTGCATGCAAATAAGGGTGTGTTTGGTAGCATGTATGGACCTAGCCTAATTGTTTTCATCTCATACATGCTGAGTTTAGACATGCTGAGTCCATGCAGTTGCTGTTGTTTGGTGGTGATGTATGCGTTGAGACATGCTGAGATGAGATTTTGTTTGGCAGCCTGCATGTGTTTAAACATGCTGAACAATTTCGAATTCTGAATATTTTTTTGAATGATGAACAAAATCGAAAAAATGTCAACACAAATTTAAACATATTTTGAAAATTTAAATAAAATTTGATATTCTAAACTTTTTTGGAAAATTAAAATAAATTTTAAAATTCTGTTTTTTAAATTTGAACATATTTGAAATTATGAGTTTTTTTGAAAATTTTAAAAAAAATTGAATATTTTATAAAAATAAAATTATATTTTTTTCAAAATTCAAACGAATTTTGATTTCCTTTTGAAATTCCAAACATTTATGTTTTTTAGAAAAATTGAAAATTCAAACAAATTTTGAAATTATGATTTTTTCGATAATTTAAACAATTTTGGAATTAATTTTTTATTTTTTCTGAAATTCTAAAGTTTTTTGAAAATTTAAACAAATTTTGAAATTCTGATTCTTTTTGAAAAAAATAAACATATCTGGACGTGGTCTGGTCGGTGGGGACGAGTGTCAGGGCCAACATAGCTACCTCCATGCACCCTGTCTGGGGTGCATGAGATGAGCATGGCTGAGGGCACTTTTATGCATCAGATGAGCATAGCTCAAGTGAGCCCATGCACCCTACCAAACAAGCAAAAGTGGGTCGGATTGGGAACTTTTGCCCTCATGCACCCTTCATGCACCCTACCAAACACACCCTAAGTGGGGGAGGAGAACGTGGGCACAAGGACACAGTGGCTCTGAGCCAATTATTGCAGCTGCCCGACGTCTCTTCCGTAGCAATCCAGGAGTAAAATAGTCTGATTTTTGTTATTCCCCCATAGTCATTGGTACTAGTGCTCCAAACCGCTAGTCTGAGTCATTTGACCAGTTTACATGAATGTCTGTTAAACATCAGGTACTATCCTCCTTATGTATTTTATCAGCACATATTATTCGAGAACAATTACTTTGGTATGCGGTATTTTTTTGCAGGATCATTATTCATTACAAAGATATCGCAAAGGGACGCACACCTGTAGCGACCCGACCTCAAACGGTCAAGTCTCTGTGCTTCAGTGTCATCCCTGGATCGGTAATGCTGACACACACAATACTCGAGGATTTATAACAGAGTAGCAATCACACACTTATTACATCGAATATCTCAAAAGAGAACTTATTACAATAAATATGGCTTAAGTCCATCTAATGCGATAACAACGGAAGGCTTGGAAGATAAAGTGAGTCCATCAACTCCAACGGCATAGCTGAGTTGCACGACAACGACCTAACGAACCGTACTCCTCGTCTGAAAAGTCTGCAACATAATACGTTGCAGCCCGAAAACGGATCAACACATGGAATATGTTGGGAAAGTAACACAGTAGAGCAAGAACAGAATAATGCTAACACTACATGCATATTTGGCTGGTGGAAAGCTCTATGGTTATAGTTTTTGCGAAAAGCCAATTTTTCCCTACAACAAAGGAATATATTTTTATTTTAACTATCATGGTAGTTGAAACATCATTGAGAAGGTTCCTCCAACTCAATCCCAATTAAAGTAATTAACAACCCAACAATATTAAATTAGAGAGTGATGAGATACTTAAGATACTTCAAGTACTAGATACTCAAGATTATCCATAACCGGGGACACGGCTAACCATGATTAGTTTATACACTCTGCAGAGGTTTGCGCACTTTTCCCCCACAAGACTTGATCCCCTCCGTTGAATTTCTCGCACTACATGGTGTTTGAGAAATGGATGACCGAGACACAGTCTTTCAGAAATATTAACTCTTTACTCCGGGCAGACCATACCAAAGCTACAACCCACTACCTGCTGATCTACCTCTTCGAGAGCTTCACGTAACTTACTCAACTATGCTAGAGCCCATAATAGCTTGTGGCTGCACACAGAAGTTTCTAGCATGAATCATCTCAGTTCCCTTTGAGCCTGGGTGGCGGTCCATAGGAAGATCACACAGAATCCCGAGATTTCCAAAAAATACAGGCAACATTGGGTTCTCCAGGTGCCTCAATCCACCCAGATGTGTATTAAAGTTGCCACAATAAGTTGAACCATTAATTAACAATCTCACATCTGTCATGGATTTCACTCATCCAAACCACGTCTACGAGCATAACATAGCAATATAAGCATTACGTAGAAGTAACTCCCAAAGGTTTAAAGGTAACAGGGCAATAGGTTCTACCTCATCAACTACTTTCCAACCCACAAGTTAATGACATCCTAATCATGCAATGTTTGAGGATTGAAACTAATGCATAAAAACCGGGTATGGAAAGAGTATGATCAATGTGTTACTCGCCTTGCTGATGATCCGCGAAACCTAGGGACTCGTAGTAGCACGCTTCACACTCCGGGTGTTCTATCACAAACAAACAATAGCATACTTAAGCAATCAAGTGAAGATGCACGGGCAAAACTCAACTAAGAAGAATTGACCAGAAATTTCAACTTAAGAACTTCGGTTTGCAAAAAGAATCAAATCGAACGGAGCAACGAAACTCAAACGGCGAAAGAAACAAGGTCCGTTTACTAATCTGGACTAAGGTCAAATTTTGCAGTACCAAAATCTTGTTCAAGTTGATTAAACAGAAAGAGGGTCTCGAGACGAAGATCTAGGAACTTGTATCGCCTGATTCCGACAAACGAGCGAAAAGATAAACTGAAACGAAAATCGGATCAGAAATCGCGATTCGAAATAATCGCGGAAAAATCCGATAAAAGAAAACTGACGAACAGGCTAACGAACGAGCGTTCGTTGTCTGTAACTATCAAGCGAAAACCGTTCATTAAAACGAACGTACGGACGAACGTCTGCTAAAAAGAACCAGGAAAACCGGCGAACCGATCTAAAAAAACAAACTAGGATTTTTCTTTTAAAAAATCAAATCTGTTTCCTAAAAAAAAACTGTCGGCGGCGAACGGCGCGTTACCTCTCTGGCGAGGCTACAGCGAGGCGAGGCTCGGGCGGCGCGGCGCGGCGAGGGGCGGCGGCGGCGAGGCGCGGGAGGCGGCGACGCGGCTTGGCTCGGGAGGCGGGTCGACGGGTTTTGGTGGTGGTGGCGGGGTGGCGGCGGTATTTAAGGAGGTGGCGGGGCGGCGGCGGTATTTAAGGAGGGAGAGGGGCGGCTTGGAGGAGTGGGCAAGGCGGCGGGGAGGAGGAGTCTGGCTCGGACTCCGGTCGGAGTCGGCGGCGGTGGCGCGGGGCGTCATGGCGGGAGACGGCGGCGCGGGGAAGACGGGTCGGCTCGGCTGGGCCTTGGCCCAGTCGGGCGTTGGAAGTTTTTTTTTTAAAATAATTCTGCCAAACAGAAAATAAATCCTAGAAAATAAAATAAATATCTAAAAATGCCAAAACAAATTTTCACCGTCTAAATAAAATATTTAGAACGAGATGAACATTTTATTGGCCCTAAAATGCAATTTTGAAAACATGCAAAATTTTCTAATGCAAATAAAATCGCAATAAAATTCAAATAAAGTCAAATATTTAATTTTAATATTTTTCCTCCAATATTTCAATTATTTTGGAGAAGTCGTATTATCTACTCTCATATATTTTAATATGAAATATTTTCGGAGGGAAAAATAATTAAAACCAAAATCCTTGTTTTCATATTTGATAAAATCAAATATGAAAACCGGGAATTCCCCAACTCTCTCCGAGGGTTCTTGAGTTGCTTAGGATTTCGAGGATTACGAAACGAAAATGCAATAAAATATGATATGCATGAATGATCTATGTATAACATTCCAAATTGAAAATTTGGGATGTTACAGCACTAAATTATTTTTGTACTAGCGCTTGTCCGTACCGTGCTGCTCGTACGTGCGCAAGTCGCGACCTCTGCTGCACCAATACACGCAACTGACTCGTCGCCCATGCCTGTGATTGTCTCGCCCGTCCACGCTGGCTTACAACGCTGTGGTCGGCTCATCTGTCTGCTCCCGCGGTCGACTCAGCCATGATGGATTTCAGCTTCACCATGGTGATCATCAACTCCGCAGTGGATAACTACCGGCCTAACATATCAGGTGAAATCCATCCAGTATATATTTTATATTGTTTTCTTTAAAAGAGCAATTATTCTGGTTCATAAGTTCTCCAATGTAGGATGGGGTTATTATATCGTTGCGCTGTTGAAGGACTCATACCGGTTTATATCACAGTCAAATATGGAGAGTCTCAAGCCAACTCTTCGAGTAGTCTTAAGACTCGGGGGCTACAATGAGATGACTCGGGAACTCCGGGTCATTGGAGGGAATGATAACCCGGTTCCGGAGGACACCGCCATGTTGATGAAAATTTAAAGGCTGTCAGAAAATTGTCGGTTCAAAATAAAGATTCCGGTTTAAAATCCGGTTCAAGAGACATCTCTCCCCCGCAAAGCTTTGAATCTCTCAAATCCGGTTCAAACATCCGGCTCAAGGTAAATTTGTCTCTTACAAAGCTTTTAAGCTCTCAAATCCGGTTCAAACAACCGGCTCAAGGACAATCTGTCTCGCACAAAGTTTTGAAAGCTTTCAAATCCGGTTTAAAGTTCCGGTTCAAAAAGAATTAATCTATCGCAAGATTCGAGTTCTCAGGAAAATTAAAGATTGCCAAAAAGAACTTGCTGCCATGATGCGCGGTTCAAACATGGGTATCCTGCCTTACGGCTTACCTTATTATGGTCACTTGGGGGCTTCCTGCTCATCGAGCATAGCTGTCGGTACCCTCTTGATCGGCGCGATGCCAAAATTTATATGGTCACTTGGGGGCTTCCTGCTCAAACATAGGTCGTATTCGAACCAAAGAGAACATAGATGTCGGTACCCTCTTGATCGGCGCAACGCCAAAGCCACTGGGGGCTACATGATCGTATTCGAATCCTAGCTTAACCCCTTTGGAACGGTTTACTGATCGTATTCGAATCAGAAACCTCATTTTTTATTTGGTTTAAGTTTTTGCAAACAATCTTTGGTTTTGTCTTGAGACTTTTTTGTTTAGATCTAAGTATAAGTGTGGTTTCATTTAAACCCGGCTTGGCTTTGGACGATAAGTCGCCAGCATGTGACAATCATCATATATTTGGAAGTATTGGCTTCTAAGGATTGGGTTATCACCCTTACTGCACAGGTCATGTAAACCGGCAGTACAAATTCAATATCACAATGGCTGTATGTGGGATATTATGACCCGCCCTGCGGTAAACCGCCAAGGGATCTTATGATCTACTTGTGTGCAGGATAAGACTACATTTGGGTTGTTACCCGCCCTGGCTTTTGACGTTAAGTCGCCAGGGCATATGTTGTTTAAACTCTATGCAGGATTTGCAGAGCTATGACTTACATAAATGATTAAGTTCCAGCCCATCGTCAGAGATTGAAACTGGTGTCTCAAAAGGGTTATCAATTCTTGATTTTCTCAAAGGCTATAAGTCGCTGGGTTATAAAAATTCCGGTTTACAGTGGAGGCATATTAAATCGTCATCGGTCAAGAGCCGCCGGGTATTTAAGCTCCGGGTTTACTTATCAACAGATGAGGTTTTCAAAGTCGCTTTAGCGCAATGGCTATTATATTATTAATGGATATGATTTATTCTACAATTGAAGGAATAGTCCCAAGTCGCTGCAGGCTTATGACCTGGCACTTGGGGGCTACATTATTCAAGTTAAGGTTATATCAAATATGCAAGTCTCATGTCGCTGCAAGCATGCACCATGACACTTGGGGGCTTATTGAAGACCCGACTCATCACATTATAATGAGCCGGCCCTTGGGGGCTACCAATTGCTCATGTCAACAATACAAGGTACACAAGTTTTAATCCATTATATTGAAGGGTCCACTGCTCAGTTGGTAAAGCACAAAGCTCTTAACCTTGTGGACGTGGGTTCAAGCCCCATGATGGGGGTTACATCATATGATGTTCTTTTCAAAGAAGCATATATAAAGTCCCAGCTCAATATTATCTTACTGAGCCGGCCCTTGGGGGTTACAGGTAATAGTGATTGAGATGAACAACATGGATTTCTTTAAAGTGGTTATATTTATATTGAAGCAAGTCTTAAGTCATCACTTTGCTCTGCTCAAGACTTGGGGGCTCTAGGTAATATGGATATGAGGGAGAGAAATCTTCAAAATTCTCAGTTTTGACCCAGCGTCGGCAACAATTATGACCCGACATCATCTATTTATAACTCGAAAAGTTTTTTCATCTTTAAGCCGGTTGAAGGTCATGTGAGTATTTCAAGACCAATATTTTTAAGCGTTTGAGAGCTGAGTCAAATGAATTATTCTTCACAGTCTTTCTCTGTGAGAAACTAACGTCAGAAAATTGATTATGAAATTGACTTATTGGCCCAGATTTTCGAAGAAGGAAATAACAAGGAATTAAGGATGATCAGGTGGCAGCTTACAAAGATATTTAACCCGGAGCATAGTCTGTCAAAATTGTTCTGGTGTTTGTTTTACAGGATCAGTTTAACATGGATGAATCCAAATTAAACTGGGGGCTAATGTCGGGGATATACCCTGCGGTATGACCCGGCTAGGAGTTGATGTTTTCATTGGTGACCCGGCAAACTATAAGCCGGCGGAGGCAGTTAAGCATTGTAACCCGACAGACACAGTCATATGAGCCAGATAGTTAAGCAGACAGTTAAGTCAGATAGTTAAGCCGGATAGTTAAGCCAGACAGTTAAGTCGGACAGTTAAACCAGATGGTAAGCCAGATTATAGGTTAACAGTTAAGAAGCCCGAAACGTTAAAGAAAGCCCATGGAGAGAAAACAGAATAGTTAAGTCTTAAGTCCGAGTTGGACTCTACATGTAACCCACCCCTTCAACATATATAAGGAGGGGAAGGGCACCCCAAGAGGGACATGTTGAATAATCATTAAGTCTAGACACAACTAGGAGAGCCAGAGTTACAACGACTCCCTCATGATGATAATGAGACCTAGCCACAAACAGCATGTAGGGTTGTTACCGGATGATGTTTCCCGGGGCCCGAAGCTGTCTAAATATTCGTCTTGCGTGTTGTGTCTCTCGATTCTGATCAACCCCTTCAGGCTACCGCATAGATGCGTTGGCCTCACGACTAAGTCCTCACTCTAGGACATCTGCCGTGACGTTTCCATGACACATGCTCACTGGCTGGGCTATTCTCCTCCATCTTGTAGGCAAAGGTCTTGTCAGAGGTCTCAACCTCTCAACACGAGCATGAGTCTGAAATACCAATTTCAGCTCTTCGAACATCTCATATGTTCTATGGCGTTCAAAACGCTTTTGGATCCCCAACTCTAAGCCATAAAAGCATGGCGCACTAAACTATCAGGTAGTCATCAGAACGTGTCTACCAGATGTTCACAACATCCACAGACGACGCCAGAGGGGTTGGCACACCAAGCGGTGCATCAAGGATAGAAGCCTTCTGTGTAGCAGTGAGGCCAATCCTCAGACTACGGCCCTAGTTCGCACAATTGCTTACAATATCTTTCAACTTAGTCTTTCTCTAGGAACGTATTAAAACAAAGAGCTAAAGCGCGAGCTATTAATCCACAACATAGTTTGCAAAGACAATTTAGACTATGTTCATGATAATTAAGTTCATATAATCAAATTATTCAATGAACTCCCACTCAGATAGACATCCCTCTAGTCATCTAAGTGATACATGATCCGAATCGACTAGGCCGTGTCCGATCATCACGTGAGACGGACTAGTCATCAACGGTGAACATCTCCATGTTGATCGTATCTATTGTACAACTCATGTTTGACCTTTCGGTCTCTCGTGCTCCGAGGCCATGTCTGCACATGCCAGGCTCGTCAAGTCAACCTAAGTGTTTTGCATGTGTAAATCTGGCTTACACCCGTTGTATTCGAACATTAGAATCTATCACACCTGATCATCATGTGGTGCTTCGAAACAACGAACCTTCGCAACGGTGCACAGTTATGGGGAACACTTTCTTGAAATTTTAGAGAGGGATGATCTTATTTATGCTATCGTCGTTCTAAGAAAATAAGATGTAAACATGACAAACATCACATGCAAATCATAAAGTGACATGATATGGCCAATATCATCTTGCGCCTTTGATCTCCATCTTCAAGGCGCGGTATGAACACCATCGTCACCGGCATGACACCATGATCTCCATCATCTTGATCTCCATCATCGTGTCTTCATGAAGTTGCCTCGCCAACTATTACTTCTACTACTATGGCTAATGGTTAGCAATAAAGTAAAGTAATTACATGGCGTTTTCATTGACACACAGGTCATAAATAAATTAAGACAACTCCTATGGCTCCTGCCGGTTGTCATACTCATCGACATGCAAGTCGTGATTCCTATTACAAGAACATGATCAATCTCATACATCACATATATCATTCATCACATCCTTTTGGCCATATCACATCACATAGCATACCCTGCAAAAACAAGTTAGACGTCCTCTAATTGTTACCTACGCAAAACCACAACAGTGATATGCTAATTGCTATTTACCCTTCATAAGGACCCTTCTCATCGAATCCGATCCGACTAAAGTGGGAGAGACAGACACCCGCCAGCCACCTCGGTGGAACAAGTCTCATGTAAGCGCATGTGTAAGGTCGGTCCGGGCCACTTCATCCCACAATGCCGCCGGATCAAGATAAGACTAGTAACGGTAAGCAAATTGAACAAATCATCGCCCACAACTGCTTTGTGTTCTACTCGTGCATAGAATCTACACATAGACCTAGCTCATGATGCCACTGTAGGGGTACGTAGCAATAATTCAAAAAAATTCCTACGTGTCACCAAGATCAATCTAGGAAATACTAGCAACGAGAGAGAGGGAGTGCATCTTCATACCCTTGAAGATCGCTAAGCGGAAGCGTTCCAAGAACGCGGTTGGTGGAGTCGTACACGCAGCGATTCAGATCGCGGTCGATTCTGATCTAAGCGCCGAACAATGGCGCCTCCGCGTTCAACACACGTACAGCCCAGGGACTTCTCCTCCTTCTTGATCCAGCAAAGGGATAGGAGAAGTTGAGGGAGAACTCCGGCAGAACGACGGCGCGGTGGTGATGGAGCTCGTGGTTCTTCGGCAGGGCTTCACCAAGCGCTACGGAGGAGGAGGTGTAGGAGAGGGGGAGGGGCTGCACCAGGGGAAGGGTGTGCGGCTGCCCTCTCTCTCCCTCACTATATATAGGGGCAAGGGGGTGGAGGAGGCGCCCTAGGGTTCCCTAGGGGAGGGGCGGCGGCCACAGGGGAAACCCTAGATGGGTTTGGGCGCCCCCACCCCTAGGAAACTTGCCCCCAAGCCTAGAGGGGTGGCTGCCCTAGGGGAGGCGCCCCCACCTCTCCAGGTTACGTGATATGGGGTGGGAGGGGCGCTCAGCCCCTTAGTGGGCTGATGTGCCCCCTCCCCTTGGCCCATAAGGCCCCCCAACGTTTGCCGGGGCCTCCGAAACCCCTTTCGGACATGCTGGTCGTCACCCGGTACCCCCAGAACAATTCCGGACTCCAATACCCTTCGTCCAATATATCGATCTTCACCTCCGGACCATTCCGGAACTCCTATTAATGTCCGAGATCTCATCCAGGACTCCAAACAACCTTCGGTAACCACATACTATTTCCCATAACAACTCTAGCATCACCGAACCTTAAGTGTGTAGACCCTACGGGTTCGGGAACCATGCAGACATGACCGAGACATCTCTCCGACCAATAACCAATAGCGGGATCTGGATACCCATATTGGCTCCCACATGTTCCACGATGATGCCATCGGATGATCCACGATGTCGGGGATTCAATCAATCCCGTATACAATTCCCTTTGTCTATTGGTATGTTACTTGCCCGAGATTTGATCGTCAGTATCCCTATACCTCGTTCAATCTCGTTACCGGCAAGTCTCTTTACTCGTTCTGTAACGCATGATCATGTGGCTAACTCCTTAGTCACAATGAGCTTATTATGATGATGCATTACCGAGTGGGCCCAAAGATACCTCTCTGTCATACGGAGTGATAAATCCCAGTCTCGATTCGTGCCAACCCAACAGACACTTTCAGAGATACCTGTAGTGCACCTTTATAGTCACCCAGTTACGTTGTGACGTTTGGTACACCCAAAGCATTCCTACGGTATCCGGGAGTTGCACAATCTCATGGTCTAAGGAAATGATACTTGACATTAGAAAAGCTTTAGAAAACGAACTTCACGATCTTGTGCTACGCTTAAGATTGGGTCTTGTCCATCACATCATTCTGCTAATGATGTGATCCCGTTATCAATGACATCCAATGTCCATGGTCAGGAAACCATGACCGTCTATTGATCGACGAGCTAGTCAACTAGAGGCTTACTAGGGACATATTACGGTCTATGTATTCACACATGTATTACGGTTTCCGGTTAATACAATTATAGCATGAACAATAGACAATTATCATGAACAAGGAAATATAATAATAACCATTTTATTATTGCCTCTAGGGAATATTTCCAACAAAACCCAGCCATAGCATTAAAGCATCAAGTCCCCTTTATCCCATACGCAACAATCCCCTTACTCGGGTTTATGCTTCTGTCACTCAAGCAACCCAGTATAAGTGAATCATGAACGTATTGCAACACCCTACAGCGGGAATCCCTCACTCTTGCGCGACACGGAGGGCACAATGGGATAGCACCAAAATAAACATACAACTCGTACCAATCTAGATCATCAATCAACCCATAGACAAAGGAAATCTACTCAAAACATCATAGGATGGCAACACATCATTGGATCATAATATGTGGCACAAAGCACCATGTTCAAGTAGGGATTACAGTGGGGTGCGGGAGAGTGGGCCACGTAAAAGAGATGAGGATGGTGATGATGATGGTGATGTTGATGAAGACGATCACCGCGACGATGATTCCCCTCCCGATGGCACTCCGGCGCCACCGAGAGAGAGGAGGAGAGGTTCTCCCCCTTGTGCTTCCTCCTCCATGGCTCCCCCCTGGATGGGGAGAGGTTCCCCCTCTGGTCCTTGGCCTTCATGGTGATGATGTCCCCTCCGGGATCCTCCTCCATGCCCTCCGGTGACGATGGCCCCCTCCGGCAGGGTGCTAGAGAGGGCCTAGATTGATTTCTCATGGCTACAGAGGCTTGCGGCGGCCGAACTTCCGATCTAGATTATTTTCTGGAGGTTTGATATTTATAGGAGAGGTTGGTGTCGAGAACAAGTCAAGGGGCCCCACGAGAAGTCCACAAGGCACAGGGGCGCGCCTAGGGGGGTGGGCGCACCCCCCACCCTCGTGGGGCCCATGGGACTCCCCTCCGGTAGATTTTTGTTCCAGTATTTTTTATATTTTCCAGAAAAATTCTCCGTTGATTTTCATCGCATTCCGAGAACTTCTATTTCTGCACAAAAACAACACCACGGTAGTTCTGCTGAAAACAGCGTCAGTCAGGGTTAGTTCTAATCAAATCATACCAAAATCATATAAAACTATTGTAAACATGGCATGAATACTTCATAAATTATAGATACGTTGGATACGTATCAGCATCCCCAAGCTTAATTCCTGCTCGTCCTCGAGTAGGTAAATGATAAAAGAAATAATTTATGAACTGTGAATGCTAGCAACTGCATAAATTTCAGTTCCAATCACTTTTTCTAGCATCATTATATATCATAACAATAGCTCAACTCATAAAACTTCTCATGATCAAGTAACAAGCTATTCACATGTTAAAGTATAGATCATAAACTTTCTTGAAAACTAATTTACCGTGCTCTTAGTCATCAAACAATTGCAATTCATCTTATTTTCAGGAAGGGTCTATGTAAGAGCTTTGGTTCAGCAAACTCCACATACTCAACTACCATTTAATCTTTCACAATTGCTAACACTCATGTGATATTTATGGGTTCGAAGTTTTAATCGGACACAGAGAAAGATAGGGGCTTATAGTTTCGCCTCCCAACCTTTTACCTCAAGGGTAATGTCAACAATAATAATTTATGAAAACCTACATCCAAGTGGATATATATATCCGGATCGCTCCAACACAAAGTGCTTGCCAAAGGAAAAAGTGTAAAAAGGGAAAGGTGATGATCACCATGACTCTTGTATAAGGGTAGAAGATAAAAGTAAAAGATAGGCCATTCGCAGAGGGAAGCAGAGGTTGTCATGCGCTTTTATGGTTGGATGCACAAAATCTAAATGCAAAAGAATGTCACTTTATATTGCCACTTGTGATATGGACCTTTATTATGCAGTTCGTCGTTTTTATTTCTTCCACATCACAAGATCGTATAAAGCTTATTTTCTCCAGACTAATAATCATACATATTTAGAGAGCAATTTTTATTGCTTGCAACAATGACAACTTACTTGAAGGATCTTACTCAATCCATAGGTAGATATGGTGGACTCTCATGGCAAAACTGGGTTTAAGGATATTTGAAAGCACAAGTAGTATCTCTACGTGGTGCAAAGAGTTTGGCTAGCATGAGAGGGAAAGGAAAGCTCAACATGTTGGATGATCCAAGACAATATAACATTTCGGATATAGGAAAATATAACCCATTAAGTTGTCTTCCTTGTCCAACATCAACTTTTCAGCATGTCATATTTTAATGAGTGCTCACAATTACAAAAGATGTCCAAGATAGTATATTTATATGTGAAATCTCTCTTCCTTCAATATTCTTTCATTAATTGTTTAAGAGACCAATTCTTCTTTTGCTAACTTCCAATAAGTTTACTACATATACTTATTATGTGTGAAGTCATTAATCCCCATGTTGTAAGCATATGAAATGTATATAAATTCAAATTTATGATATTCAATTCATTTAACCATTTACTCATAGGATATATGTGAAGCACGTGAGTAAATGACAAACTACTCCAAAAAGATATAAGTGAAGAATACTGAGTAGTCAAATAATTAAATAGCCATGGGATGATTCTTTCTCATTCAATATTTCAGATCCAATGATTTTATTCAAACAGCAAGTAAAATTGAAAATATGCTCCAAGCAAAACACATATCATGTGACGAATAAAAATATAGCTCCGAGTAAGGTATACCAATAGTTTTGAAGACGAAAGAGGGGATGCCTTCCGGGGCATCCCCAAGCTTAGGCACTTGAGTCTTCCTTGAATATTACCTTGGGGTGCCTTGGGCATCACCAAGCTTAGGTTCTTTCCACTCCTCATATCGACATCTTACCCAAAGCTTGAAAACTTCAATCACACAAAACTTAACGAAACTTCGTGAGATAGATTAGTAAGATAAAGAGTAAACCATTCACTTTGGTACTATCAAAGACAAGGTTCATAATTGTTCTCACACAATTCCTACTGTACCAAATCATTTCTACAATTTATATTGAGAAATATAAGCCATACAAACTAGAAAACAAGCAAACTATGCAATGAAAACAGAACCTGTCAGAAACAGAACAATCTGTAATGATCTGAACACCAACCATACTTCTGCTACTCCAAAAATTATAAAATAAATTGGTGGACGTGAGGAATTTGTCTATTAATCTTATGAAAAAAGAATCAACTCAATCACACTCTTCTGTAAAAAATGACAGCTAATCTCGTGACCCAAAGTTTCTGTTTTTTACAGCAAAATCACATTAACTTTCACCCAAGTCTTCCCAAAGGTCTTACTTGGCACTTTATTGAAACAAAAGATATGATTACTACAGTAGCTTAATCATGTAAACACACAAAAACAGTAAGGGTAAATATTGTGTTGTCTCCCAACAAGTGCTTTTCTTTAATGCCTTTTAGCTAGGCATGATGATTTCAATGATGCTCACATAAAAGATAAGAATTGAAACATAAAGAGAGCATCATGAAGAATATGACTAGCACATTTAAACCTAACCCACTTCCTATGCCTATGGATTTTGTGAGCACGCAATTTATAGGAACACGAATCAACTAGCATAGGAAGGAAAAACAAGTATAACTTCAAAACTTTAAGCATATAGAGAGGAAACTTGATATTGTTGCAACTCCTACAAACATGTATTCCTCCCTAATAATAATTTTCAGTAGCATCACGAATGAGTTCAACAATATAACCAGCACATAAAGCATTTTGTTCATGATCTACAAGCATACAAATTTTACTAGTCTTCTCATAAGCAAAATTTCCTCTCATTCGGAATAGTGAGAGTGACCTTCTTCTAAATCCACTTTAGATGATAGTATTATTCATAATCCAAAATATATAAGTGAAGTTCATGGAGCATCCTACAGTTAATATAGACTAACCAATATCCAAGCTCAAAATGTATAAGTGAAGCACATGAAGCATTCTATAAAACCATACTCAAAAGATTTAAGTGAAGCACAAAGAGCAATTCTATAAGATCATACTTAAAAGATATAAGTGAATCACATGAAGTATTATATAAATCAATAAAGGGCTATTTCATACTATCATGGTTCATAAAGTAAAAACAAAAAACACAAAGGACACAAATCATGTGAACGAAACAAAAACCGAGGTATACCGGTAATTGTTGAAGAAGAAAGATGGGATGCCAACCGGGGCATACCCAAGCTTAGATGCTTGAGTATCCTTAGAATTTTTACTTGGGGTGCCTTGTACATCCCCAAGCTTGAGATCTTGCCTCTCTTTATTCTTCTCACATCGGTAACTCCTCGTTCTTTGAACACTTCATCCACACAAAACTTTAACAGAAACTTTGTGAGATCCGCTAGTGTAATAAAGCAAAGCACTACCTTTAGGTAATATTGAAAAATTATTCCAATTTCATATTAGAACTATATCTACTTTACTCTAACTTCACCATGGTTCATACCCCTCGATACTACCCATAGATTCATCAAAATAAGCGAACAACTCATAGAAAACAGAATCTGTCAAAAACAGGATAGTCTGTAGTAATCTGGAAGTTTAGTATACTTATGTAACTCAAAAAAATTCTAAAAATATGATAATTTAAAAAATTTGTACATAAGTAATGTGAAAAAAGTTTCAGACCCATTTGACTTTCCAGTAAAAAAATTAAAATCACGCGCTACAGCCAAAGTTTCTGTTTTTGTACTGTACATAGTAAACAAGCAATCTAATCATCCTAAAACCGAAGCTTGGCACATTATTTTCATAATACAATGGTTATATACAAGGGTATAATTATTTTCATATAAGCTTCCATGAAATGTTTTTACATTGTTTCCATGATCATGAACACAAGTGTTCAAGGTCGACCCTCATTTCTCCAATGCATAACCTTCCAATCACTTCTCTTATTGAAGAACTTTTTAGGTATGAGAGGCAAGTAATTTTTTGTATTTTAATTTTTAATTTTTTTGTATGTTTCACCCACAACTAAGAAAAACTAAAAAGGCAAAACAAAAACTACTTAGTGAAAAAAGCAAACATGCATACACGAAAATATCAACCCCACGCTATTGCTCCCCGGCAACGGCGGCAGAAAAGAGCTTGATAATCCCCAAGTGCAGGGAATCATCATAGAAATTCCCAAAGGTGGAAGTGATAAGTATGGAGTGTCGAACCCACAAGGAGCTAAAGGTAAGATCAATATTCTCTCAAGTCCTATCTGCCACTGATACGACTCTACGTACACCGAACGTTTGCTTCCAACTAGAAACGAGAAATAAAACTACGTTGTGGGTATGATGAAGATAACTTTGCATGGTATCGGAGAGATAAAATATAAAAGTAGGTGCTGTTATCATAAAGTTAGAATATATTACTAAATATTATAGATAGCGAGTGTGGAATAATGATGGATCGGTGTGCGGAATTGTCTTAGGCAATTGTTAATAAGACCGATAGTCGTCATTGCAATTTCATATGAGGGAGAGGCATAAGCTAACATACTTTCTCTTCTTGGATCATATGCACTTATGATTGGAACTCTAGTAAGCATCCGCAACTACTAAAGATCATTAAGGTAAAACCCAACCATAGCATTAAAGCATCAAGTCCCCTTTATCCCATACGCAACAATCCGCTTACTCGGGTTTATGCTTCTGTCACTCAAGCAACCCACTATAAGTGAATCATGAACGTATTGCAGCACCCTACAGCGGGAATCCCTCACGCTTGCGCGACATGGAGGGCACAATAGGACAGTACCAAAATAAAACATACAACTCGTACCAATCTAGATCATCAATCAACCCATGGACAAAGGAAATCTACTCAAAACATCATAGGATGGCAACACATCATTGGATCATAATATGTGGCATAAAGCACCATGTTCAAGTAGGGATTACAGCGGGGTGTGGGAGAGTGGACCGCGTAAAAGAGATGAGGATGGTGATGATGATGAAGACGATTACCACGGCGATGATTCCCCTCCAGATGGCACTCCAGCGCCACCGAGAGAGAGAGGAGGAGAGGTTCTCCCCCTTGTGCTTCCTCCTTCATGACCTCCCGCTAGATGGGGAGAGGTTCCCCTCTGGTCCTTGGACTTCATGGTGATGATGGACCCTCCGGGATCCTCCTCCATGCCCTCTGGTGATGATGGCCCCCTCCGGCAGGGTGCTAGAGAGGGCCTAGATTGATTTCTAGTGGCTACAAAGGCTTGCGGCGGCAGAACTTCCGATCTAGGTTATTTTCTAGAGGTTTGGGATTTATAGGAGAGGTTGGCATCGAGAACAAGTCAAGGGTCCCCACGGGAAGTCCACGAGGCACTGGGGCACGCCCCCACCCTCGTGGGGCCCACGGGACTCCCCTCCGGTAGATTTTTGTTCCAGTATTTTTTATATTTTCCAGAAAAATTCTCCATTGATTTTCATCACATTCCGAGAACTTCTATTTCTGCATAAAAACAACACCACGGTAGTTCTGCTGAAAACAACGTCAGTCCGGGTTAGTTCTAATCAAATCATACCAAAATCATATAAAACTATTGTAAACATGGCATGAATACTTCATAAATTATAGATATGTTGGAGGCGTATCACCGGCCTCCCCCCTTGCTCCTTTATATACGGGGGGAGGGGCACCCTAGAACACACAAGCTGATCATTGATCCCTTAGCCGTGTGCGGTGCCCCCTCCACCATAATCCACCTCGGTCATTTTATCATAGTGCTTAGGCGAAACCTTGCGCCAGTAGCTTCATCATCACCGTCATCACGACGTCGTGCTGACGAAGCTCTCCCTCGACACTCAGCTGGATCGAGAGTTCATGGGACGTCACCAAGCCGAACATGTGCAGATCGCGGAGGTGCCATACTTTCAGTACTAGGATCGGTCGGATCGTGAAGACGTACGACTACATCAACCGCGTTGTCATAACGCTTCTGCTTACGGTCCACGAGGGTACATGGACAACACTCTTCCCCTCTCGTTGCTATGCATCACCATGATAGATCTTGCGTGTGCGTAGGAACTTTTTTGAAATTACTGTGTTCCCCAACAGTGGCATTCGAGCCAGGTCTATGCGTAGATGTTATATGCATGAGTAGAACACAAAGGAGTTGTGGGTGTGGGTATATACATATTGCTTGTCGTCACTAGTTGATTCTTGATTCAGCAATATTGTTGGATGAAGCGGTCCAGACCGACATTACACGTACGCTTATGCGAGACTGGTTCTACTGATGTGCTTCACACACAGGTGGCTGGTGGGTGTCAGTTTCTCCAACTTTAGTTGAATCGGATTCAATGAACAGGGTTCTTTCCGAAGATCAAAAAGCAATCACTATACCGCATTTTGGTTTTTGATGCGTAGGTAAGAATGGTTCTTGCTCAGCCCATAGCAGCAACGTAAAACTTGTAACAACAAAGTAGAGGACGTCTAACTTGTTTTTGCAGGGCATGTTGTGATGTGATATGGTCAAGACATGATGCTAAATTTTATTGTATAAGATGATCTTGTTTTGTAACAGAGTTATCGACAACTGGCAGGAGCCATATGGTTGTCGCTTTATTGTATGAAATGCAATCTCCATGTGATGACCCACAAGTATAGGGGATCTATCGTAGTACTTTCGATAAGTAAGAGTGTCAAACCCAACGAGGAGCAGAAGGAAATGATAAGCGGTTTCCAGTAAGGTATTCTCTGCAAGTATTGAAATAAGTGGTAACAGATAGTTTTGTGATAGGATAATTTGTAACGAGAAACAAGTAACAAAAGTAAATAAAGTGTAGCAAGGTGGCCCAATCCTTTTTGTAGCAAAGGACAAGCCTGGACAAACTCTTATATAGAGAAAAGCGCTCCCGAGGACACATGGGAATATCATCAAGCTAGTTTTCATCACGTTCATATGATTCACGTTCGGTACTTTGATAATTTGGTATGTGGGTGGGCCGGTGCTTGGGTACTGTCCTTACTTGGACAAGAATCCCACTTATGATGAACCTCTAGTGCAAGAATCCGCAACTACAACAAAAGTATTAAGGTAAACCTAACCATAGCATGAAACATATAGATCCAAATCAGCCCCTTACGAAGCAACGCATAAAGTAGGGTTTAAGCTTCTGTCACTCTAGCAACCCATCATCTACTTATTACTTCCCAATGCCTTCCTCTAGGACCAAATAATGGTGAAGTGTCATGTAGTCGACGTTCACATAACACCACTAGAGGAGAGACAACATACATCTCATCAAAATATCGAACGAATACCAAATTCACATGCCTACTAATAGCAAGACTTCTCCCATGTCCTCAGGAACAAACGTAACTACTCACAAAGCATAAACATGTTCATAATCAGAGGGGTATTAATATGCATATAGGATCTGAACATATGATCTTCCACCAATTAAACCAACTAGCATCAACTACAAGGAGTAATTAACACTACTAGCAACCTACTAGCACCAATCCCGGACTTGGAGACAATAATTGGATACAAGAGATGAACTAGGGTTTTGAGAGGAGATGGTGCGGATGAAGATGTTGATGGAGATTGCCCTCTCCTAATGAGAGGAGCGTTGGTGATGACGATGGCGATGATTTCCCCCTCCTGGAGGGAAGTTTCCCCGGCAGAACAGCTCTGCCGGAGCCCTAGATTGGTTCCGCCAAGGTTCCACCTCGTGGCGGCGAAGTTTCGTCCGAAAAGATGGATTCCTATTTTTTTCCCATTGAAAGACTTCATATAGAAGAAGATGGCCACCGGAGGGCCACCAGGGGGCCCACGAGGTAGGGGCGCACCCCCACCCTCGTGGGCAGGGTGTGGCCCC
Organism: Triticum aestivum; assembly: GCF_018294505.1. Classification (NCBI taxonomy): domain Eukaryota; kingdom Viridiplantae; phylum Streptophyta; class Magnoliopsida; order Poales; family Poaceae; genus Triticum; species Triticum aestivum. The sequence goes on from NC_057794.1 coordinate 269,144,615, forward strand.
CCTGGTGAATTTCTTCCACTGAGTATTTTTTATATGTTCTGAAAACGTCTTCCGTGAAGTTTCAAGACTTTTGGAGCTGTGCAGAATAGGTCTCTAATATTTGCTCCTTTTCTAGCCCAGAATCCCAGCTGCCGGCATTCTCCCTCTTTATGTAAACCTTGTAAAATAAGAGAGAATAGGCATAAGTATTGTGACATAATGTGTAATAACAGCCCATAATGCAATAAATATCGATATAAAAGCATGATGCAAAATGGACATATCAACTCCCCCAAGCTTAGACCTCGCTTGTCTTGAAGCGAAAAGCCGAAATCGAAAAATATGTCCTCATGTTTAGAGATAGAGGTGTCGATAAAAAAATACGGACATGAGGGCATCATGATCATTCTTAGAACAACAACTTTTATAATTCTTGTCATATAATCTCTTATGCTAGAGTAATAATTCAATCACAATTTCAAGTATGAATCGTAAACATCATTGAAAACCAACAAACTATAACCTAAGTCATTGAAGCAATTGCAATTTATCATAACATACGAAAGAGTCAATATAAGAGCTTTTCAGCAAGTCCACATACTCAACTATCATATAGTCTTTCACAATTGCTGACACTCATGCCATACTTATGGGTATAGAGTTTTAATCGGACTCAGAGAAAGATAGGGGCTTATAGTTTTGCCTCCCAATGTTTTACCTCAAGGGTAATGTCAACAACAATAGTTCATGAAAACTCACATCTGATTAGCCATATATACCAGGATCTTTCCAACATACTGTGCTTGCCAAAGGATAAAATGTGAAAAGGTAGGGTGAAGATCACCATGACTCTTATGCAAGGTAGGAGATAAAAGTAAAAGATAGGCCCTTCGTAGAGGGAAACAGAGGTTGTCATGCGCTTTTATGGTTGGATGCACAAAATCTTAAAGCCAAAGAACGTCACTTTATATTGCCACTTGTAATATGGACCTTTATTATGCAGTTTGTCGCTTTTATTTCTTCCATATCACACGATCGTATAAAGCTTACTTTCTCCCACACTAATAAGTCATACATATTTAGAGAGCAATTTTTATTGCTTGCACTGATGACAACTTACTTGGAGGATCTTACTCAATCCATAGGTAGGTATGGTGGACTCTCATGGCAAAACTGGTTTAAGGGTATTTGGAAGCACAAGTAGTATCTCTACTTGGTGCAATGAATTTGGCTAGCATGAGGGAGAAAGGAAAGCTCAACATGTTGGAGGATCCAAGACAATATAATTTATCTCAGATGTAAGAAAACATAACCCATTACTTTGTCTTCCTTGTCCAACGTCAACTCTTTAGCATGTCATATTTTAATGAGTGCTCACAATCATAAAAGATGTCCAATATAGTATATTTATATGTGAAGACCTCTCTTTCTTTATTACTTCCTATTAATTGCAATGATGACCAAAACTATGTTTGTCAACTCTCAACAACTTTTATTCATCATACTTTTTCTATGTGAGCTCATTACTCTCCATAAGATCCACATGATCTCTTTGTTTCTTTTTATTTCTTTCTCTCTTTTTTATTCCCTTAGGATCATGGCAAAATAATCAAGCCCTTGACTCAACACTAATCTTTATTATATATATAGCTCATGGACTCGATTACATAGAGGGATCATAAAGCAAAACTCAAAACTAGATCATGCCATACACTTTATTCTACTAGATCAAGATATTATCAAAAGGATCGAGCTAAGAAAAACGGTAAAGATAGAAGTGATGGTGATACGATACCGGGGCACTCCCCCAAGCTTGGTAGTTGCCAAGGGGAGTGCGCATACCCATGTGATTATATCTCTTTTGTTGATGAAGAAGGTGGTGCTTTTGTTGATGGCGTAGGCTTGTCGTCCTTCTTCCAGGGCATATGCTCACCATCATAGAAGGATGATCGAGTCTCCTAAAACCTCAAATCTGCAGCCAAACTCATCCTCTTGAATCTATATTCATACTCACATTTTTGGTTTTGCAGGTCATAAATCTGGGCTTGGAGATGCTCGATTTTCTCATGAAGCTTGAAGATGGCCTCCCCAATGTCCTTGACGTCCAGCTTGTGGTTGTTGGTGAACTCCGTGATCATAATGTGATTGGAATCAAGTCCACGCTACACCATCTCCTGACACTTGAAAACTTCTTGCTCCAATGCCTCGAGCCTGGCCTCCGTGCTTCCGGTCTTCCTTGGTCCCTCGGCATCGCGGATGTGCAACAACCCCTCACGCATCTCAATGGTTTGAGGGTGGTGCAGCACTTCTGTGAGGTAGGGGTTGATGACCTTCTCAAAGAACTGGTCCTTGGGGGCACTTGAAGACGACATGACGACCTGGATCTGTCAGAAAACAGCTCAAAACAAAGACAGGAGATTTTTGCGTGATACGGGAGTCAAAACCCCCGGGAGATTATATAATGAATTTTTACCGACCAAAATATGTATCATGCAAGAAAACGGAGTCCGGAAAGCGCACGAGGTTCCCACGAGGTAGGGGGGCGCGACCAGGGGGTAGGGCGTGCCCTCCACCCTTGTGGAGCCCTCGTGTCCTTCCCGGACTGCTTCTTATTTTTTATTTTTCTAAATATTCCAAAACGGAGAAATATTGCCTTAAAACTGTTTTGGAGTCGGTTTACTTACCGTACCACATACCTATTTCTTTTCGGAGTCTGAAACATTCCGGAAAGTTTCCCTTATGTATTCCTCCGGGGTTATGGTTTCAATAACATTGGTTTCAACATTTATGGGATTAGCTGAGATATAATGTTTGATTCTTTAACCGTTCACCACCTTCAGATTTGTGCCTTCGAAGTTGTTGATTTTTATGGCACCGGAAGGATAGACCTCCTTGATAACGTAAGGACCTTCCCATTTAGAGAGAAGTTTTCCTGGAAAAAATCTTAAACGAGAGTTGTATAGCAATACATAATCACCTACATTAAACTCACGCTTTTGTATCTTTTTATCATGCCATCTTTTAACTTTTTCTTTAAACAACTTGGCATTTTCGTAGGCTTGGGCTCTCCATTCATCAAGTGAGCTAATATCAAATAACCTCTTCTCACCAGCAAGTTTAAAATCATAATTGAGTTCTTTAATAGCCCAATAAGCCTTATGTTCTAGTTCGAGAGGTAAATGACATGCTTTTCCATAGACCATTTTATACGGAGACATACCCATAGGATTTTTGTATGCGGTTCTATAGGCCCATAATGCATCATCAAGTTTCTTGGACCAATTCTTTCTAGACCTATTGACAGTCTTTGGCAAAATTAATTTGAGCTCTCTATTACTCAATTCTACTTGACCACTAGACTGAGGGTGATAAGGAGATGCAATTCTATGATTAACATCATATTTAGCAAGCATTTTACGGAAAGCACCATGAATAAAGTGTGAACCACCATCAGTCACTAAATATCTACGGACTCCAAACCTTGGAAAAATAACTTCTTTAAGCATTTTAATAGAGGTGTTATGATCAGCACTACTAGTTGGAATAGCCCCACTTAGTAACGTAATCAACAACAACTAAAATATGTGTATATCCATTAGAGGAAGGAAAAGGTCCCATATAGTCAAAGCCCAAAACATCAAATGGTTCAATAACGAGTGAATAGTTCATAGGCATTTCTTGACGTCTACTAATATTACCGATTCTTTGACATTCATCACAAGATAAGACAAACTTACGGGCATCCTTGAAGAGAGTAGGCCAATAAAAACCAGATTGCAATACCTTATGTGCAGTTCTATCTCCAGCGTGGTGTCCTCCATAAGCTTCGGAGTGACATTTGCGTAGGATCTGTTCCTGTTCATGCTCAGGTACACAACGTCTAATAACACCATCTACTCCTTTATAAAGATGTGGGTCATCCCAAAAGTAATGCCTCAAATCCTAGAAGAACTTTTTCTTTTGATGGTATGTGAAACTAGGTGGTATGAAATTAGCAACAATGTAATTAGCATAATGAGCATACCATGGAGCAGTACGAGAAGCATTTATGATATTTAATTGCTCATCAGGAAAGCTATCATCAATAGGTAGTGGGTCATCAAGCACATTTTCTAACCTAGACAAGTTGTCTGCAACGGGGTTCTCAGCTCCCTTTCTATCAACAATATGTAAGTCAAATTCTTGTAGCAAGAGAACCCATCTAATAAGTCTACGTTTAGCATCTTTCTTTTCCATGAGATATTTAATAGCAGCATGATCAGTGTGAATAGTTACTTTAGAATCAACAATATAAGGTCTGAACTTATCGCAAGCAAATACAACTGCTAAGAATTCTTTTTCAGTAGTAGCATAATTTCTTTGAGCATTATCTAGGGTTTTACTAGCATATTGAATAACATTTAATTTCTTATCAACTCTTTGCCCTAGAACAACACCTACAGCATAATCACTAGCATCACACATAATTTCAAAGGGTAAATTCCAATCAGGTGGCTGAATAATAGGTGCAGAGATCAATGCTTTCTTAAGTATTTCAAATGCTTCTACACAATCATCATCAAAGACAAATGGTATATCTTTTTGTAATAAATTAGTCAGAGGCCGAGAAATTTTTGAGAAGTCCTTAATGAACCTCCTATAAAATCCGGTGTGACCAAGGAATCTTCTTATACCTTTGATGTCCTTGGGACATGGCATCTTCTCAATAGCATCAACCTTGGCTTTATCAACCTCAATACCTCTTTCAGAAACTTTGTGCCCCAAGACAATACCCTCATCAACCATAAAGTGGCACTTTTCCCAATTCAAGACAAGATTAGTTTCTTCACATCTCTACAAAACTCGATCAAGGTTGCTCAAGCAATCATCAAAAGAAGATCCATAGACGGAGAAATCGTCCATGAAAACCTCACAAATCTTTTCACAAAAGTCAGAGAATATGGCCATCATGCATCTTTGAAAGGTAGCAGGAGTATTATATAAACCAAAAGGCATACTTCTATAAGCAAAAGTACCAAAAGGGCAAGTAAAAGTAGTCTTTGATTGATCTTTGGCTGACACAGGTATTTGAGAGAAACCAGAATAACCATCTAGAAAGCAAAAATGTGTATGTTTGGACAATCTTTCTAGCATTTGATCGATAAAAGGTAAGGGGTAATGATCCTTTTTAGTGGCCTTATTTAATTTGCGGAAATCAATTACCATCCTATAACCTGTAATAATTCTTTGAGGAATCAATTCATCTTTATCATTAGGAACGACAGTAATACCTCCCTTATTAGGGACACAATGGACAAGACTTACCCACTGACTATCAGCAACGAGATAGATTATACCTGCCTCAAGGAGCTTTAGTATTTCCTTTCTTACCACTTCTTTCATTTTAGGATTCAGCCGTCGTTGATGATCATGAACTGGTTTAGCATCTTCTTCCAAATTAATTTTATGTTGACATAGAGTGGGACTAATGCCCTTAAGATCATCAAGAGTATACCCAATAGCAGCTCGGTGCTTCTTCAGAGTTTTCAATAATCTCTCTTCTTCATGTTCTGAAAGGTTAGCACTAATAATAACAGGATATATCTTTTCTCATCAAGATAAGCATATTTAAGAGTATCAGGTAACGGTTTAAGCTCAAACACGGGATCACCCTTGGGTGGAGGAGGATCCCCTAGGATTTCAACAGGTAAATTGTGTTTCAGAATAGGTTCATGTTTAAAGAATACTTCATCTGTTTCCCTTCTTTCATTCATAAACATGTCATTTTCATGGTCTAGCAAATATTGTTCTAAAGGATCACTAGGAGGTACGGCAATAGAAGCAAGACCAATAATTTCATCCTTACTAGGTAATTCTTCTTCATGGTGTTGTCTACTAAATTTAGAGAAATTAAATTCATGAGTCATATCATCTAAACCGATAGTAACAACATCCCTTTTGCAATCTATGGTAGCATTAACATTATTTAAGAAGGGTCTACCAAATATAATGGGACAAAAGCTATCTTGTGGGGAAACAAGAACAAGAAAATCAGCAGGATATTTAGTTTTCCCACACAAGACTTCAACACCTCAAACAATTCCCATTGGTGAAATAGTATCTCTATTGGCAAGTTTAATTGTGACATCAATATCTTCTATCTCAGCAGGTGCAATATCATGCATAATTTCTTTATATAAGGAATAAGGTATTGCACTAGCACTAGCACCCATATCACATAAGCCATGATAACAATGATCTCCTATTTTAACAGAAATAACAGGCATGCCTACCACAGGTCTGTTTTTATCTTTAGCACAAGGTTTAGCAATTCTAGCAGTCTTATCAAGGAAATGAATAACATGCCCATCAATATTATCAGACAAGAGATCTTTAACAATAGCAATATTAGGTTCAACTTTAACTTGCTTAGGAGGTGTATAAGTTTTAATATTGCTTTTACGAACCACACTTGAAGCTTTAGCATGATCCTTTATCCTAACAGGAAAAGGTAGTTTCTCAACATAAGAAGTAGGAACAATAGGATCATTATAAGTGACAATCTTTTCTTCAACTTTAATAGGTGCAGCTACTTCTACTTCTATGGGAGGATGATATTTAAACCACTTCTCCTTGGGGAGATCAACATAAGTAGCTAAAGATTCACAGAAAGAAGCTACTATGTGAGAGTCAAGTCCATATTTAGTGCTAAATTTACGGAAAACATCGGTATCCATAAAAGATTTAACACAATCAAACCTAGGTGTCATACCTGACTCCTTACCTTTGTCGAGGTCCCAATCTTCAGAGTTGCGTTTAATTATTTCCAATAAATCCCATTTGAATTTAATAGTCTTCATCATAAAAGAGCCAGCACAAGAAGTATCAAGTATGGTGCGATTGTTATTAGAAAGCCGAGCATAAAAATTTTGAGTAATCATTTCTCTTGAGAGATCATTATTGGGGCATGAATATAACATTGATTTAAGCATCCACCAAGCTTGAGCGATGCTTTATCCTTCGCGAGGCCAAAAATTATATATATAATTGTGATCACAATGAACGAGATGCATAGGATAAAACTTCTGATGAAATTCCAATTCCAATCGTTTGTAATTCCAAGACCCCATATCATCACATAGCCTATACCATGTCGATGCATCTCCCTTCAAAGATAAAGGGAAGACCTTCTTCTTAACAACATCTCCGGGTACACCTACAAGCTTAAATAATCCACAAACTTCATCCAGATATATTAGATGCTCATCAGGATGCTTTGTTCCTTCTCCTACAAAAGGATTAGCTGGCAGTTTTTCTATCATACTCGAAGGAATTTCAAAGCAGACATTTTCATTTTCATTTTCATTTTCAGTAGGTTGAGTAGGTTGAGGAGTGAAGATACTCCGAACAAGCCCCTCAGAGGATTACATTCCATAGTAACAAGTGAGAGTAAATTTCAGCACACTATATAAAGTTTTCCTTACCAAATTCCACCTACCAAAGGCGCTTCAATCCCCGGCAACAATGCCAGAAAAGAGTCTTGATGACCCACAAGTATAGGGGATCTATCGTAGTACTTTCGATAAGTAAGAGTGTCAAACCCAACGAGGAGCAGAAGGAAATGATAAGCGGTTTCCAGTAAGGTATTCTCTGCAAGTATTGAAATAAGTGGTAACAGATAGTTTTGTGATAGGATAATTTGTAACGAGAAACAAGTAACAAAAGTAAATAAAGTGTAGCAAGGTGGCCCAATCCTTTTTGTAGCAAAGGACAAGCCTGGACAAACTCTTATATAGAGAAAAGCGCTCCCGAGGACACATGGGAATATCATCAAGCTAGTTTTCATCACGTTCATATGATTCACGTTCGGTACTTTGATAATTTGGTATGTGGGTGGGCCGGTGCTTGGGTACTGTCCTTACTTGGACAAGCATCCCACTTATGATGAACCTCTAGTGCAAGAATCCGCAACTACAACAAAAGTATTAAGGTAAACCTAACCATAGCATGAAACATATAGATCCAAATCAGCCCCTTACGAAGCAACGCATAAAGTAGGGTTTAAGCTTCTGTCACTCTAGCAACCCATCATCTACTTATTACTTCCCAATGCCTTCCTCTAGGACCAAATAATGGTGAAGTGTCATGTAGTCGACGTTCACATAACACCACTAGAGGAGAGACAACATACATCTCATCAAAATATCGAACGAATACCAAATTCACATGACTACTAATAGCAAGACTTCTCCCATGTCCTCAGGAACAAACGTAACTACTCACAAAGCATAAACATGTTCATAATCAGAGGGGTATTAATATGCATATAGGATCTGAACATATGATCTTCCACCAATTAAACCAACTAGCATCAACTACAAGGAGTAATTAACACTACTAGCAACCTACTAGCACCAATCCCGGACTTGGAGACAATAATTGGATACAAGAGATGAACTAGGGTTTTGAGAGGAGATGGTGCGGATGAAGATGTTGATGGAGATTGCCCTCTCCTAATGAGAGGAGTGTTGGTGATGATGATGGCGATGATTTCCCCCTCCTGGAGGGAAGTTTCCCCGGCAGAACAGCTCTGCCGGAGCCCTAGATTGGTTCCGCCAAGGTTCCACCTCGTGGCGGCGAAGTTTCGTCCGAAAAGATGGATTCCTATTTTTTTCCCATTGAAAGACTTCATATAGAAGAAGATGGCCACCGGAGGGCCACCAGGGGGCCCACGAGGTAGGGGCGCACCCCCACCCTCGTGGGCAGGGTGTGGCCCCCCTGGTGAATTTCTTCCGTTGAGTATTTTTTATATGTTCTGACAACGTCTTTCGTGAAGTTTCAAGACTTTTGGAGCTGTGCAGAATAGGTCTCTAATATTTGCTCCTTTTCTAGCCCAGAATCCCAGCTGCCGGCATTCTCCCTCTTTATGTAAACCTTGTAAAATAAGAGAGAATAGACATAAGTATTGTGACATAATGTCTAATAACAGCCCATAATGCAATAAATATCTATATAAAAGCATGATGCAAAATGGACGTATCACCATGTAGTTTCTTTACTTTATCATTAAGCGGTAGTGATAGTCGTAGAAGCAATAGTTGGCGAGACGACAACGATGCTTCGATGGAGATTAAGGTGTCAAGCCGGTGACGATGGTGATCATGACGGTGCTTTGGAGATGGAGATCAAAGGCACAAGATGATGATGGCCATATCATATCACTTATATTGATTGCATGTGATGTTTATCCTTTATGCATCTTCTTTTGCTTAGTTCAGCAGTAGCATTATAAGATGATCTCTCACTAAATTTCAAGGTATAAGTGTTCTCCCTGAGTATGCACCGTTGCTACAGTTCGTCGTGCCGAGACACCACGTGATGATCGGATGTGATAAGCTCTACGTTCACATACAACGGGTGCAAGCCAGTTTTGCACATGCAGAATACTCAGGTTAAACTTGACGAGCCTAGCATATGCAGATATGGCCTCGGAACATTGAGACCGAAAGGTCGAGCGTGAACCATATAGTAGATATGATCAACATAGTGATGTCACCATTGAAAACTACTCCATCTCACGTGATGATTGGACATGGTTTAGTTGATATGGATCACGTGATCACTTAGAAGATTAGAGAGATGTCTATCTAAGTGGGAGTTCCTAAGTAATTTGATTAATTGAACTTTAATTTATCATGAACTTAGTACCTGATAGTATTTTGCATGTCTATGTTGTTGTAGATAGATGGCCCGTGCTATTGTTCCGTTGAATTTTAATGTGTTCCTAGAGAAAGCTACTTTCATCAATATTATCAGTTTCAACAATTTCATTCTCTCTAACCCTAGCAAGTTGTTCATCAAGAAATTCACCTAGTGGCATAGTATTATCAAGCATAGAAGTAGTTTCATCATAAGCATCATGCATCACATAAGTGGCATCATCAATAACATGCGACATATCAGAATAAATAGCAGGAATAGGTGTCGCAAGTTTACTCAGAACAGAAGGTGAATCAAGTGCAGAGCTAGATGGAAGTTCCCTACCTCCCCTCGTAGTTGAGGGAAAAATCTTGGTTCTTTCATCTTTCAAGTTCCTCATAGTGATCAACAGATATAAATCCCATGTGACTCAAAGAATAGAGCTATGCTCCCCGGCAACGACGCCAGAAAATAGTCTTGATAACCCACAAGTATAGGGGATCGCAACAGTTTTCGAGGGTAGAGTATTCAACCCAACTTTATTGATTCAACACAAGGGGAGACAAAGAATACTCTCAAGTATTAACAGTTGAGTTGCCAATTCAACCGCACCTGAAAGACTTAATATCTGCAACAAAGTATTTAGTAGCAAAGTAATATGATACTAGCGGTAACGGTAGCAAAAGTAACAGTAGTAGTTTTATAGCAAGCGTAACAGTGGCAACGGTAAAGTAACTAAGCGGAGATCAATATGTGAAAAGCTCATAGGAAATGGATCAGTGATGGATAATTATGTCGGATGCGATTCCTCATGCAACAGTTATAACATAGGGTGACATAGAACTAGCTCCGGTTCATCAATATAATGTAGGCATGTATTCCGAATATAGTCATACGTGCTTATGGAAAAGAACTTGCATAACATCTTTTGTCCTACCCTCCCGTGGCAGCGAGGTCCTATTGGAAACTAAGGGATATTAAGGCCTCCTTTCAATAGAGTACCGGACCAAAGCATTAACACTTAGTGAATACATGAACTCCTCAAACTACGGTCATCACCGGTAAGTATCCCGATTATTGGCACTTCGGGGTTAACGGATCATAACACATAATAGGTGACTATACACTTGCAAGATAGGATCAAGAACTCACATATATTCATGAAAACATAATAGGTTCAGATCTGAAATCATGGCACTCGGGCCCTAGTGACAAGCATTAAGCATAGCAAAGTCATAGCAACATCAATCTCAGAACATAATGGATACTAGGGATCAAACCCTAACAAAACTAACTCGATTACATGATAAATCTCATCCAACCCATCACCGTCCAGCAAGCCTACGATGGAATTACTAACGCACGGCAGTGAGCATCATGAAATTGGTGATGGAGGAAGGTTGATGATGACGATGGCGATGGATTCCCCTCTCCGGAGCCCCGAACGGACTCCAGATCAGCCCTCCCGAGAGATTAGGGCTTGGCGGTGGCTCCGTATCGTAAAATGCGATGAATCCTTCTCTCTGATTTTTTATCTCCTTGAACGTGAATATATAGAGTTGGAGTTGAGGTCGGTGGAGCATCAGGGGGCCCACGAGGAAGGGGGGTGCACCCCAAGGGGGTGGGCGCGCCCCCCACCCTCGTGGACAGGGTGTGGGCCCCCTGACATAGCTTTTTTTGCCAGTATTTTTTATATATTCCAAAAATATGCTCCGTGATGTTTCGGGTCATTCCGAGAACTTTTATTTCTGCACAAAAATAACACCATGGCAATTCTGCTGAAAACAACGTCAGTCCGGGTTAGTTCCATTCAAATCATGAAATTAGAGTCCAAAACAAGGGCAAAAGTGTTTGGAAAACTAGATACGATGGAGACATATCAGCAGTGTATACGGGGTCTTCTAATCGACCACGTCTCCCTTGTGCGGTTTTTTGTGACAACATGGATATATGTGGGCTCCTCGAGTGTATATATATCATCCCTTTGACCGGCAATGAGGGGTATCTGTTGGCCATGAATGTATTCCTCCTAGTTCGTGTTAGGGCCGGTCACCGTCAAATGTCAGTCAACCAAACTCGAGCTCATGCGTTGTCAGGATTCCCTCCCAGATGCTTGGATTGCTGGGTTCGACCTACATCAAACCCTGCGTACGTATCTCATCCTTAACTACCTGGCCTTCATGGTTGTTGTCTGTATTGAGAGGTAGGCACCACATCTAAATTGTACATTATTCTATATTGAAAACACACATCACCCCTTCCCCATGTACATCACTTTGGGCCACATGCAAGAGGTGCTGGTTTTGTGGTCCCTCTCGTGCGATTTTTATGATGGTTCAATCTATTGGCCCAAGCGGTTTAGCGACAACAACAACTGTCATGTGACCAAACGATAGATTCATGTGTCCGTCTTATGGTAGGTCATGGTGACATGCATGTATGACCAAAGTATCGATCATTACGTGCATCCACCCCGCTGACACGAAGTGGGAGGTGGTGGGCCAAGCATCCTAGCTAGGTACGACATTATGTCATTATATATATCCTAGTTAGGTGGTTGTTAGGGTGCTTTCGGGTTTGCGAGGCAGGTGCCACCAAAGTTATGCACTATGTATTTAAAGTTTTAAACATCCCCAATATTCGTACATATATTTGGCCACTTCCAGGTGGTTCTTGACTTCTGGCCCTCTCATCGATCTTCAACAACGCGCCCAACCGTGGGCCCGCGGGGTCAAAGTTGTGCCTTGGAATTTTGAACATCACAGACCACCCTTTTCACTCATATATATTTGGGCCACTTGCTGGTGTGGCTGTCTTTTGACCCTCTCTAACGTTATTTTTTTGTTGCAAAGACTCTGATGACCCTCAACGGACATAGGGTATAATATCTTAACCGTGTGCGATACAAGTGCGATGTGAATTATCACGCCTGCGCAAGCGTGAGAAAATTAAGGTGGAGGCACTGGCTCAACCGTGTGTGATGCAAGTGCACTAAAATCACCACGACCGCGGAAGCGCGAGCACATTAAGGTGGAGGTACTGGCTCAACAGTGTGCGATGCAAGTGCGCTGAAATCACCACGACCACGCAAGCACGAGCAAAGGGTGGAGGTACTGGCTCAAGCGTGTGCGATGCAAGTGCGCTGTAAAACCACCACTTGTGCAAGATAAAGGCGGGTAAGTTTATTTGGAAATTAGGACGAACCATGTGTGATAGACCAGCTAGCTAGAAATATAAAAAAACAAACTACCTGCCTTGAGCGTTGCAAAAATCGGCGGATCCGCGCCACTTTTCCTTATTATCATACACGCATATTGTTATTGGACCGTGCGCGATCTTGGGCACTCCCGCCCCGCATCAATTCCTTTACCCAAATTTTAGTAGCCGTTGTACTTCAACCATCGCCCACACTCCTCCAGCACCGACCTCATAGTAAAATTGCAGTAGCTGAGGCATTTGAATCATCGCCCTCCCTCGTCCACCACCATATCCACCCACCATTACTAAAATTTTCAGTAGCCGCGGCGTATCCTCAAACACCACCACCCCACCTCCACAGTCCCCCACCCGCCCCTCCCCCCTCGAACCCTAGCTCGCGGCCGCCACCGGCGCCGCTGCCAACCCCTGCCGGTCTGCCCATTCCTCCTAGCTTAGATAATAAAGTCTAGGTTACCCAGCGATTCCCATACCGTTGCCCCACTCCCCTGAGTTTTTAGATGAGGCATGCGGTGTCCCTCCCTGCCAGATCCACATCCCCTGCTCCAGAATGTCACAGTCTAAACTCGACCACGTACCCCGGGGAGCCCGACGAGCGTTCGACCAAGAAGAGGTTTATCATGGACTCTCTGGTGGACATTGGCGAGGTGGCCGCCGTTCGTCCCAACCTGTCGATCCCGGAGCAACACGTCGCCGTGGAAGCCAGCGAAGACGTTGACTACGTTGCCATGCCGAAGGCTTCATCTCAGCGGGCTAGTGTATTACTGTATCTCAGGAAAGCTGGCTACGACATCAAGCTCGTCCACACCGACGACTTCACGCGGGCCATGTCACAGGTTAAGTAGTCCATCCCCAACCCCTCTGGTTCAACCGCCGTCGATCTCTTCGACGGCCCTGACGCTGATCTCCTCTGCCAAGCAGTCAATGATTTGCAAGCTTTATACGACATCGAGCCCATTTTGTCACTTCCGAAGGACATGTTCTACGGCGGCGGCTTGCGATCCTCAATTGCCAAGTCAGATCTCATCGACCACGACCACGACCACGAGGAGGGCACCCACAAAGGTTCTTCCAAGGTGAAACAACCCATCTGTGACATCAGAGAGCGCACCATGGGTATGTGCTCTTCCAACTGGGAGAATCCTGTCCATGAAATGTGAGGCAACATTCTATCAGCAAATCTTACCTTTTCTAGCTTACCAACCCATACCCTTTGTTGTAGTAGCATTTGTCGTGCGGTGCTTTAACTGTGTCATGTTTAATTATTTCAGTTATGCAAAAATGTATTGTTCAATAGGTCTATGTGATGTTTAAGTATGAATTGTCCACTTCAGTTTCACGAATGGCTATATTTGGTTGTTTATAGTGAGTAAATGCCTTTTTTATCTGTATTTGGTTGTTAGGTTGGTTGGAGTGAGCATTTTTTCAGTTATCGAGCAGATGCCTTGTTTATCTATATTTGGTTCTTAGTTTGGTTGAAGTGAGTATTTGTCCAGTTATCAAGAAGATGCCTTGTTTATTTGTATTTGGCTGTTAAGTTGCTTTTTTAGCATTTGTCCAGTTATGAAGGAGATTCCTTGTTTATGTTTATCTGCTTGTTAGGTTGGTTGCAGTGAGCATTTGTCCAGTTTTCAAGCATATGCCATGTTTATCTGTATTTGCTTGTTAGGTTGGTTGCAGTGAGACTCTATCCAGTTTTCAATGGCTATATTTGGTTGTTATACTGGTCATTTATGCCTTGTTTATTTCAGTCATTCACAATGTGTTGATCATTATGTGCAAGTCGGAACTATGCCGCTCGACTACATTAATACCAGTTTGAACGGCTATATTTGGTTCCAGTTATTCCTGGTGTAGTTAACACATGCCTTTTATTTCAGTTTTACACATTTATCCAGTGTGATGTTTAAGCATTACCTACGTTCTATTCATTTTCAACAATACCAGCTTGAATTGCAATATTTGATGGCTGTTAAGCCTGCTGTCGGTAACATTGCCTTCCATTTTATATCTGCTTTAACAGCATGCTGAAACCAACACATTCAAGCTATCATTTGGAGATGATGTTGTTTACCTTTGCTATATTTGTTTGATGTTAAGATTGATGTACTTATCATGCCTTTCCACTACTTATGCAGGACAACAACGGGAGTGGCTACCATTTTCCGCCGAGGTTAGCTTCATCCCTCGGCCTGTACTCCCCCTGTTGTTCCATAATGTAGTGCATATAGATCCAGGCCTGGACACTAGTTAGCTTCTAATATTAATTTGTTGCTTGTAGGTACATATGCCCTTGGCAAGGATCCACGCATCGATCCTTTTTGCGTATGGGGCAATGAGATATTGATGAACAAGCATCAAGTGAGGAAACTGATAAGGATTATTAGCAAAAAGATACGAATGGTGGCAAGAAAATTATTTGTTTATGGTCTATCCAACAAAACAGTGAGTTGTAGGATGGTAACTACAAACTCTGCAGCCTTCTCTTTTTACTGCCCATAATGAGTTGTTAGACAACAATGTCTGAATCTTTTTCGTTCCCAGTGGTTCCCGAAGCAGTTCACTCAAGATTACCACGCAAAGTACATGATTGGTGGACACACAATGAAGGTTAAAGTATTTCATCCAGACTACAATGAGCATCGAGAAGTCCTAATGAAGACAGTGAAGGATGGACGGGCAGCCATCACAAGGGGTTGCCTAGAGTTGTGCGCGCATTACGCATGGAGGAGGGGACAATATGGGCATTCCGCTTCACCTTCTCCAGCAACCAGAATGTCTTTCGCCTCTCTCTTTACAGTCTTTAGTACAACTATGGTTCATCATTCTTTACTTGGTGCTTCTGTAGTTCTTCAGTATATGTACCTGTGCATCAAATTATGGATTCGTGGTTGAACCTATATTTGTAATAAACATAGTTGGATATGAAATAAGTGATTGCCTACTTTCAAATTCAAAACATGTGATATTTAAATTAGGGATTACGCTGCACACGGTTTGCGAAAGCGAAACGTCTGCGATATACATGGAGATCAGAAACGTTTCTATGATCCACTATGTGTGCGATCAATCTCCACTGCACACACGACTTTGATACGTCTCCAATGTATCTATAATTTATGAAGTATTCATGCTATTATATTATCAACCTTGGATGTTTTATATGCATTTATATGCTATTTTATATAGTTTTTGGGACTAACCTTTAACCTAGAGCCCAGTGCCAGTTTCTGTTTTTTCCTTGTTTTTGAGTTTTACAGAAAAGGAATATCAAACAGAGTCCAATTGACGTGCCAATTTTTGACGATTTTTATGGACCAAAAGAAGACCCCGGAGTAAAAGAGTTGGGCCAGAAGAGTCCCGGGCTGTCCACGAGGGTGGGGGCGCGCCCACCCCCCCCTAGGCGTGGGCCCCTGCCTCGTGGACGCCTCGGGCACCTCCTTGACGTGAGACCAACGCCAAAAATTCATATAAATACAGAAACCTCGGAAAATTAACCTAGATCAGGAGTTCCGCCGCCAGAAGCCTCCGTAGCCACCGAAAACCAATCTAGGTCCTCTCTGGCACCCTGCCGGAGGGGGCCATCATCACCGGAGGGCATGGAGGAGGATCCCGGAGGGGCCATCATCATCATGAAGGCCAAGGACAAGAGGTAGAACCTCTCCCCATCTAGGGGGCCATGGAGGAGGAAGCACAAGGGGGAGAAGCTCTCCTCCTCTCTCTCGGTGGCACCGGAGTGCCATCGGGAGGGGAATCATCGCCGCGGTGATCGTCTTCATCAACATCACCATCATCATCATCATCACCCTCATCTCTTTTACGCGGTCCACTCTCTCGCACCCCGCTGTAATCCCTACTTGAACATGGTGCTTTATGCCACATATTATGATCCAATGATGTGTTTCCATCCTATGATGTTTTGAGTAGATATCTTTTGTCTTTGGGTTGATTGATGATCTAGATTGGTATGAGTTGTATGTTTTACTTTGATGTCGTCCTATGGTGCCCTACGTTTCGCGCAAGCGTGAGGGGTTCCCGCTGTAGGGTGTTGCAATACGTTCATGATTCGCTTATAGTGGGTTGGTGAGTGACTGAAACACAAACCCGAGTAAGGGGGTTGCTGCGTATGGGAATAAAGAGGACTTGATGCTTTAATGCTATGGTTGGGTTTTACCTTAATGATCTCTAGTAGTTGCGGATGCTTGCTAGAGTTCCAATCATAAGTGCATATGATCCAAGTAGAGAAAGTATTTTAGCTTATGCCTCTTCCTCATATGAAACTGCAATAGTGATTACTGGTCTTGTTAATGATTGCCTAGGACAATTCCGCACGCCGATCCACCATTATTCCACACTCGCTATTTATAATATTTAGTAATATATTCTAACTTCATGATAACAGCACCTACTTTTATATTTTAGCTCTCCGATATCATACAAAGTTATCCTCTTCATACCCACAACATAGTTTTATTTCTCGTTGTTAGTTGGAAGCAAACGTTCAGTGTACGTAGAGTCGTATCAGTGGAAGGTAGGGCTTGAGAGAATATTGATCTTACCTTTAGCTCCTTGTTGGTTCGACACTCCATACTTATCACTTCCACCTTTGGAAATCTCTACGATGATTCCTTGCACTTGGGGATTATCAAGCTCTTTTCTGGTGCCGTTGCCGGGGAGCAATAGCGTGGGGTTGATATTCTCGTGTGTGCTTGTTTGCTTTCTTCACTAAGTAGATTTTGTTTTTCCTTTTTGTTTCTGTTTAGTTGTGGGTGAAACATACAAAAAAACTAAAAGAATGAAAATACCAAAAAAAAATTACTTGCCTCTCATGCCTAAAAAGTTTTTCAAAAAGAGAAGTGATTGGAAAGTTATGCATTGAAGAAGTGAGGGTCGACCTTGAGCACTCGTGTTCATGCTCACGGAAACAATGTAGAATTTTTCATGGAAGTTTCTCTGTAAATAATTATCCCCTGATATATATATATATATATATATATATATATATATATATATATATATATATATATATATCCATTGTATTATAAAAATAATGTGCCAAGCTTTGGTTTTAGGATGATTAGATTGCTAGTTTACTTTGTGCAGAACAAAAACAGAAACTTTGGCTGTAGCGCGTGATTTTACATGTTTTACTGGAAAGTCAAATGAGTCTGAAACTTTTTGCACATTACTTATGTATAAATTATTCAATTTTTCAAATTTATTTCATAATTGTTGGAGTTACATAAGTTTACTAAACCTCCAGATTACTACAGACTGTCTTGTTTTCGACAGATTCTGTTTTTTGTGTGTTGTTTGCTTATTTTGATGAATCTATGGGTAGTATAGGGGAGTATGAACCATGGTGAAGTTGGAATACAGTAGATATAGTTCTAATATGAAATTGTAATCAGTTTGAAACAGTACCTAAAGATAGTGATTTGCTTTATTTCATTTACGGATCTCACAAAGTTTTTGTTAAAGTTTTGGGTGGATGAAGTGTTCGAAGATCGAGGAGCTATCAATATGAGAAGAATAAAGAGAGGCAAGAGTTCAAGCTCGGGGATGCCCAAGGAACCCCAAGTAAATATTTCAGAGGATACTCAAGCATCTAAGCTTGGGGATGCCCCGGTTGGCATCCCATCTTTCTTCTTCAACAAATATCGGTATACCTCGGTTTTTGTTTTGTTCACATGATTTGTGTCCTTTGTGTTTTTATTTTTCTTTAATAACCATGCTAGTATGAGATGTCCCTTCATCAATTTATACAATACTTCGTGTGCTTCACTTATATCCTTTATGTATGATCTTATAGAATTGCTCTTTGTGCTTCACTTAAATCTTTTGAGCATGGTTTTATAGAATGCTTTGTGTGCTTCACTTATACATTTTGAGCTTGGACATTGGTTAGTTTATATTAATTATATAATTCCCCATGAACTTCACTTATATCTTTTGGAGTATGAATAATACTATCATCTAAAGCGGGTTTGGAAGAGTGTCAACTCTAGGAACTAGTGATCCCGCTATTCCGAATGAGAAGAATTTTGCTTATGTGGAGAGTAGAAAAATTTCTATGCTTGTAGATCATGAAAAGAATGCTTTATGTGATGGTTATGTTGTTTAATTCATTCATGGTGCTACTGAAAATTATTATGATGGAGGAATATATGCTTGTAGGAGTTGCAATAATATCAAGTTTCCTCTCTATGTGCTTAAAGGTTTGAAGTTATCCTTGTTTTCCTTCCTATGCTAGTTGATTCTTATTCCCATAAGTTGTGTACTCACAAAATCCCTAGGCATAGGAAGTGTGTTAGGTTTAAATTTGCTAGTCATATTCTTCATGATGCTCTCTTTATGTTTCAATTCTTATCTTTTATGTGAGCATCATTGAAATCATCATACCTAGCTAAAAGGCATTAAAGAAAAGCGCTTGTTAGGAGACAACCCAATATTTACCCTTAATGTTTTTGTGTGTTCTCATGATTAATCTACTGTAGTAATCATGTTTTATAGCTTTTGTTTCAATAAAGTGCCAAGTAAGACCTTTGGGAAGACTTGGGTGAAGGTAAATGTGATCTTGCTGTAAAAAACAGAAATTTTGTGCTCGCGAGATTTGCTGCCATTTTTTATTGGAGAGTGAAATTAGGTTGATTATTTTTGCAGAAGATTAATATACAAATTCCTCACGTCCACCAATTTATTTCGTAATTTTTTGAGTAGCATAGGTATGGTTAGTGTTCAGATCATTACAGACTGTTCTGTTTCTGACAGATTCTGTTTTCATTGCATAGTTTGCTTGTTTTCTAGTTTCTATGACTTATATTTCTCAATATAAATTGTAGAAATGATATGGTACAGTAGGAATTGTGTGAGAAAAATTAAGATCTTTGTCTTTGACAGTACCAAGGTGAATGGTTTACTCTTTATCATACTAACCTATCTCACGAAGTTCCGTTAAGTTTTGTGTGATTGAAGTTTTCAAGCTTTGGGTGAGATATCGATAAGAGGAGAATAAGGAGTGGAAAGAACCTAAGCTTGGGGATGCACAAGGCACCCCAAGTTAATATTCAAGGAAGACTCAAGCGCCTAAGCTTGGGGATGCCCCGGAAGGCATCCCCTCTTTCGTTTTCAAAACTATCGGTATACCTTACTCAAAGCTATATTTTTATTTGTCACATGATATGTGTTTTGCTTGGAGCGTATTTTTAATTTTACTTGCTGTTTGAATAAAATCATTGGATCTGAAATATTAAATGAAAAATAATCCTCCCATGGCTAGTTAATTATTTGACTACTCAGTGTCCTTCACTATTATCTTTTGGAGTAGTTTGTCATTTACTCACGTGCTTCACGTATATCCTATGAGTAAATGGTTCAGTAATTAAACATCATAAATCTGAATTTATATATGTTTCATATGCTTATACCATGGGGAGTAATGACTTCATATAGAATAAGTATAGGTAGTAAACTTATTGAAAGTTAGCAAACGTAGAATTGGTCACTTGAACAATTCATGGAAGAATATTGAAGGAAGAGAGATTTCACATATAAATATACTATCTTGGACATCTTTTGTAATTGTGAGCACTCATTAAAATATGACATGCTAAAAGGTTGATGTCGGACAAGGAATACAACGTAATGGGTTATGTTTTCTTATATCCGAAATAAAGTATATTGTCTTGGATCATCCAACATGTTGAGCTTGCTTTTCCCCTCATGCTAGCCAAATTCTTTGCACCAAGTAGAGATACTACTTGTGCTTCCAAACATTCCTTAAACTAGTTTTTCCATGAGAGTCCACCATACCTACCTATGGATTGAGTAAGATCCTTCAAGTAAGTTGTCATCGGTGCATGCAATAAAAATTGCCTTCTAAATATGCATGATCTATTAATGTGGAGAAAATAAGCTTTATATGATCATGTGATGTGGAAGAAATAAAAGTGACATACTGCATAATAAAGGTCCATATTAGAAGTGGCAATATAAAGTGACGTTCTTTTGCATTAAGATTTTGTGCATCCAACCATAAAAGCGCATGACAACCTCTGCTTCCCTCTGCGAAGGGCCTATCTTTTACTTTTATCTTCTACCATTATGCAAGAGTCATGGTGATCTTCACCTTTCCTTTTTACATTTTATCCTTTGGCAAGCACATTGTGTTGGAAAGATCCTGATATATATATATATATATATATATATATATATATATATATATATATATATATATCCAATTGGATGTAAGTTTTCATGAACTATTGTTGTTGACATTACCCTTGAGGTAAAACGTTGGGAGGCAAAACTATAAGCCCCTATCTTTCTCTGTGTCCAATTAAAACTTTGAACCCATAAATATCATGTGAGTGTTAGCAATTGTGAAAGACTAAATGATAGTTGAGTATGTGGAGTTTGCTAAATCAAAGCTCTGACATAGACCCTTCCTGTGAATTGCAATTGTTTGATGACTGAGAATATAGTTTGTTAGTTTCAAGAGAGTTTATGATCTATACTTTAACATGTGAATAGCTTGTTACTTGATCATGAAAAGTTTTATGAAAATGAGCTACTATTATGATATATAATGATGCTATAAAAAGTGATTGGAACTATCATTGATGAAACTTATGCACTTGCTAGCATTCACACTTCATAAATTATTTCTTTTATCATTTACCTACTCGAGGATGTGCAGGAATTAAGCTTGGGGATGTTGATACGTCTCCAACGTATCTATAATTTATGAAGTATTCATGCTATTATATTATCAACCTTGGATGTTTTATATGCATTTATATGCTATTTTATATGGTTTTTGGGACTAACCTATTAACCTAGAGCCCAGTGCCAGTTTCTGTTTTTTCCTTGTTTTTGAGTTTTACAGAAAAGGAATATCAAACGGAGTCCAATTGACGTGCCAATTTTTGACGATTTTTATGGACCAAAAGAAGACCCCGGAGTAAAAGAGTTGGGCCAGAAGAGTCCCGGGCTGTCCACGAGGGTGGGGGCGCGCCCACCCCCTGGGCGTGGGCCCCTGCCTCGTGGACGCCTCGGGCGCCTCCTTCACGTGAGACCGACGCCAAAAATTCCTATAGATACAGAAACCTCAGAAAATTAACCTAGATCGGGAGTTCCACCGCCAGAAGCCTCCATAGCCACCAAAAACCAATCTATGCCCTCTCTGGCACCCTGCCGGAGGGGGCCATCATCACCGGAGGGCATGGAGGAGGATCCCGGAGGGGCCATCATCACCATGAAGGCCAAGGACCAGAGGGAGAACCTCTCCCCATCTAGGGGGGAGGCCATGGAGGAGGAAGCACAAGGGGGAGAACCTCTCCTCCTCTCTCTCGGTGGCACCGAAGTGCCATCGGGAGGGGAATCACCGTCGCGGTGATCGTCTTCATCAACATCACCATCATCATCATCATCACCCTCATCTCTTTTACGTGGTCCACTCTCCCGCACCCCGCTGTAATCCCTACTTGAACATGGTGCTTTATGCCACATATTATGATCCAATGATGTGTTTCCATCCTATGATGTTTTGAGTAGATATCTTTTGTCTTTGGGTTGATTGATGATCTAGATTGGTATGAGTTGTATGTTTTACTTTGATGTTGTCCTATGGTGCCCTCCATGTCGCGCAAGCGTGAGGGGTTCCCGCTGTAGGGTGTTGCAATACGTTCATGATTCGCTTATAGTGGGTTGGTGAGTGAATGAAACACAAACCTGAGTAAGGGGGTTGTTGCGTATGGGAATAAAGAGGACTTGATGCTTTAATGCTATGGTTGGGTTTTACCTTAATGATCTCTAGTAGTTGCGGATTCTTGCTAGAGTTCCAATCATAAGTGCATATGATCCAAGTAGAGAAAGTATGTTAGCTTATGCGTCTCCCTCATATGAAACTGCAATAGTGATTACCGGTCTTGTTAACGATTGCCTAGGACAATTCCGCACACCGATCCACCATTATTCCACACTCGCTATTTATAATATTTAGTAATATATTCTAACTTCATGATAACAGCACCTACTTTTATATTTTAGCTCTCCGATATCATACAAAGTTATCCTCTTCATACCCACAACATAGTTTTATTTCTCGTTGTTAGTTGGAAGCAAACGTTCGGTGTACGTAGAGTCGTATCAGTGGCAGATAGGGCTTGAGAGAATATTGATCTTACCTTTAGCTCCTTGTGGGTTCGACACTCCATACTTATCACTTCCACCTTTGGAAATTGCTACGATGATTCCTTGCACTTGGGGATTATCAGACTTTCTCTTGAAAACTGTTTGAGTTAGGCCACCTTGCGCAAACGTTTACCACATAAAAAGTGTGTGTGATGGATAGCATTTGCCACACAGTTTCTTCTACGCACCGTGTGTGATGCATTCAATAACGCAAACGATAAAATTATTAATATCGTGTGCAATGGCAACGCTATCACAAACAATTTAACGGGAACAATTGTGTGTGATGTACCTGTGAACGGAAATGTTTTCCTTGGAGCGACTGTGTGGGATGTACATACGAACGGAAACGTTTGGCGGGGACTGACTGTGTGGGATGTACTTACGACCAGAAACAATTTCGCCGTATAATTGTATTTTTTAGCTCTACTATACGTATTTCCGTATTTGAGCGCTCGCCGGTCTCACATGACCTCATTTTGCCAAGCGTGTGTGCTAGGAGGGCATATGCCCGACTGTTTCTGGGTTCTGCAGGAAGGACCCCCCTATCGCCCACACCCACTTGGCGACGGTTCCAAATGCCGTCGCGGAAAGGGGTTAAACCC
The DNA here is from genome assembly GCF_018294505.1 of Triticum aestivum. Taxonomy (NCBI): domain Eukaryota; kingdom Viridiplantae; phylum Streptophyta; class Magnoliopsida; order Poales; family Poaceae; genus Triticum; species Triticum aestivum. The sequence continues at coordinate 269,168,287 of NC_057794.1, forward strand.
CGTTTGTTTAGGACCGACGCGCAGTAGTGGATGCCGCAAAGCAGGTGAAGTTTCTTGAAGGACTGAATGATGAGCTGATATGCAGTTGATGGTGGCAACATTAACCAACTACCAAGAGTTGGTAGACAGGGCCCTCATGATTGAAGGCAAGCAGCAGCAGATAGGGAACCACAAGCGGAAGTATGGACAGGGGAAGTACAACTCTGGAGCCCAGCAGAAGCCTCACTATTCCCCGTACTCGGGAGGACACACTCATACCCATGGATGACGTAACCATGGAGGCCATTCCCACAATGGAGGAAATTCACACAACCACAATGGCCCTAAGATTGGTAATGGGAGTGGAGGAAACAACAGTTAGAGCTGTTCCAACCCCGCTACACCCGTCAAGAAGGATCTGAGTCACATCACTTGTTGCAAGTGCGGGAAGACTGGACATTACACCACTGAGTGTCCTAAAGCAAACAATGGTAATGGAAATGGATGCTTAGGGAAGAAGCCAAATCCCTTCACCATAGGTCAGGTGAACCACGTCAATGTGGAGGAAGTTGAAGAGCAGCCTGACGCAGTTATTGGTAAGTTTTTGATTAAGTCATTTACATCACTTGTTCTTTTTGACACTAGTGCATCGCATTCATACATATCAAGAGGTTTTGTGGATAAGTCTGAATTGCCAACCTTAGCCCTTAGGTCACCCATGTTAGTGAGCTCACCAGGAGCTGAATATATGGCTAGCCGATGGTGTTGTCAGTTGCCATTGACCATTGGTAAGCATGTTGTACCCTCAGACCTCGTTATTTTGGAATCACAAGGATTGGATATAATACTAGGCATGGATTGGTTATCAAAGTATGGAGGAAACATCGATTGTGCTAGTAAATCAATTCTTCTCACCACCCCAAAGGGTAAACGGATCAAGTATGTGTCTAGGCATGCGCCAAAGAGGACTCAAGTAAATTCACTCTCGAGAGTTGTTCCAGAGGAAGTACTAGTCGTGAAGGATTATCCCAATGTATTCCTAGAGGAATTACCAGGCATGCCACCAAACCGAGATATAGAGTTTTTGATTGAGCTGTTGCCAGGCACCGGACCAATATCTAAGAGACCGTATCGGATGCCCGCAAATGATCTGGAGGAGATTAAGAAGCAGATTAAGGAGTTATTGGAGAAAGGTTTATATTCGACCAAGTTCATTACCGTGGGGAGCCCCAGTGCTCCTAGTTGAGAAGAAGGATGGATCCTTGAGAATGGTTGTTGATTATCATGCATTGAATGAGGTGACGATCAAGAACAAATACCCTTTACCGATGATCAATGATTTGTTTGACCAGCTGCAGGGAGCTAAAGTATTCTCCCAGATCGATCTTCAATCAGGATATCACCAGCTGAAAATCCGAGAACAGGATATACCCAAGACAGCTTTTACCACAATGTATGGGCTACATGAGTACACGGTCATGTCTTTTGGTTTGACTAACACCCTACCTACTTTATGAGTATGATGAATAAGGTGTTCATGGAGTTCTTGGATAAGTTTGTTGTGGTGTTCATTGATGATATATTGGTGTACTCGAAGAATGAACAAGAACACAAGGAACATTTGCGCTTGGTTCTCTAAAAGCTTATGGAACATCAGTTGTATGCCAAGTTCAGCAAATGTGAGTTTTGGTTGAAGGAAGTTGGATTTCTCGGACATGTTATCTGGAGAAGGTATAGCAGTAGACCCTTCAAAGGTTCAGTCTGTCACCGAGTGGTTGGCACCCACCTCAGTTGGAGAGATACGCAGTTTCCTTGGACTCGTAGGATATTATCGGAGATTCATTGATAATTTTTCCAAGATAGCGAAGCCCATGACGGAGTTATTGAAGAAGGACACCAAGTTCAAATGGACCGAGGAGTGTGAGGCTAGTTTTCAGGAGTTGAAGAAACGTTTGGTTATAGCCCTAGTGCTAATTCTTCCGAATATACGCAAGGATTTCCAAGTCTATTGCGACGCTTCTCGCCAGGGACTTGGAGGCGTTCCTATGCAAGAAGGAAGAGTTGTTTCATATGCCTCACAACAGCTTCGACCTCATGAGTTGAATGATGCCACGCATGATTTGGAGTTAGCAGCCTAGTGCATGCGCTCAAGACCTGGAGGCATTTTCTTATTGGAAATCGTTGTGATGTTTACACGGATCATAAAAGTTTGAAATACATTTTCACACAGAAGGAGTTGAACCTCAGGCAGAGGAGATGGTTGGAGCTCATAAAGGATTATGACATGAAACTGCATTATCATCTAGGAAAGGCCAATGTTGTAGCAGACGCGTTGAGCCGCAAGAGTTATGTTAATACCCGCATAACTGGAGGATTACCTCAGGAGTTAGCCGACGATCTCAGAGAACTTCGAATGGAGATAGTTCCAAGAGGTTTTGTTACAGCATTGGAAGTTCAGTCCATGTTGTTGAGAAAGATTAGAGAAGCTTAGAAGATTGATAACGAGATTGCCGAGATAAAGGAAAAGATGAGTAAAGTAAAGTAAAGTAAAGGCCAAAGGTTTTTGTGAGGATGAACACGAAACTTTATGGTTTTAGGATCGTATCTATGTGCCAAATGACCCAGAGATCAGGAAGTTAATTCTTCAGGAAGCTCATGATTCGCCGTACTCAATTCACTCAAGCAACACCAAGATGTATTTTGATTTGAAGGAATGTTTCTGGTGGACAGGTATGAAGAAGGATATTGCAGAGTACGTAGCAGTATGTGACATATGTCACAGAGTTAAGGTGGAGTATCAGAAGCCAGCAGGATTACTTCAGCCTTTGCCGATACCCGAATGGAAGTGGGATACGCTTGGCATGGATTTCATCACCGGATTACCCAGGACACGATCAGGATATGACTCCATCTGGGTAGTAGTTGATCGCTTGACCAAAGTGGCTCACTTTATTCCCGTGAAAACCACTTATACGAGTGCAAAGTTGGCCAAGATATATATGACCAGGATCGTTTGTCTGCATGGAGTTCTGAGGACCATCGTGTCAGATAGAGGAACATAGTTTACCTCGAAGTTTCGGAATTAGTTACACCAGAATTTGGGTACCAGGCTAGAGTTCAATACAACCTTTCATCCGCAGACAGATGGACAAACCGAGAGAGTCAACCAGATTCTGGAGGACACGTTGAGAGCTTGTGCACTAGATTATGGATCTAGTTGGGATGATAATTTGCCTTACGCAGAGTTCTCGTACAACAACAGCTACCAAGCTAGTTTGAAGATGGCCCCTTTCGAAGCCTTGTATGGAAGAAGGTGCAGGACACCATTGATGTGGGATGAAGTTGGAGACCGACAATTTTTCGGGCCATATTTAATCAGGGAGTCTGAGGAGAAGGTCAAGTTGATTCATGATAGACTTAAGGTAGCTCAGTCCGGGCAGAAGAGTTATGCTGATACTAAACACAAGGAGGTGGCCTATGAAATCGGAGACAAAGCATATCTTCATGTATCACCACTTCGAGGAGTTAAACGATTTGGAGTCAAAGAAAAGTTAGCACCATGATTTGTAGGACCATACCGAGTTTTGGAGCGTATGGGTGAAGTTGCCTACAAGTTGGAGTTACCCGAAGGTTTGTTAGGAGTTCATGATGTGTTTCACGTTTCCTAGTTAAAGAAGTGCCATGCCGATTCCTCAGAGATACAGTGCCCCTGGAAGCAATTCAGTTGGAGAGTGACCTAACCTACGAGGAGAAACCCGTCAAGATTCTCAGGTTCTCCAACCGAGTTACACGCAGCAAGGTCATCAAGTTTTGCAAAGTTCAGTGGAGCCACCATACCGAAGAAGCCACCTGGGAGCGACAAGAAGACATTCGGAAAGACCACCCACACCTTTTTGCTAGCCAACCCGAATCTCGAGGGCGAGATTCATCTTAAGGGGGTAGGTTTGTAACATCCCAATTTTCAATTTGGATGTTATTCATTAGGTCATCATATGCATCCGTGATTTGTGCATTTTGAATTTGTTTCTTTTGAACTTTTGATCCTAGAAACCTTAAGCAACTCAAGGACCAATTGAGAGAGTTGGAGGTTTTCACAAAAATCCATTTTAAAATTTTCAAAATTGGTAAAATGGATCAAAGTGATTTTTATTCGAAATTATTTTTCCATTTATTTCAAATAAATAAAATAATGAGAGAAGATAATATGACTTCTTCAAAACAGCTAGAAAATATTGTAAATTTAGTTTTGAATAAAAAATATATTTATTTGCAATTTTATTTGGTTGCATTTTATTAAATTAGGGGGAAAAGTTACATTTTTAAAAATTGCATTTAGTCCAGAAAAATGTTCACATTATCCCAAATAATAGGAGGAGATGGTGAAAATTATTTCTGGAATTTTAGAAATTTTTATTTTATTTTATTCGGATTTTTCTTCGCGGTATTTTTTTTAAACTTCTTCGGACCGACTGGGCCGAAGCCTAGCCGGCCCAACGCCTCGCCTTCCCCAACCATCCGCCGGAGTCCGCCTTCAACACGACCCGCCGCCGCCGCCGTGTCCGAGCGGGACACTGCTCGGTGCCCCCTCCTCCAAGCCGAGTCGCCCCCTCCCCCGGCCTTTAAAAGCCGCCCGGACCCCCCTTTCCTCCACAAGTCGTCGCCGCAACCGCCACCTCCCGCCGCCGCCTGTCGCGCCGCCCCGCCGCCAGAGTTCTTCATCGCCCGCGCCTTGCCCGGCCCCGCGTGAGACTGCCGCTGCTGAAGCCGCCGCCGCCGACCCGCCGTCTGCCTCGACGCCGGAGCCGCCGCCGCCGTTCATCGTCGTCGGTTTTCTCCGCCCGAACCGGTATAAAACTGCTGCCCGGTCCGTTTTGTTTTCTAAACCCGGTTTATTTTTTAGTTTAGTTTATTTAGCGGACGTTCGTCCGTTAGTCTTTGGTAGCGAACGGTTTCGTTCGTTAGGTTTCTGTAGCGAACGTTCGTTCGTTAGATTTTTCTTTTTCTGTTTATTTTCAGCCAGGGATCTATTCGTAATTATTTTCTTCGCAGATTAGTCCATGATCTTTAATCGATCACAACTTTTTGCTTGTTTATCCAAATCCAACGAAACCAATGCCAAATTCTTCGTTGCGATCCCCTCTATTCAGATAATCAACTTGAACATGTTTCTGAAAGTTTAAAATTTGGTTTCAAACAGATTTGAATTTGAACTTCTTTTGATCGTAACTTGAGTTTCGTATCTCCGATTTGATTGATTCTTTTTGCAAATCGAAGCTCTTTGCTTGCACTTTCTGTTAGATCTTTTTATTTGGTTTTACCTTTGCATCTTGCTTGAGTGCTTATGTATGCTATTGTTTGTTTACGATAGATTTTCTGGAGTGTGAAGCTTGCTACTACGAATCTATAGTGTTTTCCGATCGTTAGCAAGGCAAGTTACACTTTGATCATATCCCTTTATTACCCAGTTTTTATGCTTTAGTTTCAACCCTCAAACATTGCATGAGTAGGATTGGGAACATGTGCTTGTTGTTAAGTAGTGATGAGGTAGGAACCTTTTATCCTTTTATCAACCCCGGGGATATACGTTATGCTCATATTGCTTTGCTGTGCTTGTAGATGGGGATTGGTATGTGTGATTCATGAAAGTTGTGAGAGATGATAACTAAGGGAAACTTAAGTTGGCTACTTTAATACACATGTAGGTGGAATGGTTGCGGGCACCTGGAGAATCTAGTGTTGTCCTAGGATATCCCAGAGTACCCGTGTGATCATCCTATGGAATGCCACCCAGGCTCAAAGGGATCATAATATTATTCATGCTAGAAACTTCCGTGTGCATCCACAAGCCATTATGGGCTCTGGAATAGTTGAGTAAGTTGTGTGACCTCTTTCAGTGGTAGGCTAGCTGATGTAGGGGAAAGTAGGTGGTACTGTCTACCGAGAGTAAAGAGTTAATGCTTCAGAAAGACTATGTCTTGATCATCCGATCATGGATGTGGTCGAGTCTTGTGGGGAAAAGTGTGCAAACCTATGCAGAGTGTATAAACTAATCATGGTTAGCGGTGTCCCCAGTTATGGACATCTTGAGTATCTAGTATTTGAATTATTGATTGATCTCATCACTTTACTTAATGAATTTGTTGGGTTATAAATTTTATTACATGGTAATTTGGGATTGAGTTGGGGGAACCTTCTCAATAATGGCATAAACTTGGTAGTTAAAATAAAATATGTTCCTTTGTTGTAGGAAAAAATTAGCTTTATGCAAATATTAAAGTTAGAGCCTCCACCAGGCAAATATGCATGTAGTGATGGTTATTATTGGATCATTTTCTCTATAGTGTGATCTTGCCAGCATATTCCATGTGCTGACCGACAGGACTGCAACGTATCATGTTGCAGAATTTCCAGACGAAGAGTAAGGTGTGATAGGTCGTTGTCATGCACTCAGTTTTGCCGTGGAGTTGGATGGACTCATTTATATTCAAAGCTTCCGCAGTGTTTTAGATGGCCTTCAACCATATTATTGTAATAAGTACTCTTTATGAGACACTCGATGTATTAAGTGTGTGATTGAACTCTGTTATAAAACCTCGAGTACTGTGTGTGTCAGCAATACCGATCCAGGGATGACACTCAAGCACAGAGACTACGGTCCATTGGGATCGGGTCGCTACACTTTTTGCTACGCTATAGTTAGGCTTTTGTTTACTAGTGTATACACAAGAGAAGAACAACCATAAACATAAAGTAGGGGATTACCTCCACCATAGAGGGCCTAAACCTATTATCCTTGTGTGCACTCATTTGCACCTCAATAGTTTTTCGCTCCATTCCTATACCTATACTTATTGTCGGGATTATATCCACGACAGTTGGCACCCACTGTGGGGCATAACATCTATCGAGCTATAGTGCATATGGTTTCTCCTTCATCGATGGTCTGCGGTGAGCTAGTTCTGTGGCAGGTCATCCGCTTCGGTTCACTCAGCTTCTCCATCATCGACTCGTCGTGGCATCCTGATGGTCTACGAGCAGCTATTGTCGCTCGCATCTTCTTTCATCTGACACCACTAGAGAATGTCATGGAGTGACTCCACGTTGGCAACGAAGAGGGAGGTGGGTGGGTTGATGAAGATTGGCTTCGGATCTTGTACTCGGCAAGACACCGGGCCACGAAGGCAGAGTTCACCGCATGACTCAGCAATAAATTCCAAGCCTCCAAAGAAGAGAGGTTGTGTCAGGACCCCGATTCCAAGTCACATCGATCTAGCCGGTAACACCTCATATCACTTTGCGGCCTCACGCACGGTATTCCCACGGGTGTCGCCTTACCATGGCCCGGGACCGTTTGCGCCTTTTGGCTCACATATATGATAATGTCGCTAGCATCCATATGACAGAGAACACGGCCGACATGGCTAGTCGTGAACCCAAAGCGGCACTAACCTATGGGGACAGGCATACATGAATCACATCGAGCATGTCGGTTAGCAGCGTGTGAATCCGGGCTGTAGCACTGGGCTAACAGGACTCCAGGAACCCGGGCTGTAGCAGGATAGGCAGGACTCCGGATGTCACCGCGTGACATTTCCCCGAAGGGACAGACACAGGAACGAAGTGAAACACATGCCAGCCAGTTAAGTGATCTGAGCAGTAGTGCTGGGCTAGCAGGACTCCGGTGAACCGGGCTGTAGCGGACTACTATGGCTCAAGGAAGTACGGGACTACATTTCCCCATAAGAGAGGCTGCCAAGGATAAACAACTAGATTGTCAGATCCCACACATACCAAGCATTTCAATCATACGCACAATATGCTCGATATGTGTAAATACAACATGGCATCACAACATAACTCTATGACTCAAAGTATTTATTCAGTAGGCTCCGAGGAGCGAGATATTACAAACATGGGTCTCATGACCCAACATACAGAGCATACAAGCAACAAGCACATGCGGAAGCTTAACTTGTCTGAGTACAAACAACTACAAATGAAGAAGGCTGAGAAGCCTGACTATCTACCAGATCCTGCCAAGGGCACAAGATCGTAGCTGAGGTAACAAGCTAAACGTCGAAGTCCATGCGAAACTACTAGCGAGACTGAAGTCTCTCTGCAAAACATAAGATAAGCAAACGTGAGTACAATTGTACTCAGCAAGACTTACATCAGAACTATCTACATATGCATCAGTATCAAAAGGGGGTGGTGGAGTTTAACTGCAGCAAGCCAGCTTTGACTCAGTGGCTAACCTGAACTACGACTGCAAGCAACTCTTTTGAGGTGGTACACACGAGTCCACATATTCACCATTCAATACACCACTATGGAACTGCTCCCGTCTCCCTACGAGAAGGCCATCCATAGCACCCACACTTATCTTGCGAGTTTTAGAGTATCCACTTTCACTTGTCTATGAACTATGCAAGGGGTCCAAGTTTCCATATCCGAGGAATCCGGCTATTCGAATAGATAATGATAACCCTACAAGGGTGTACTTCTTCACACACGCTCCCACCACTTACCGTCGTTTACACGACATGTACTTGGCAACCTTCAAGCGGAAGCCCAACGAGGGTGTCGGCCACGGCCTACCTAAACACGTAAGTCTCTAGTCCAGGTTTATCGCCTATCCAGGTTCCATCCGCAGGGAGTCCGGCCGAGGTTTCCACATACGGCCCCGAACGATGTGAACAGGGTTCCCGAGACACCAAACGGGCGCCCGGTACACCGTGCCACGGTGTATCTACTGCATCATAGCCCACCCCTAGGGTCAGCGCTACGCACGGCCGCCAACACATAACCTACAAACACCAGAAACTAGTTGCAACTCCTCGACAGAGTACTAGGGTGATTAAGAAGCCAAGAGGGTCAATTAAGGATCCCAATGAGTGGTAGTAGCTGTTCATGGATCACAGACACAGAACTCAGTTCCTGAGGACGGCTGCAATGAGACAACCCACCATGTACTCCTACATGGCCTCTCACCACTACCTTTACCAAATCGTGTTCACACACTTAGCTCACACACAGTAGGACATGCTCATCACTGTTCCAATTCATCCCCGATGAATCAGACATGACTCAACTCTAAGCAGTAGCAGGCATGACAAATAAGCATGAATGAGTAGGCACATCAGGGCTCAAACAACTCCTACTCATACTAGTGGGTTTCATCTATTTACTGTGGCAATGACAGGTCATGCAGAGGAAAGGGGTTCAACTACCGCAACATGTAACAGTTGAACCGTTGTTGTCCTAATGTAGTAAAAGAGAGCAGGAGCGGGAGAGTGGGATTGTATCGGGATGAACAAGGGGTTTTTGCTTGCCTAGCACTTCTGAAGATAACATTGAGTCTTCATCAGTGTCAACGATCACAACGCCGGAGCAGCGTCTACCGAGAGGGGACATTTACCGGCAAACAAGAAGAACACAATCAATGCGATGCAACAATATGATGCATGATCATGACATGGCAATATGCTATTGATTGAGCTAATGCAGCTAGCAACAAGTTAAATGGAGTTGGTTTGAACACTAGGTTCAAATTCAAATTCAAACTATGAATTCAAATACTGCATTATCATGTTTTGGACTAGACAGTGAGGTTAAGTTGTTCAAACATGCATGAAAATTCCATATTCAGATTCCTTAGATTTTTCTGATCATTTTTCATATATAATTTATTTCATTTGGAGTTACGGTTGAATTTCTATGAATTTTAGAAGTTTATACTAATTTCTGGAATTTTCTGAATTATTTTTAATCCAGAAAACGATTAATTGCGTCAGCAATGCGTAGGCACGACGTCAGCGGGTCAACAGGGTCGCCCAGAGTCAAACCTGATGGCTGGGACCCACTAGTCAGTCTCACAGAGCTGGCTAGTGTGGCTGACATGTGGGCCTGGTCAACGGCCACATCAGCCGGGTCAATGATGACGCGTGGGGCCACTGGATTAATCTAAAATAAACAGGGAATAAACCCAGGGTTAATTTGGGCGCGGGGCCCATATGTTAGTGAGAGAGGGGGTTAATTAGCAGGGTAATTAGTCCCTAACGACGGTGCCACGTCATCACCACCGGCGTGTGAACGCCGACGACCAAATCCGCGGCGGGTGTGCACCGGAGTGGCTCGGGTTTCACCTACAGGAGGCTGCTTGGGCCGCGGGCGGTCCCGTTGGAAAGCTGGCACTCAGCCGCATCCAACGGAGGTGGAGGGAGGCCCTGGGGTTGCCGGAGTTGGGCTCGGCGATGAGGTCAGGCGGCGGCGGGGCTCGGGTTCCATGGGCGCAGGGCTACAGCTCGAGGGCGAGCAAACGGAGGTGCTAGACAGCACCTAAAGGTCATCAGAAGCACGCCGGAGCATCTAGTAGGAGCGGAGGGGCTCGGGGCACGGAGTTCGTCGGCCATGGCGGACGGCGGCTTTGGGTGCTCGCGGGGCAGCGGCTAGGATGCAGGATAGAGCACGAGGAAGGAGGGGAAAACGGATTAGAGCTCACAATGCGTCGAACGGAGAGCTTAGAGGGCTCGGGGACGCTTCAGAGACGGCGAATCGTCGGCGGCGACCCACGGGCCGAAGGTTGAAGACGACGGCCTAGGCGAGGCTGCGTTGCGTCTGGCGTCACGTGGCTTGGTCGAGAGGAAGAGGGCATCGTGGAGGAGCCTCTAGGCTGTACTGGGAGGGGTAGGGTGGCCGGTAGCCGTGGTGGCAGCGATCGACGGCGACCGTGGCGTTCGGCTACGGGAGAGAGAGCGAGACAGAGAAGGGGAGAGGAGGTGTGGGGGATCCATACGGCTCCAGGGGGTCGCGTGGCATCTCCAGAGCGACGAGGGGTAAAACGGCAAGCAGGAGGTGGCCGGGCGGCGGCGCGCGCGCTTCGGGCACGCGCCCGGCGTCCTTCTGTCCACAGGAAGGGGATGACTGGCAGCTGGGCTCTGGTGGGCTGGCTACTGCTGGGCCTCTCGGGTAAGGCCAGGCGAGTGCTTCTCTCTCTCTCTCTCTCTTTCCTAATTCTTTCTGTTTTCTATTATCTGTAATTGTTTTGGATTTATTAAAAAATGCCAGACCATTTTCAAAAATCATGAGACTGCTTGTGGCCACTGTTTGGATTTTTTCCCATAGAAAACATTTCAGTTCATGAATATTTGGACATTTAAAATATTATATAGCATTTAAATGCCCAAATGCAAATAGCATATGATTTAGTTCAGTGACCCAATGCTATCCTAGAAAAATGTGAACCATTTTTGTCAAAGGTTTTAGACCAAGACAAAGATGATGAACATTTTTGAAGGGCATTTCAGGATCATTGAAAAAATATTTTAGTAACCCTAGTTGGATTAAGTGGTGCTGGGGGTTTCTGCCATCCCCATTTCAACTTTCTGAGGAAAAGTAAACATGATGCATGGGGGTTATGCAAGGATAGGCAAGACTAAGCTAGGGTTGTGACAGGTTGGCCAGGCTCGTAAGTGTCGATGGGCTCGATCAACCCCGCGGAGTTTTTGACAAAGTTCATCGCCCCAAAGGCAAACATCTTACCAGGAGCAAAGGCGACACGGTTAATGTCAGATCCCACTCGGATCTCGGTTGCGGCTAGCACGACCCGTACATGGCGCACCACTATCTATGTGAATTCGGCAGACCCCTTGTTAGGGTGCAACGATAACCCTAAAGCCCAGAGAGGAAATAGGAGACATTTTACCTAGGTTCATCCCCTCATGGTGGACGTAAAACGCTACTCCTTCTCTTATTGTATTGATTGGATGGGATATACAAAGTACAAGGTAGACCTCGATGATCGTAGGTGTACCGATGGGTAATGACTAAAGCGTGTCTATCAACTAGCCTGACCCTAGTTTATAAGGGACCCCAGGGGCCTAAGGTTAATGAGTCCTACCTGGTTATAAGGCTGTGGAAGGATCTCCACGTAGTTCGGCCTCCTTGTTGTAACACCCCCAGTGTCATGCTACAGTAATCCCCTGTTAATGGTGGCATGTCATCATGTTACTGTTGCTAACCTTCACTTGATCCAAATCACCATTCAAATTCAAATCCAATCTAAGGTCAAAATTTAAATTTGTCAAACTTCAAATTAAAAATGTTCAAGGTGTGGCAAATAATCCCTAGATATTTTTCATATTGGAAACAACCTCTTTTGGATTCCCAAAGTGCCCCTGGAAATTATTTAGTGGTCCAACAGCATTTAAAATTGGCCTTTTCAAATTCTATAAATGGTTAGGCATCTCCTTTTCACTCCATACTTTCTGTTTCCATCTCATTATATCGTGCTAGAATTATGTGCCAAGTTTTGTTCAAAACAAAACCCAATTGGTACTAAAAAATGCAAAACAGGTCAACAAAAAGAAAAATAGTAAAGGAAGGCTAAAAATAAAAAAAGGAAAAAAGAGCCCACTGTGCACTGGGCCAAGTGCACAGTGGCGGCCCAGCCTGCTGTAGGATCTAGAAGTAGATGTGTCTAGAGGGGGGTGATTAGACACTTAGTGCTAAAGTTGCAATTTTTAAGCTTTTTCGGTTTAAGTGGAGTTTAGGCACAATTTCAACACACACAATACATATCAAGCAAGCATGCAAAGAGTATATGAGCAGCGGAATGTAAAGCATGCAACTTGCAAGAATGTAAAGGGAAGGGTTTGGAGAGATCAAACGCAATTGGTGACACGGATGTTTTTCCCGTGGTTCGGATAGGTGGTGCTATCCTACATCCACGTTGATGGAGACTTCAACCCACGAAGGGTAACGGTTGCGCGAGTCCACACAGGGCTCCACCCAAGGGTAACGGTTGCGCGAGTCCACACAGGGCTCCACCCACGAAGGGTCCACGAAGAAGCAACCACCCACAAAGGGTCCACGAAGAAGCAACCTTGTCTATCCCACCATGGCCATCGCCCACACAGGACTTGCCTCACTAGCGGTAGATCTTCACGAAGTAGGCGATCTCCTTGCCCTTACAAACTCCTTGGTTCAACTCCACAATCTTGTCGGAGGCTCCCAAGTGACACCTAGCCAATCTAGGAGACACCACTCTCCAAGAAGTAACAAATGGTGTGTAGGTAATGAACTCCTTGCTCTTGTGCTTCAAATGATAGTCTCCCCAACACTCAACTCTCTCTCATAGGATTTGGATTTGGTGGAAAGAAGATTTTAGTGGAAAGCAACTTGGGAAGGCTAGAGATCAAGATTCATATGGTAGGAATGGAATATCTTGGTCTCAACACATGAGTAGGTGGTTCTCTCTCAGAACATATGAGTTGGAACGGTGTGTGTGTTCTGATGGCTCTCTCACTGAATGAGAAGAAGGTGGAGGGGTATATATAGCCTCCACACAAAATCCAACCGTTACACAGTTTTCCAATCTCGGTGGGACCGAATCAATAAACTCGGTCGGACTGAAAATGTAAACCTAGTGACCGTTAGTGATTTCGGTGGGACCGACTGGATCAACTCGGTGGGACCGATGTGCTAGGGTTAGGGTAAATCCAAAACTCGGTTTGACCGATTACTCAAACTCGGTGGGACCGATTTGGGTAATAAGTGAAACTGAGATTTGATCAAGCAAACTCGGTGGGACCGATTGCATATCTCGGTGGGACCGAGAATATTGCAATGGTTAACAGAGAGTTTGCAAGCCCATCTCGGTGAGACCGAGATCCCATCGGTGAGACCGAACTGATTAGGGTTTGGCAGTGGCTTATGACAAGTGAAACTCGGTGGCGCCGAATAGGAAGAATCGGTAGGACCGAGTTTGGCTTAGGGTTTAGGTCATATGTGGAAATGGGAAAGTAGCTGAGGATTTTGGAGCATATCACTAAGCACATGAAGCAAGAGGCTCATTAAGCAACACCTCATCCCTCCTTGATAGTATTAGCTTTTCCTATGGACTCAATGTGGTCTTGGATCACTAAAATGTAAAATGAAGAGTCTTGAGCTTGAAGCTTTAGCCAATCCTTTGTCCTTAGCATCTTGAAGGAGTTCCCACAACCTTTAGTCCATGCCACTCCATTTTTGAACTTATCTGAAACATGCTAGATAGAAGTGTTAGTCCAACAAGAGATATGTTGTCATCAATTATCAAAACCACCTAGGGAGCACTTGTGCTTTCAATCTCCCCCTTTTTGGTAATTGATGGCAACATACATCAAAGCTTTAGATAAAGATATAAAGAATAGCAAGTAAAGCTTTGGAAGGACATGTAACAAGCATAGGCTCCCCCTACATGTATGCACTCATGTAAATATGAAATATAGAGACATGTGGGAGCATAATCATGACAGAGTAGGCAATGTGTTACATGCATCTTGGCCATATGCATCAGAGTAAAAGATTATCAAGGAAAATACCTTCATGCTCATGAGTCCTTCTTGCAAACAGTATGTACATAAGCAAGAACTCCTCATACTCATGATTTTGATGCATATACTTACCTTGTGGTCTTGAGTTGGCTTAGGATGGAATGAACCTGCACAAACAAAGTTAGATAACACAGGTACATCCACTAGCCAGAGCAAACAAAAGAAACCACAAGAATACCAAGACGGGGATGACATGTAGAGAGTGAGTACAAGGTACCACATTGAAATTAACATGTCCCCAAGAATAAAGATATGCAATGAATTTGACTGATTTCTTTCCCTTAGGTGTCTTGCTCCCCCTGAATCTTGCATGGGATATTGGGAGAATATAGGAAACAGAAAATCAGAGCTGAAAGATATGAATAGAACTTAATTCAAATGAGTTCATATGAACATGTCTTTCCCCCAAAAAGACATGTGGCATCTCTCCTCTTGAACATCAAGCATCTGGGATCCTTGAGTATTTTCTCTCCCTGGAAATCTCTCTCTCCCCCTTAACAACATCTGGGATCCTTGAGACTTTCTCTCCCCCTTGAGGTCTCTCTCTCCCCCTTAATACTTTCTCTCTTGTAGGTTTGGTCCTTGAGACTGTTTCTCTCCCTTGATGTGATCTCTCTCTCCTACAAGCTTTGATGTGATCCTCTCCCCCTTTGACATTAATTTCCAAGAAGGTTTTTCCTGGAATCCGTCGAATAGGTTTGGTCCTTGAGATTCAGCACAAAGCAGAGGATAAAATTGTGATGCTTGTAGAGGACAAGATTCATTGAGTGGAGCTGGATCAGAAGAAATGTAGAACAAGTGGCAAACTGTTTTTCTGATTGCAAAGTCGGTGGCACCGAGTGGCATATTTCGGTGGTACCGAAAAGATTCGGTTGGACCAAAAATTGCAAGTCGGTGAAACCGAGTTTACACAGAGAAAAACACTTGTCACCTCAGCTCACTAGACAAGTAAGATCTGACAAAGATTTGCAATGAATTAGCTAAAAGATTTGCAAGGAATTTGATGCAGAAATATGCAGAACAAAAATCAAAGAGAAAAGAGTGAAAGGTTCTAGATGAAGTTTTTTTTTGTGTGAAAAAGAAGGAAACAACTATGCAAGAGACAAATGCAATAACTCAGAAAAGAACACAAGAGAACTTCAACTAGAATTGGGCGGTGACATAGTCACCTATGTTAGAGTATATTGACTTAGGAGTCAAGTGAGGACACTTGATCATATGTCATACTCATCGTTTAAGCTCAAAATGGGGTTACCATTTTTTGTTTAAGCATCTTGATGTATTCACATCTTGTTGAGTTGCTTTGACTCATATCTTGGAGTAAAGCTTCTCTAAGATGGAATAACATACCTTGGGTGGTGATGTGGTTCTTGCTCATGTAGTTGAACTTGTGTGGGTGCTCAAGGTTGATGTAGTTCATCAAGAGTTGGGAGCACCACTTGGAGTTTGAGTTCATCTACCTACATGGGTTAGTTCTTGCAAGAGCACTTGTGTATCCAAAAATGACAATCATGAAGCTTAATCATAGAATTTGTCAAAGGATATGTTTGAATGGTTTTGTGCTTCCTTGTCTTCAACCACTATTGTGTAGAGTCTTGGTGATGTAGAGATTGCTCAAGATATGAGTGAGTCGCAATCTCATGGAATTAGATTCAACCAAGCACCTACATGGGTTAGACAACATGCAAGGTGCAAATATATCCAAGACATAAGATAGTTATCATAAGAGATATATCATGGATTAGTCATAAGCTCATGTCTTGCATGTATCCAATGGAGTTTCTACTCCAAGTTCGAAGCATCAATGATGTTCAATTCTCCTCTCAACCTGCAAAACACTTTCTCATCAAGTGGTTTAGTGAATATATCCGCTAATTGCTTGTCGGTGCGAACATGCTTAAGATTGATGTCACCCTTAGCAACATGATCTCGAATGAAATGATGACGAACTTCAATATGCTTAGTTCGAGAATGTTGTACAGGATTATGACCAATTTTGATAGCACTTTCATTGTCACAAAGCAGTGGAACATGTTTCACATAAATCCCATAATCTTTAAGAGTTTGGGTCATCCAAAGTAATTGAGCACAACATGAACCAGCGGCAATGTATTCCGCTTCGGCGGTGGATAAGGATACCGAGTTTTGTTTCTTGGAAGACCAAGACACAAGAGATCTACCAAGAAATTGACAAGTACCCGAAGTGGACTTTCTATCAACCTTGTCTCCGGCATAATCCGAGTCGGAATAGCCAACAAGATCAAAAGAAGACCTCTTAGGATACCAAATGCCAAAATTTGGTGTATGGATTAAATATCTCACTATCCTTTTCACAGCCTTAAGATGACAATCTTTAGGAGCAGCTTGATATCGTGCACACATGCACACACTTAGCATAATATCGGGACGTGAAGCACATAGGTATAACAATGAACCAATCATAGAGCGATAAACCTTTTGATCAACCGGTTCACCATCTTTGGTTAAATCATTATGTCCACTAGTAGGCATGGGTGTAGACATACCTTTGCATTCTTGCATATTGAACTTCTTGAATAAGTCCTTGGTGTACTTTGTTTGAGAGACAAATGTACCTTCCTTAGTTTGCTTGATTTGCAACCCGAGAAAGAATTTGAGTTCACTCATCATAGACATCTCAAACTTCTCTGACATTAGCTTTCCAAACTTTTCACTAAAGAGAGGGTTAGTTGAACCAAATATGATATCATCAACATAAATTTGGCATACAAATAGTTCTCCATTAACCCTTTTAGTAAAAAGAGTAGAATCAATTTTACCAATTTCAAAACCACTTGTAGTAAGGAACTTGGTCAAGCATTTATACCATGCTCTAGGAGCTTGTTTAAGACCATAAAGAGCTTTGTGAAGTTTGTAAACATGATTTGGTTTCTTAGGATTGATAAAGCCGGGAGGTTGTTTGACATAAACTTCCTCCTCTATTTCACCATTTAGAAAAGCACTTTTAATGTCCATTTGGTACAAGGTGATATTATGGTGATTAGCATAGGCAAGTAAGATGCGAATGGACTCAAGTCTAGCAACGGGAGCATACGTCTCACCATAGTCCATACCTTCGACTTGTGTGTACCCTTGGGCGACGAGACGTGCTTTGTTGCGAACCACTTGTCCATCTTCATCTTGCTTGTTGCGAAACACCCATTTGGTACCAATGATGTTGTGGTTGTTGTCGGGCTTCTCGACCAATGTCCAAACTTGGTTTCTCTCAAAATTATGTAGCTCTTCATGCATAGCGTTTATCCAATCCGGATCTTCCAATGCTTCTTCAACCTTCATAGGTTCAATGCTAGAGATGAATGAATAGTTTTCACAAAAGTTAGCTAAACGAGTTTTTGAGCGAGTGATTCTCCCGGTTTGTATATCATTGAGGATTTGCTCGACGGGATGATCTTTGGCAATTCTTGCTCGAACTCGTGAGAGCTTTTGCTTGGGTCTTCGTTGAACATCTTCTTCATCTTGTTCTTCTTCTTGGCCTTCTTCATTGTTGACGTCGTCGTTCTCTTGTCGTGGTGGAGAAGGAGGTTGTTGATGTTCGTCTTGACGTATTTCCTCGTTTTCTTCATCTTGATGTGTCCCACTTGTGGATGCTTCCGTGTCGATTCTTGGTTCACCTTGTCGTGAAGTAGAAGCTTCCACTTGGACGGATGAAGTACTCTCCTTCACCTCCGTTGGACGAATTTTGCCAATGGACAAGTCTTGAATTGCTTCTGAAGGGTCTTTGTCTCCTACATCAATTGGCAATTGCTCTACTTGCGAGCCATTAGATTCATCAAACTTCACATCTACCGTCTCTTCAACCTTTCGGGTGAAATTGTTGTAGACACGGTAAGTGTGAGAGTTTGAGCCATAACCAAGTAGAAAACCTTCATGAGATTTAGGAGCAAACTTTGAACGACGATGCTTATCAAGAATGTAGCACTTTGAGCCGAATACTCGAAAGTATCCAACTTGAGGCTTGTTACCGGTGAGGAGCTCGTATGCCGTCTTGCCGAGTAGCTTGTGAAGATATAAGCGATTTGTTGCGTGACAAGCTGTCTCAACCGCTTCTGCCCAAAAGTGCTTTGGCGTCTTGTATTCATCAAGCATCGTTCTTGCCATTTCGATGAGCGTCCGGTTCTTCCTCTCAACAACTCCATTTTGTTGAGGTGTGTACGTAGCCGAGAACTCGTGTGAAATCCCTTCTTCGTCAAGAAAGGTGTCCACATTTGCGTTCTTGAACTCCGTTCCGTTGTCACTCCGAACCTTCTTGATCTTCACATCAAACTGATTTTGGGCCTTCCTAGCGAAGTTTCTGAAGATCTTCTGGACCTGCGACTTGTCATTAAGAAAGAACACCCACGTAAATCTTGAAAAATCATCAACTATAACTAGACCAAAAGAATTTCCACCGAGACTCTTGTAGGCGTTGGGACCAAAAAGATCCATGTGAAGTAGCTCGAGTGGCCTCCTTGTGGTCATGATGTTCTTCACGGGATGTCTTCCTCCAACCTGTTTACCTGCTTGACAAGCACTGCAAAGTCTATCCTTATCAAATATGACATCGTTAACTCCAAGGATATGATTTCCTTTAATAAGCTTGTCAAGGTTTCTCATGCCAACGTGACCTAGTCGTCTATGCCACAACCAACCTTTTGAGGATTTAGCAACAAAGCAAGTTTTAGGTTGTGCCTTTTTAGAGAAATCGACAATGTAAAGATCACCTCTACGCATACCCGTAAAGACCATTTTATGATTGTCTCGACGAAATACTTGGCAATCTACCTCAGTAAATAGGACATTCAAACCGAAATCAGCAAGTCTAGATACTGAAAGTAAGTTGTAGCCAAGAGATTCAACGAGCATGACATTTTGAATGGAACTATCATGTGAGATGGCCACCTTACCAAGGCCAACCACTTTACCCTTTGAATTATCACCAAAGGTGACATATTTTCGAGGGCCGTTGTTTTCAGCAAGCTCACGAAACATCTCTTCATCTCCGGTCATATGATCAGTACATCCACTATCAAGAACCCATTCCTTTCCTCCTGATTCATATCCCCGAAGATTTGCCATAAGACCAAAATGTCTCATTGCATCATCAAGATCGAAGTCACTATCATCATCATCATAATATTCATGTTCATCATGATCTTGTGACTCATCATTTCCTAGAGAGGGTAATTCATTAGATAAATGATCAAAGTGGTTACTTTTATGAATTCTTATAGCTTTGAATATGATATCATTAATGATTCCAACATCTCCTTTAGCATGCTTAAGATTGGCAAGTTCAAAAAGACATTTACCAAAACTAGGATCACTAGAGTTCATCTTACTCAAGGCAATAGATTTATGGAGAATTTCATCCAAAGTTTTCAAGGAATGATTGGGAAATCGTTCCTCAAGAAATTTCCATATGGTATAGGCACAATTGTGAGTAGGCAAACTAGCAATCAAATTTTTGGGCAATCCTCTAATGATGAGCTCAATAGTTCTAAGATTGCGAATCATGTCAATATCTTCATCTAGGGTAGGATGCAAGGGATCAATATGGGGTGCACAAGGGCTAGCAATATACTTGTTCAAATGATATTGATTGAAGATTACAAGCATCTCATTTTTCCACTCATGAAAATACTCTCCCTCAAGAATAGGCACTCTATGTCTAAGACTCCCTAATGTAGACACATCCATCTTCCTCCAATGGTGATTAAACCAAGGCAATGGAGACCAAAGCTCTGATACCACTTGTAGGATCTAGAAGTAGATGTGTCTAGAGGGGGGTGATTAGACACTTAGTGCTAAAGTTGCAATTTTTAAGCTTTTTCGGTTTAAGTGGAGTTTAGGCACAATTTCAACACACACAATACATATCAAGCAAGCATGCAAAGAGTATATGAGCAGCGGAATGTAAAGCATGCAACTTGCAAGAATGTAAAGGGAAGGGTTTGGAGAGATCAAACGCAATTGGAGACACGGATGTTTTTCCCGTGGTTCGGATAGGTGGTGCTATCCTACATCCACGTTGATGGAGACTTCAACCCACGAAGGGTAACGGTTGCGCGAGTCCACACAGGGCTCCACCCAAGGGTAACGGTTGCGCGAGTCCACACAGGGCTCCACCCACGAAGGGTCCACGAAGAAGCAACCACCCACAAAGGGTCCACGAAGAAGCAACCTTGTCTATCCCACCATGGCCATCGCCCACACAGGACTTGCCTCACTAGCGGTAGATCTTCACGAAGTAGGCGATCTCCTTGCCCTTACAAACTCCTTGGTTCAACTCCACAATCTTGTCGGAGGCTCCCAAGTGACACCTAGCCAATCTAGGAGACACCACTCTCCAAGAAGTAACAAATGGTGTGTAGGTAATGAACTCCTTGCTCTTGTGCTTCAAATGATAGTCTCCCCAACACTCAACTCTCTCTCATAGGATTTGGATTTGGTGGAAAGAAGATTTGAGTGGAAAGCAACTTGGGAAGGCTAGAGATCAAGATTCATATGGTAGGAATGGAATGTCTTGGTCTCAACACATGAGTAGGTGGTTCTCTCTCAGAACATATGAGTTGGAATGGTGTGTGTGTTCTGATGGCTCTCTCACTGAATGAGAAGGAGGTGGAGGGGTATATATAGCCTCCACACAAAATCCAACCGTTACACAGTTTTCCAATCTCGGTGGGACCGAATCAATAAACTCGGTCGGACCGAAAATGTAAACCTAGTGACCGTTAGAGATTTCGGTGGGACCGACTGGATCAACTCGGTGGGACCGATGTGCTAGGGTTAGGGTAAATCCAAAACTCGGTTTGACCGATTACTCAAACTCGGTGGGACCGATTTGGGTAATAAGTGAAACTGAGATTTGGTCAAGCAAACTCGGTGGGACCGATTGCATATCTCGGTGGGACCGAGAATATTGCAATGGGTAACAGAGAGTTTGCAAGCCCATCTCGGTGAGACCGAGATCCCATCGGTGAGACCGAACTGATTAGGGTTTGGCAGTGGCTTATGACAAGTGAAACTCGGTGGCGCCGGATAGGAAGAATCGGTAGGACCGAGTTTGGCTTAGGGTTTAGGTCATATGTGGAATGGGAAAGTAGCTGAGGATTTTGGAGCATATCACTAAGCACATGAAGCAAGAGGCTCATTAAGCAACACCTCATCCCTCCTTGATAGTATTAGCTTTTCCTATGGACTCAATGTGGTCTTGGATCACTAAAATGTAAAATGAAGAGTCTTGAGCTTGAAGCTTTAGCCAACCCTTTATCCTTAGCATCTTGAAGGAGTTCCCACAACCTTTAGTCCATGCCACTCCATTTTTGAACTTATCTGAAACATGCTAGATAGAAGTGTTAGTCCAACAAGAGATATGTTGTCATCAATTATCAAAACCACCTAGGGAGCACTTGTGCTTTCACCTGCCTTCCCTCGTTGTCTTCTTCCTCACTACAGAGAAGCAGGGGAGGTGGCGGCCATCCACCGGCCAGGGTGTCACCGTGTCGGCCATCTGCCGCTCCCCGGCGAGGATAAGGCGCGCCCCGGCTCTCTCCCCCTCCCAACCCTAGCGCCCACTCTCCCCTCTCCCTCTCCCTGGAGCTCGCCCACCCCTCCCTTCTCTCTTCCGAGCACAACAGAACGTGGCCGCCGCCAGATCTCCGTCGACCCCGCGGCCACCGAGCCCTTCCGACCCTGCCGACCTGTCCGGGAGCCCCAGCGCCGTCGACCCCTTCGTCTGGTGTCGTTGGATCAAGTCGGGGAGCAGCACAGCAGCACCGGCGACCCGATCCCCTTCTTCAGCCATCGCGATGCCGCCGCCTCGATTCGCTGCACCGAGTCCTCCCCGAGCACGCTGCCGTCCCCTACAGCCTCGCTGTGAGCTCCTTCCCCTCCTCCCCCTCTCCATTCGCCCTCGCGCGCCTCCTAGCTAGCTCGCCCACCATCGCCCGAGCGCGTTGCCGCCGACGAGCTCGGCGTCGTGGCCATGGGCGCCTTCACATGAGGCCGAGCGCCGCATCGTGCTCCTGGGGTTCCCGGGGCCCAACGCGCGGGCCATTGCTATCGCCGAGCCCCGTAGCGCCTACCCCGTGCTCCGACCGGATGCGCCTCCACGTAGCTCGTCGCCGGCGTCGTTCCGGCGACCTTTTGGTCTTTTGCTCGCGCCCATCTTGCTTGCGCGTGCACGTAGGCCTCGCCCCGCTCTCTGGATAGCCCGAACTCGCGTTGTACCACCGCTGTCGTTGCCCGCCCGAAGCACCTCCCTGCCGGCGAGCTCGAAGTGCTCGCCCCCGTCCGTTCCAGCCACTCCAGCCACCACCGTTCAATGCGCGATGCCGAGCCGTGTCAAACGCGGCCAGCCACAACCCCGCGTAACCCTGTGCGTGAAATCCGTGCCCTTCCTGAGCCGCGCCGTCGCGTTTGGCTCGCCGGAGTCAACTCCGGCGCATCTCCGGCCGGTGTCCGACGTGGCGTCCATGTGGCACCACCTGGGCCACTGACTGGTGGGCCCAGGGTTCCCTTTGACCTGTTGACTTGGGTCAACACTGACGTGGCCGCCCCCAGTGCCACTGACATGTGGGCCCCGCGCTAATTAAACAGGGTTTATAAATAAACAAAATGCTAATTAATCTGTTAATTAGTTTAATCACTAATTAGTCGCTGACTAATGGGGCCCACACCCCAAACTACTATTGTTAGTCAAATTAATCCACTGTTAACCCACAGAGGCTGACATGTGGGTCCCGGTGGCCCCACTGGTCAGGTTTGACCTGGTCAGTGCGGCTGTTGACTGCTGACGTCACACCTATGTCATACTGATGTCATATTTCCTTTTCTATTAATTTGAATGATTCCAGAAAAGGCTTTGAACTTTAGAAATTCATAGTAATTAAACCGTAGCTCGGATGAAAATGTTTTCTATATGAAAGTTGCTCAAAAAAATCCAACGAATCCAAATGTGTGGTCTGTTCATCTGTCACATGCCCCTAGCATGCTGAACATGGAACCATCCCCTCTCTTTCATCTGTCCAGAATCCACCTAACGCCGGGAATTCATCCTCGGATGTTTATCCCCTCCGTCTGCAATGTGTAGTGCTATGTTAGGGAAACCCTAGCTCTGCCCGTCGTCATGTTATGCCTTATGATGCATTGTTTGCTCTGTATTTACTGTTTCTTCCCCCTCTTCTCTGCGGTAGACCCCGAGACCGATGCTGCCCTTGTGCTCGACTACGTCGACGACAACCCCCCTCCTTGCCAGAGCAACCAGGCAAGCAAACCCCCCCTTGAGCATTCCGATATCGCCCATTTCTTTCCCTCTCATGCTTGCATTAGAACTGCTACTGCTTTTTGTATGATCCTACTATAATGCATAGCCTGTTGTTATTACTTGCTTTCATACCTTACCTGCTTATCCTATTCTGCTTAGTATAGGTTGGTTAGTGATCAATCAGAGACCCCCACCTTCTCCCAGTTGCCCCGCTTTATGTTCGATGACTCGATCAACGTGATCGACATCCAGGCCCCAACACCGCACATCACCCCCCCTTAGTCGTACGACTCTGTAGAGTTACCATTGAGTGCCGAGGGTGGAACCTCTTACATCACTCCTGATGAGACCTTTGTAGTGTAGCTACCCGGTCGTGGTCATCGAGGGTGATTTCCTCCTCAACCACTTCCGATACGGCTCTATCGTGTAACCCCTCAAGCATGAACCTCGAGGGTGAATCCTCTTACATTCACCTTGATGGTCACATCGAGTGGAATTCACCAGGGGTGATTCCTCGGGTTTTTCCCCTTGGTGTTAGACACACAGTTACTATGGTTACAATGACTTTACACTGAACCATGTTACTAAAGACGGGTTGACCTGGAAGGTACCCGCGCGAGCTTAATAGCGAGTGATGTGGAGTCAGGTTGACCTGGAAGGTGCCCGCCAGATAACTACGAGGCGTGGACGGGCATTCTTAGCCCTTGCCGCAAGTACTCGAGACAGGGCAACAGGGTCACATCTTTCGTGAGTCTCTGCTTGTTACCGCGTGCTCCCAATCCACTACGATTTGGATATTTGATCCGAGGGGCCTCTGGCCTGATAGCACTAACCATCACGTGGGCATAGTATGGGCGTTCTGTGTCGTATGCATCAGCCGAAGCTTAATAGACGTCAGCGACTGAGCGGCGCGCGCCGGGTTGTACTACATAAGCACCTGCCTTGTTGAAGGAGGTAGCTAGGTCTGCTCACCGGCCGCGTACGCAGTGTGCAGGAGTTCCCGGGGAGATGGCCCATGACCCCTGGGGGCATAGGTTTAGTCCGGCATGCTGACCTCTCTATTAAGCCTAGGTCGGGTTGCGGCGTATTGTTTGGCCGAGGCCGGGCATGACCCAGGAAAGTGTGCCCGGCCAGAGTTAATCGAGCATGGTGGGTAAGTTGGTGCACCCCTGCAGGGAAGAAAACATCTATCGATAGCATGTCCTACGGTAACGGACACTTGGAGTTGTATCCCAATCGATACAACTAGAACTGGATACTTGTGATGATAAATGGATTGTGATGAGAAACAGATGGTGATGTGAATTGGATTGTGATGATAACTGGATAGTATGGCTCTGGGATTGCTTTCTCATAGGGAGTCGAGAAAGGATCTCTGGCCTAGGTTGATAACACTACTGCTACTTTACTTTATGTTACTCTACTCCCTCCTGTTGCTGCAAGATGGTGGTTTCCAGAAGATGCTAGTCTTCGATAGGCTAGGCTTTCCCCTTCCCTTTTGGCATTCTGCAGTTTAGTCCACAAATACAACCCATTCCTTTGATACAGATGCATACTTAGTTTAGATCTGATCGAAGTCTTGCGAGTACTTCGGATGAGTAATCACGGTTGCTTTGCTACTTCTTTTCCCCCATACCCAATTGTTGCGACCAGATGATGGAGCCTAGGATCCAGACGACGCCACTGATGACTACTACTACCCGGAGGATGCCTACTACTACGTGAAGACCGCCGACGACTAGGAGTAGTTAGGAGGCTCCCAGGCAGGAGGCCTTGCCTTTTTGATCATTGTTGCTTTTGTGCTAGCCTTCTTAAGGCAATCTTGTTTAACTCATGTTTGTACTCAGATATTGTTGCTTCCGCAAACTCTTGTGTATTCGAGCCCTCGAGGCCCCTAGCTTGTAATATAAAGCTTTTATTATTTTAATTTGGGTCTAGACTTGTGTTGTGATATCTTCCCATGAGTCCTTGGTCTTGATCATACACATTTGCGTGTATGATTAGTGTACGGTCAAATCGAGGGCGTCACAAGTTGGTATCAGAGCCGACTGCCTGTAGGTAGCCTCCTTTCCATCTCCTTGGCCGAAGTCGAGTCTAGTCACTACAAAAACTTTTACTAGCATGGTTGTGTGTCTTACGGGCCCACGTCGCCATTTGGATGGTATTAGGATCTTTTATTCCTCGTCTATACTCTAGGACTCTGATATCTCTTCTATTTGGGTTAAATGGTTTTACTAACTCGAACATTAGGATCTCGTGATCACATCCGCCCGGAGAGCCTCTTATTTCAGATGATCACCTGCTGCATCAGAAGATTCCGAAGATACTCTACGATATTCTCTCGAGACTTTGTGCATGTTGCCTTTGCAATTCCTTACCACCGAAATATCCTTATGGATAACTACACACACTTACCAATCTTACATTCTATCCCATTGATCTTGTTATTACAAGATGCCCTGAACTGCTCTCCTTTTTCCGAGAATCCTTTGAGCTTACCGCCTTGCAGTTCCTTGTCATCTGAATACTCCTACAGATAACTTTGTGCACCTATCGAGTATCCGCTCATCTTCAGTTGATTCTTGTACTTCACAAAAGTCTTCGTAATACCATTCATTCTTGTGAAAATCCTCAACAGCCTATTGTTCTTGGATTTCTTGCTTGCTTGCATCATGGTTAATACCATAAGTCTAGTAATCTTATTGTCAGCCTTTGTCATTATCATTTTGAGTCCGTTGATACAACATGTTGCGAATGCTCGCAATCCTCAATCAAATCCTAGAATTCATCCTTCCGGCTCAGACGTCATTCTAACATGTGCTGAATCTCGATCAATCAAATCGCCATCGATTGTAACACTAAGGCTATTCTACCTATTCATCCCTTATCAGAGCATTGCTTCTGATCCCTTGTCTTGGAATTCATAATTCCTTTGCAATTGAGCTTTGAGTTAGTCAGTTTTTTCTATAATCTGATCTCCTTGCATTCTTTCTTCCTATGGTTGATTAGTGATGCTCACATCAGATCCCTTGTGGACCACCAGACCCCCCTTTTTTGGATTTTATCCGACAACGTCCTTCATATTCAATAAGCTTGTGAGCCTTTCCTTGGATACATAATGCTTTTGGTAAATTGTATCCTCCGCTTTCTCAAGCATGCTCTACTACCAAGCTTGTGTTATTTATTCTTGAAATTTATGATATATATTCCTAAGATGCCCCGATGGGTTGAACCTATGCCTTCCCTAATCTGTGTGAACTCGTATGCGGATTATACTCTACTGGCTTTTCGTCAGATAAAATTTCAATACTACAACTTCATCAAGAGCGAGAAGTAAAATGAAAGGTTATGCATTGTGGAAGTGGGAGTCGACCCTAAACCTTTGTGTTCATGCCCACGGACACGGTGTGGAACTTATCATGAAAGCTCCTTACAAGGATATTTAATCATTTGAATAATTCTTCCGGTATCGTAAATTGGGTCCCTTGCAGTTATGGTCCTGACCATATTTCCTCCTTGATCCCATTTACTGGGTAAGTTAAAATTACTTAACCTCTGCAAATCATTTCCATCGTCCAACCTCTACTCTGATTTACCTTCTGGCATTACACCTAGTACTTGATACTGGGAAGCTTTATACCCCATCACATCATTCCTAGCCTGATCGGCTATATCATTATCGAGCTAATTTTAACTGTGCTACTCGGTCCTTCTACCCGGAGCACAACTTCCGATGACGAACTAAGCTTATGTCGATCTTCCTCCTCTTATCATTTCACCTCAAACAACAAGCTTGATTTCAAGCTTGTGTCGCATCCATGGTTCCAATAACCTTTCGCTTCATCATTCCTCTTGCTTGATGTCGTCGCTGTTCGATGGCCTCTTCATAGTACCTCGACAAAATCTGTCGTGATCATCATCAACACTCTGAGCTTTTCCAGGATATCAATCGAATTCATGATGAGAAATACAATCCTCCCCCTCGATGATTTATGTTATCATCACAACATTCTTTCCTTCCCCAACACAAACTTGTTCATTTAATTTTGTAAATACATCCTTTTTGGCATGTCGGTGGATTGTTGCTAAGCCCGTCGGCCACACCCTCATATTTTCCCTGCTAAAATTGTATGACTTATTTCCTAAGTTGTTCCGATGGATCCTTGGTGTATCCAATGCCCGACCTTTGCTTGAAACCATGTCAATGCTATCTCGAAGCATGTCTGTGGTAATCCAATCTCCAATCAGAACATTTGAAGCACGATACTAAATCATCCTTATCAATTATCCAAACACCGTTGTATGGGTAACATCCTGAAATTCCTTTCCCCTTCACTAAATGATTTTATACTTCTATCCTGTCATGGATACCATGCTCTGCTTGTCCTTGGGAAGGATATACCCCTGAAGTATGTGTTTAAACACATTTTCCTTTCCATTGTTCTGATTAACATATTGATCATATTTTTTCCTTTCCATTCTTTTGTTTAACCTTTTCGGTAAACTAACTTATCTTAGTAGAGATAATTTCCTGCTTAGGTAAGCACCTCAATGTACAACTCTGTCAGTAAAGACCCTGCTACTACTGTTGATGACATTTCGGTAGCCACCGATGGACGAGAACCTTGCCTAATGGCCCGCCTCGTTCAACGAGCAGGAAAATGGTTCTCTTCGTCCCTTGCCCTTGGTACCGACGTTGTTGACCGACATAACTGACAGGCTACCCATTGACATGCCTTGCTTTCATGACCGTGCAAGATGTCATCGCTCCTTCTATTTTAACCCACATGGTGGGCCCATAACCCACAGGTCCACACGATCGAAACCTGACTCTCCTGTATATCTTTGATTGCGAAATATTCTTGCATTTGGCTTCGTATCTTGTCACGAGCCACCTTTCAAGAGATGATCTGTTCCCGATGCTCTGAACCCCTTCCTCACACTTTGTTCAGGTATCAATCATTTGTCTATTTGCTTGAAACTTCCTATGGTACCTTCATACTTGCTCTCGATGTTAATTAAGTTTCAACTCGAGAGATACTTCTGCCTCATTCCCTGAATTGTTCACCACACAATTAACCCTATATGGGTCAGTTCTCCCGAAGTTACTCTTTACTTCCGCACTTAAATCTCGGGACGAGATTTCTTGTAGTGGAGGAGATTTGTAACACCCCCAGTGTCATGCTACAGTAATCCCCTGTTAATGGTGCCATGTCATCATGTTACTATTGCTAACCTTCACTTGATCCAAATCACCATTCAAATTCAAATCCAATCTAAGGTCAAAATTCAAATTTGTCAAACTTCAAATTAAAAATGTTCAAGGTGTGGCAAATAATCCCTAGATATTTGTCATATTGGAAACAACCTCTTTTGGATTCCCAAAGTGCCCCTGGAAATTATTTAGTGGTCCAACAGCATTTAAAATTGGCCTTTTCAAATTCTATAAATGGTTAGGCATCTCCTTTTCACTCCATACTTTTTGTTTCCATCTCATTATATCATGCTAGAATTATGTGCCAAGTTTTGTTCAAAACAAAACCCAATTGGTACTAAAAAAATGCAAAACAGGTCAATACAAAGAAAAATAGTAAAGGAAGGCTAAAAATAAAAAAAGGAAAAAAGAGCCCACTATGCACTGGGCCAAGTGCACAGTGGCGGCCCAGCCTGCCTTCCCCCGTTGTCTTCTTCCTCGCTACAGAGAAGCAGGGGAGGTGGCGGCCATCCACCGGCCAGGGCGTCACCGTGTCGGCCATCCGCCGCTCCCCGGCGAGGATAAGGCATGCCCCGGCTCTCACCCCCTCCTAACCCTAGCGCCCACTCTCCCCTCTCCCTCTCCCTGGAGCTCGCACACCCCTCCCTTCTCTCTGCCGAGCACAACCGAGCGTGGCCGCCGCCACATCTCCATCGACCCCGCGGCCACCAAGCCCTTCCGACCCCGCTGATTTGTCCGGGAGCCCCAGCGCCATTGACCCCTTCGTCTAGTGTCGTTGGATCAATTCGGGGAGCAGCACAACAACGCCGGCGACCCAATCCCCTTCTCCGGCCATCGCGACACCTCCGCCTCGATTCGCTGCACCGAGTCCTCCCCTAGCACGCTGTCGTCCCCCTACAGCCTCGCTGTGAGCTCCTTCCCCTCCTCCCCCTCTCCATTCGCCCTCGCGCGCCTCCTAGCTAGCTCGCCCACCGTCGCCCGAGCACGTTCCTGCCGACGAGCTCGGCGCCGTGGCCATGGGCGCCTTCACATGAGGCCGAGCGCCGCATCGTGCTCCTGGGGTTCCCAGGGGCCCAACGCGCGCGTCCGTTGCTCTCGCCGAGCCCCGTAGCGCCGACCCTGTGCTCCGACCGGATGCGCCTCCGTGTAGCTCGTTGCCGGCGCCGTTCCGGCGACCTTTTGGTCTTTTGCTCGCGCCCATCTTGCTCGTGCGTGCACATAGGCCTCGCCCCGCTCTCTGGATAGCCCGAACTCGCGTCGTACCACCGCTGTCGTTGCTCGCCCGAAGCACCTCGCCGCCGGCGAGCTTGAAGTGCTCGCCCCCGTCCTTTCCAGCCACTCCGGCCACCACCGTTCGATGCGCGACGCCGAGCCGCGTCGAACGCGCCCAGCCACAACCCCGCAGACCCCCTGTGCGCGAAATCCGTGCCCCTCCCGAGCCGCGCCGTCGCGTTTGGCTCGCCGGAGTCAACTCCGGCGCATCTCCGGCTGGTGTCCGACGTGGCGTCCATGTGGCACCACTTGGGCCACTGACTGGTGGGCCCAGGGGCCCCCTTTGACCTGTTGACTTGGGTCAACACTGACGTGGCCGCCCCCAGTGCCACTGACATGTGGGCCCCGCGCTAATTAAACAGGTTTTATAAATAAACAAAATGCTAATTAGTCTGTTAATTAGTTTAATCACTAATTAGTCGCCGACTAATGGGGCCCACACCCCTAACTACTACTGTCAGTCAAATTAATCCATTGTTAGCCCACAGAGGCTGACATGTGGGTCCCGGTGGCCCCACTGGTCAGGTTTGACCTGGTCAGTGCGGCTGTTGACTGCTGATGTCACACCTATGTCATACTGATGTCATATTTCCTTTTTTGTTAATTTGAATGATTCCAGAAAAGGCTTTAAACTTTAGAAATTCATAGTAATTAAACCGTAGCTCGGATGAAAATGTTTTCTATATGAAAGTTGCTCAGAAAAATCCAACGAATCCAAATGCGTGGTCTGTTCATCTGTCACATGCCCCTAGCATGCTGAACATGGAACCGTCCCCTCTCTTTCATCTGTCCGGAATCCACCTAACGCCGAGAATTCATCCTCGGATGTTTATCCCCTCCGTCTGCAACGTGTAGTGCTACGTTAGGACAACCCTAGCTCTGCCCGTCGTCATGTTATACCTTGTGATGCACTGTTTGCTCTGTATTTACTGTTTCTTCCCCTCTTCTCTCCGGTAGACCCCAAGACCGATGCTGCCCTTGTGATCGACTACGTCGACGACAACCCCCCTCCTTGCCAGAGCAACCAGGCAAGCAACCCCCCCCCCTTGAGCATTCCCATATCGCCCATTTCTTTCCCTCTCATGCTTGCATTAGAACTGCTACTGCTTTTTGTATGATCCTACTCTGATGCATAGCCTGTTATTGTTACTTGCTTTCATACCTTACCTGCTTATCCTATTCTGCTTAGTATAGGTTGGTTAGTGATCAATCAGAGACCCCCACCTTCTCCTAGTTGCCCTGCTTTATGTTTGATGACTCGATCAACGTGATCGACATCCAGGCCCCGACACCGCACATCACCCCCCCTTAGTCGTACGACTCTGTAGAGTTACCATCGAGTGTCGAGGGTGGAACCTCTTACATCACTCCTGATGAGACCTTTGTAGTGTAGCTACCCGGTTGTGGTCATCGAGGGTGATTTCCTCCTTAACCACTTCCGATACGGCTCTGTCGTGCAACCCCTCAAGCGTGAACCTCGAGGGTGAATCCTCTTACGTTCACCTTGATGGTCACATCGAGTGGAATTCACCGGGGGTGATTCCTCGGGTTTTCCCCTTGGTGTTAGACACACAATTACTATGGTTACAATGACTTTACACTGAACCATGTTACTAAAGACGGGTTGACCTGGAAGGTACCCGCGCGAGCTTAATAGCGAGTGATGTGGAGTCGGGTTGACCTGGAAGGTGCCCGCGAGATAACTACGAGGCGTGGCCGGGTATTCTTAGCCCTTGCCGCAAGTACTCGAGACGGGGCAACGGGGTCACATCTTTCGTGAGTCTCTGCTTGTTACCACGTGCTCCCAATCCACTACGATTTGGATATTTGATCCGAGGGGCCTTTGGCCTGATAGAACTAACCATCACGTGGGCATAGTATGGGCGTTCTACGTCGTATGCATCAGCTGAAGCTTAATAGACGTCAGCGACTAAGCGGCGCGCGCCGGGTTGGACTGCGTAAGCACCTGCCTTGTTGAAGGAGGTAGCTAGGTCTGCTCACCGGCCACGTACGCAATGTGTAGGTGTTCCCGGGGAGATGGCCCATGACCCCTGGGGGCATAGGTTTAGTCCGGCGTGCTGACCTCTCTATTAAGCCTAGGTCGGGTTGTGGCGTATTGTTTGGCCGAGGCCGGGCATGACCCAGGAAAGTGTGTCTGGCCGGAGTTAATCGAGCATGGTGGGTAAGTTGGTGCACCCCTGCAGGGAAGAAAACATCTATCAATAGCCTGTCCTACGGTAACGGACACTTGGAGTTGTATCCCGATCGATACAACTAGAACTGGATACTAGTGATGATAAATGTATTGTGATGAGAAATGGATGGTGATGAGAATTGGATTGTGATGATAACTGGATAGTATGGCTCTGGGATTGCTTTCTCGCAGGGAGTCGAGAAAGGATCTCTGGCCGAGGTTGATAACACTACTGCTACTTGACTTTATGTTAATCTACTCCCTCCTGTTGCTGCAAGATGGTGGTTTCCAGAAGATGCTAGTCTTCGATAGGCTAGGCTTTCCCTTTCCCTTTTGGCATTCTGCAGTTTAGTCCACAGATACAACCCATTCCTTTGATACATATGCATACTTAGTTTAGATCTGATGTAAGTCTTTCGAGTACTTTGGATGAGTACTCACGGTTGCTTTGCTACTTCTTTTCCCCCATACCCTATTGTTGCGGCCAGATGACGGAGCCCAGGAGCCAGACGACGCCACTGATGACTACTACTACCCGGAGGATGCCTACTACTACGTGAAGACCGCCGACGACTAGGAGTAGTTAGGAGGCTCCCAGGCAGGAGGCCTTGCCTTTTCGATCATTGTTGCTTTTGTGCTAGCCTTCTTAAGGCAATCTTGTTTAATTCATGTCTGTACTCGGATATTGTTGCTTCCGCCGACTCTTGTGTATTCGAGCCCTCGAGGCCCCTGGCTTGTAATATAAAGCTTGTATTATTTTAATTTGGGTCTAGAGTTGTGTTGTGATATCTTTCCGTGAGTCCTTGATCTTGATCGTACACATTTTCGTGTATGATTAGTGTATGGTCAAATCGAGGGTGTCACACTTGTCTTGCATGGCAATGATGATGACTCCTTCATTCTCGAGGCCCCCAAGCCGTGTTGAAGGCCCAAGCCATACACCGACCTAGGTTTCCTGGGGCGGCCTGGTGGGCTGACTTCCGAGGTCTTTTTTTTTATAGAAAGACTGTAAAGGAACCCCCTACAATAATTGGTGCAACAAACCCAAATTGCAAGTACCGTGC
Organism: Triticum aestivum; assembly: GCF_018294505.1. NCBI lineage: Eukaryota > Viridiplantae > Streptophyta > Magnoliopsida > Poales > Poaceae > Triticum > Triticum aestivum. The sequence continues at coordinate 269,201,666 of NC_057794.1, forward strand.
CTTAAACCTGGGTGGGTGGGAAGGCATCAACCCCTTCCTACCACTAGGCTATGCCTTAGTCTGTGACTTCCGAGGTCTTGAGGTGTTACACCATCAACACCCTTGTTAGAACTGTTGGGGACACAATGAAGTTCTATTTGTGTTGCAAACACTACCACTCTTACAGGGTTCACTTGCCTCACCGGATTGATAACTTTGTTTCCTAATGAATACCGAGGGAGAACTTCCTACGTGCTACAAACTTCTGCGCTTGGGAGCCTAACCCTGTACTTGATACACAGTCGGCAAGATAAGGGCATCGGAGGGTGACGGCATGGCCATTGGCCTAGGGCACAACATCTCCCGCCATCCTACTGCACCACTCCTGCAGTGAGCGGCGGCTTCGCCCAGCGTGGCACGACCGTAATCTCCCGACACGGATCCCTGCATCGTGGCTCCCAACTACTTGTCCTTCCTCTGGTAGCCCACGACATGCACACGTTGTTAGCCATCTCTGTCCAGTACGATGACACGACCTAACCATCCCCAGCCAGCCACGCCTCTCCCATGCGTGACCGTCAACACTGGCACGTGGTGAGGCCATGCCTTCTAGTGCGGCGTCCAGAAGGAGAGGCGACACATGACCTGGCTACCTCTCGACAACGGTAGCCGACATGGTGCTTCGAGCGATCTCTCCCTCTAGACACGGGGATCGGTGACTGATGTTTGGGGTAGGAGCTCGGGCTCGGGAATGAGATATAAAGAGGGGGAGGGAGAGGTGGCTACCCTACTAGCTCAATTGGCACGCCCTGCTGATGTGGCGGTGCCCAGTCAGCAGTCAACGCGATCAAAACCGCCCCAGCGAGTCAAAACCAGTCAGGGTTGACTCATGAACCGGGTGCTTATTCAAGGTGTGGGTCGGCCTGTTTTGAAGTTTGGAATTGGTTCTCATATCGAGTGGTTAGTTATTATTATTATTACTAGCAAAAATGCCCGTGCATTGCAACGGAAGAAAAAATATACTAAAAGAACACGACATGCAAGGCACAATAATTAGGCTTGAAGGCATACATATTCTTATGTCAAACATGTACCAAATCCTCATGCACATCAGACAACATTGTTGACTTATTTTTTGCCATTAAATCATATTTCTTCTTCTTCTTTCATCGTCACAGCTCACGAATTGCACAATTTACTTGGTCGACGGTAAAATTAATTGAAATCTCTATATTTTTGCTGGCCCTTGATCGATAATATGGTCAATTGCAGGAAGCAATGTCTCCGTGGCCAACAGATCATCTGCCCCTTTCTCTTGTTCTGATGCAGATGGTGGGACATAGCTATCAGGAAAGGGTATTCACAAAAAAAACTATCCGAAAAGGGTGAAGGGGAGGGTCAGAAGGCAGCTGCTAAGAAATATGTCAGATGTTTGAGGATGTAAAAAAAAGTTAGATGTTTGAGGGTTAATAGCAAATGGTTGATAAGGCAGTTTGATGAACAGACTTCTAGTACAATACATCAGCAGAACTTGAGAAAAATTGTTACTCCCGTTCTTGGGACTAAGGAGTGGTCAGTACATCTGATGTGCCCCATAAGTTCTTCTATCTAAAGTAGGAATGTTGCTATAAAAAAAAGTACACCACCCCTGTTGCAACATGCAAAGACACATGAGGATGTGATCAACTCATCTCAACTCCTTCAACTCCAAATATGTTGTTGCCTTATGTGACATTGATTCAGGAGCTGTCCCATCAGACTATGTTCCCTCTGTAAAAAACACAAACAGAAATTCCAGTTATGCTAGTACTTCTGTTTTGCAAATTGCAGTAAATAAAAAAATGTAAAATAAATAGAAACAACAGAAATTGTGAAGCACAACAACAGCAAGCCACCAATTTCCCGCAAGTGATCTTGCATGACCAATGCGAACTATCCTTATTACAGATTATTAGAATGTCGAGGTAAGGGGTAATTTAACCACCAAACTGTACTACAGTACTAAGTTTTATTTTGTTCCAAACAGTGTGTCAATTCACATGGACTCAAGCTTAATGTGGTAACTTCCAATCGACAAACAAAACAGATATCTTTGAGCAGTTAAGTAAGCATATAAATTCCAATATCATACAAAGAGAAGTAAATATAAGAAAACCTGTCAGCAAAAAAACCATGGAACTATATTCACATTCATGCTTGAATCTTTAATCTCAGAAAACCGTAAAATTGCCTACATGTAATTTTGTACCTGCAGACCCATAATTTTCCAAAATTTGACCAACACCTACATCTCAAATCTTGTTTGCATTCCTAATGAACGTCTGCCACACACTGAGTAGTGCTCACATCACTTGGCAGACCATCCTGTTGGGTAGCAGGATTTCTGACATTAGTAGGTTTTGGAGAATATCATTGCCATTTAATCAAGGCTAGAAGTTGAAGCTTGACTGAAGAACATAGCAGAAATGAACTTGACTAAGTAAATAGATCAACAACTCGTTTGCTGGTAAGTACCCAGATTTTGATATTGACAAAATCTAAACCCCAAGACCAGTGATACTGACAGCAGAGCAAGAATCCTTTAGGGAGAAAGGTAAATTGGCTATTTGAAACGCCATTGCGGATATGATGTTTCCTGTTCCCAAGCTCCAGCATCACCAGATCCACGCATCCCCGAACAAAATGCCGCTACTGGCTGTCCCGCCTTGCGGCCTCCCCTCCTGAACAACATAAAGTCAAATAAAGTAACTCAATCACTGAAAGTTCTTTCTCATACATGAGTATCAAAGGTGTCATGAATGAAGTTGTTGAGAATGATAACAATGTACTACTCAATCATAACTGCTTCGGTATAAGGAGATTGAAGAGTATCTAACCGGTTACCAAACAGTGATGATGTAGTGGATCATCGGAAGTGGGCCGAGCGGCCGAAATGCAAAGAGAATCATCCATTCAGGAGATGTAAGAACACCTGTAGAAAGAAACTTACTGGAATATCTAAAGAGCGCTCACACATCATGTTTTGAAGGATATTAGAAATCTATTAGAATTCAGAGATTCTAAAGTTGTAATTTGCTTATGATATTTGCCCTGATTATCTACCGCTATAACCATGCTGATACAGGTAGTGGACATTACTGCTGATGTCGAGTGGAAACTTACTGGAAGTGGTCCCTGGAACATTGAAATGGAACTTACTATACCCCATGCCATACCGAAGTAAGAAACTCAACTCAATGAATAGAATTAGTTGAATATACGTCTAGCCTTTGGTTACGGATAAGTTTATGGATTAAAGAGGAGCTGGGCTTAGAGATAAGTGCACTACAGCTAGCTGGCTGCACTATTAAGGTTAAAAATATATATGTTATTCTTTGGAAAGGCAAGATGGTTGCACTATTCTTAAACTTCAGAGAACAAAGCTTGTATGTTGTTCGTTGGAAAGGCAGGATGGCTGGATGGTAATTACGTCATTAAAAGATTCGCTCATGAAGGCGCTATTCACACTGGCGACCATGTGGCAAATCAGAATATTCAGAGCAACTGAATCTCTTTCGGATGTACAGCAAGCAATCAGGTAGTACAATCCACCCTCTTCTCCTTAGTCTTTCAATTGTACCATAGAGTTAAACCTAAATCCTAGTTGATCTATATATATATATATATATATATATATATATATATATATATATATATATATATATATATATATATATATGTATGTATGTATATATATATATATGTATATCTGTCGCACAAACTTGCAGTGAATCTGCAACTGGATAGTTACTGGACCTAGATTTTAAGTGGTATTTACCTGGTAAGCATCCCTTCCAAGTACCGTATACATAATATATATTACCGAAATTCTGTTTGATACCTAGATTTGCAAGCCATTTTGTAAGATCTTCGGTTCAATTGCTTCTTGTTAACTGCACTAATTTGTGAGCTTTCTCTCCAGGGCATGGCTATCGAATCCTATATGAAGATGTACAGTCAAAAAATGCAGCAATTGAGTCTTTGCTAGCTAACTACAAATGTTAGAGTTGTGTCGAATATTGTGTACAAGGTAGGTTACAGTTGGACTTGTAGTTGTATTGTGTTTACAGGGTATGAAGTCGTGTTCTAGTAAGACACTTGTATCCTAGACCTCTCATATATAGCGGGGGTAGACACACGATGTAACCTATGCCAACATAATAGCACAAGCGTGCAAGGGGGAGCCGGCGGCGTGTGCCGGCGCCCGGGTGGCCAGAGTGCGGTATTGTGACGGTGTCACGGGGAGGAGCGCCCGTAGTCAAGCCCCGGGGATGTAGCCATATCGGTGAACCTCGTTAACAAATCTCGGTGTTGTGCTCGTGTGATTGCTTGGTCCTCGGATGATCGACGGTATGCCTCGGATTTATTCTAACAAGTGGTATCATGAGCTAGGTTGTTCGGAGGTTGCAATCGTTGATCTAGAGGTTGAAGCGAAACGTCAAGTTGGATCGTGGTTGGCTTCGCACCCGAGCCATGACAGGGATCGGGAGATCAGAAGCAACGATGTGATTCATGTCAGTGACGGATTGTTTCGGAATAGCAGCATACATGCAAGAGCCAACATATCCGATCGAATCGGATGCGTACAGGCGGCGGCAGGACCAGATCGATCGTTTCGATCGGTGGCAATCTTGGCGATCTGTGGATGGCAATGGCATGGATTTGGCCGTGCGAGGCCCAACACAGTAGGTTGCGGTGCCCAGGCTGGCCGAGGGGCAGTGTGGCGCGCTGGCCCAGGCGGGGCAAGGAGGCTGGCCAAAACTGGACCGTGGTCGTAGTGCATGCTGGCCGAGTAGAGCTCGTTGCAGGGTATGTGTGAGATTTGTTTTGGACCAAAAGGAGGATCGAGTCCTCGTATACGACACAGGCAGATCAAATCTCTTGCGAAGGAAAAAGCCATTGATACATCCATCATGGACTAGCAAGGATGGTTGGCAAGGCAAAAAGCAATTAGCTTAGCATCAGGAGTTAAAGCCAAGACAGGAGCTGCTCACGTGAAGACCAAGTTGGTTGGTTTTGCTAGTAGCATGGCGTGGAAAGCTTGGATAGTTTTTTCACAGGGTCAGCCGTACGAAGAACCAGGACATCAACGGGTTCCGGGTTTGAGGTGGAGAAGTTCACGGAACTGAAAACCTTGGGTTATGGCAGACAAAGGTGAAAGATTTGTTGGCACAACAGGGATGCTTGAAGGCGTTGTGGGAAGTCATGTCAGCTGAGATGGGAAGTATCATGTGATGGATGGGAATTCGTGGAAGACGGTATGAGAGCCTCGAGTGTGTCGTACAGTCGAACGAGATCGGCTGGGTCGGATTAGACAGTCTGACGGATCGACGTGAGTCGATTGATACAGAAGACGGTGGTGGGATCGGCGACGACGACATAGGAGCGTGATGCTGATGGTGACCGACTTCTGGGCGTGGAAACACGTGACGCAGGCCCGAGGGCTTGTGTGACTTCGACAAGACTATGGCGTGGGGTTGATTCAAGATGGCGTATGCATGTGAGCTTGAAGTCGACGGGACGCGAGGGTGGACTGGTCATCTACCATGGAGTCATGTTGAAGGTGGAGCTGGATTAAGGGGCTACGGTGTAAGGATCCAGGGAATCAAAGCCTATTCAGCAAGGGGGAAAAGCGAGGGACATGTAATTCGGACTGGAGCCCAGTGGTCTGATGGAAGAGTCAAACTCGTCATCGGTCGGTGATGATCGGTGGTACTCTGCAGTGGGGGTTGAGTGGTGTGGATTCACGACCCTTGAGACTCGACCGGGACAGCGGAGGCTCAACGCGGTAATAGCGGCGAGGCGTGCGGTGCGCACGAGGCATGGAGACGGGCCAGGGCTCTGGTGGTCATACATGTGGTGAGACAACTGCGAATTGACTCGGGATGACTACAAGTAATGGTGAAATTCCTTCAAGTTTCAGACATGCGGTCAAGAAAGGAGCGGTGATGTTGAGTTCAGGTAACTCTTATGTGTGACACCCAATGTTTGAGTTGTTCACTTTCACGCAGGTCAGTGATCAGTGTGTGATGGCGTTGGACGGATACTCTGGAAGTTGGGAGCACAGACTAGAGTAAAGAGGAACTTAATTTTGCTCGAGTGTTGACTGTGGTCAAGAAAAGAAGGGACTACAAGTTGCAGGTGGAGTCGCATGGAGTCTTTGGAGTAGCAGCGGTACTCATGGGATAAGCTCAAGTCCAATGTACATGAAAGTTTGACGCATGGACAAATCCAGGGTGGTGGAGAATATTCGCCAAGGTGGAGTTTGTTAGAGTTGTGTCGAATATTGTGTACAAGGTAGGTTACAGTTGGACTTGTAGTTGTATTGTGTTTATAGGGTATGAAGTCGTGTTCTAGTAGGACACTTGTATCCTAGACCTCTCATATATAGCGGGGGTAGACACACGATGTAACCTATGCCAACATAATAGCACAGGCGCGCAAGGGGGAGCCGGCGGCGTGTGCCGGCGCCCGGGTGGCCAGAGTGCGGTATTGTGACGGTGTCACGGGGAGGAGCGCCCGTAGTCAAGCCCCGGGGATGTAGCCATATCGGTGAACCTCGTTAACAAATCTCGGTGTTGTGCTCGTGTGATTGCTTGGTCCTCGGATGATCGACGGTATGCCTCGGATTTATTCTAACAACAAAAACTAAGATTCCAGTGGATAGTATGAGGAAGATGCAGAAGAAAGAGACAGGGAGAGGTTCCATTGGGTTGTCGGCCTTTTTTAGATCGATACCTGCGGAGGTCATGGCCTCGGAGGAGCTTTGTCCGGGCTTATAGGGCGCAGATGCGGGCGCCATCTCCGCCGCACACAGCCAGGCTCTCCACCTGTGCTCCAGATTGGAAGGATGGATATGGAGAGGCGACCCTCTGCCACGGCCTGAAACCTGAACCGGAGGAGGAGGAGCGCAGGATCGAGAGGGAGAGGCAGCCCATAGCCACTGTGGGAAACCAGAAGTGATGAAGGAGCCTGTCGAAAGATGATGACCTCGGCTTCAATCCCGTCGATCTCGGGGACATGGGACTCCGAAGGCGGGTGGCGAGCCCTCCATAGCAACGACGGCGGCCACCTCCAGCATCGCGAGATCCAGGGCGACTTGGGAAGGGAGCGGAGCAGCATGCCGGATCCGACGTGCGCTGATTCTGACGCTACCCCGCCTCCCGCGCGTCCTCCACCTCCCGGTCGTTGCCCGTGGTGGCGAGGAGCGTGCTGAGCAGCCCGTCGCGGTCGGTGGCGCGGGCCCGGAGCAGGCTGGCCTGGGCCTCGGCGTCGGCGAACCGCGCGCGGAGGACTCGGGCGGCGCGAGGAAGAGGGCACGACAGAGAGGAGGCAGTCTGCGGTGCGGGGAGGACGGCACGGCGGTGGATGGCGTGGTTGAGGACGCCGGTCGGCGGCGGATCCAGATGGGGTGGAGGCGTGGTCGCTCGTATTTTCTGGCAGAAATACGGAACATTTTTTAACCTTACTAGAACAATGCCCATGTGTTGCAACGTGATATAAGTATCCTAAAATGTTAGGTTGTGATTTACCTGTCAATAATAATGCGATTGTGTAAATAAATACTCATCAAATTCTGCTCATAAATTATCTTATATTTTGATTAGAAGTTTGGTAAGTAAATTAAAATGGAATTGGTTAAAGTAAGTAAATTAAGATGATTGATTATCATACACATGAAAGTTTGGACGAAAGGATGGTGGGAAGAAAGGTGAAATGGAAACCTTACGTCCTTTTTAAGTAGTAGAGATTTACTGGACTGCCGGTTAATTTCTCAAAAATACGACTTTTTTGCAAAAAAAACACGACGCACGACCACAAACAATAACTGGTTTATTAGTACTAGCAAAAAACCCCGTGCGTTGCAACGGGAAAGAAAATAACATACGTTCTTAACCCAATAACCATGACTCAAGACCTTAATAGGCCTGCGTCTTTTAGTTTTATATGGCATTACATTTGTATTTCCTCTATACTCACACACTCGTTCGAAAAAAAGCCCGTGCATTGCAACGGGAAAGAAAATAACACACACTCTTAACCAATAACCATGACTCAAGACATTAATAGGCCCACGTCTTTTAGTTTCACATGACATCATATTTGTGTTGCCGACAGTGACCTCTGTGCTCACACAATGAAAACACGTTTGAATGTGGTTAGTCTTAATGTCTCTCTCTTTTGCGCGCGCGCACATGCGCACACTCGCTTGGAATAAGATAAAAAGTATGTTGTTTTTTTCCCGCGAGGTTTTTCATAGTTGTGTATGCATGGTTCTCGATGTTTTTTTCTCTCACTCTGGTTTTAATAGATGTTTATTTGCAATTTGAACCACCGACGGTACAAAAAAAACAGACCGTACACTATATATTAAGTTTGCACCAAAAATTATATTTTAGAAATATTTAACAGCTAAAAATAACTTCATATTTAGATTCTACATATTTTTCTAATCAAGTTTCATATATAACATGTTAAAATTTAAGTTACGGTTTAAAAGATATGAATAATCTTATTTTACATAAACTGTAGATTGATTAACCGAAACGTCAAAGGGTTTTCTGTTAAAACTAAAAAAACATTTCGGCTGACTTAAATATGAACGGCGGGTTGATTGTCTAAAACGTCAGGGTTTTTTTTAAGAAAATGAGAAAAAAAAACGGTTTGGTTATAACTTAAACATGTACTGCGGGTTGATTTACAGAAAACTGAGGGGTTTATTTATAAAATGGCGTGACAGACGATCAGAAACAATCTGTGTTTTATTAGTAGGTAAGATAGGTAATATAGATAAAGAGGTAAAGATAAAGATTTTTGCAATCTCGGCTAGACATACAAACAAATACATGAGTTACAAACATTTTTCATCTACTAACCAATTACAAACTTACTCCCCCTTGATTTTCAAAAAGGGTGGGCCATCTCCCCACCTATTAACCAATCAAATTAATTTTTTTTGTAAAACCCTGTAACTCATTTATTGAGCTAGAAACAAAAAAGAAAATGGCGGAGATCACCATCACATCAACTAAAGGAACGGCGTACATTTACCCGGAACACAAGCGTCTTTGACGCTTTAGCACTTTGCAGTTCAAATCAAGAAGAAAACAGCTGGGAAACTACAGAGAGAACCGTCCATTCGCTACAGCTTTCATAACACACACACAGTTCCGAGCACAATGCAGTTATCGGTGTCCTGAATTCAGGCCAGACTGATGAAGCAACCCATTGACGAAGTAACTGCCGGTGGCGACGGACGGGGTAACGAGCTCGTCAGTGGCGGTGGTCGAAGCAGAACTCCTTCCGGGCACCGCACGAGCAGGTCACGCACACCACCACCTCGGCGCCTGGGCACGCCGCCGCTCCATGGCCATCTCCGCCCTCGCTCTCCTGTACGATTGTAGATTTCGTTAAGGCAAACCACCAAGATGACAGAAAGAGGCCGCGGCAACGAGCGGTGTTAACCATTAAACTGACGGATGCATCGGTGGAACTGAACAAAATGATCGCGATTTGTTTGTTGCATTCTCGAGTGATTTCCTACCGCTGAACAAAATGAAACTGCTCATTTTTCTGACTACCCAAGGATCGCCGAACAAAACGATCATGGTGATATGAAGATATGCGAACTTCGAATGATTCAGGCGATCGGATTAACAGAGAGAACATGGACAACCAGGAAAGAGGAAATGGCTTACCCGCTTGCTCGCCTTCTCCAGCGGCCTTGTTGGCGATGCGTCGAACGTGCAGATCGTTCCCGCCGGTGACTGATACGGCGATGAGGAGCAGGATGCGCCGCTGGCGGCGAGGATGTCCTTGTTGGCTTCCTGCAGCGACCGAAGCCAGAGAAATCAGAGACGCGAATCGCAGTTACCAGTAACAGGCGAAGAAATCCAAAACTCAACCGCAGAGGCGGAAGATCGAGCAGGGAGGGGGAAGCGTCGCGATACCTGATTGATCGCCTTCGCCGGCGAATTGACGAACGCGCAGCACGGCCTGGTCGACGACACGGACAGGGCGGCGCGACGGGTAGGGTCGCCGATGGCCAGCGCTTCCGTCTTGGCGACCTTCTTCAGCGGCACGGTGACCTGCAGCTGCTCTTCCAACTGCCGCTTGTTCCCGCGGCGCCGTGACCAGAGGGTGCTCCCCTCGGGCTTCCGCTCCGGAGATGCCGACGTCCGGGAGGCCGTGAGGACGAGTGGCGGCGAGAAGACGAGATCGCCACCGCCGCTGATCCGGGGACCCGCGGGAGACAATACCTTGTCTGCCGCAGACGTTGAAGAATCTTTCCGCCCGAGCGCCGTGTTCGGAGAAGCCAGGAACACCGGTTCCCCGCCGTCGTTGCCGTTGGATCCCGTGCGCGTCGGCGTCGGGGGAGCCAAGGACGCGATGGCGCCGGTTCCGTTGGAGCCCCCGTGGCCGGGAGATAACGACGGCCGAGAAGAAAAGACCCCAAAACCGCTGCTGGCGGTGGAACCCATGGGTGTCAGCGACCGCTCCGGCGAAGTCAAGAACGCGAAGGCGCCGCTGCGGTTGGAGCCCTTGGGCGATGGCTGCTCCGGCAAAGCGCAGAACGCGAAGCTTCCGTTGCTTCCGCTGGAAGGCGACAGCGCCGACGAGAAAACGCTGACGGTGCGGCCGCCGCTGGGTGGCGGGGAAGGCGCGGGCGCGGAGGAGAAGGGGGGCAGGTCGACCAAAATCTTCTTGCGCGGGGAGAAGGCGGGGAAGAGGCAGCGGCGCTTGCGGCCGGCGGCGCAGGGGTCGGAGAAGGCGATCGGCGACTGGTCGCCCTCAATGCGGAGCTCGGCGAGGTGGTGCTGCCGCTGCGGGGTGTGGAAGAAAGCGCGGGCCATCTCCGTGGCTGCGGTGCGCGGCTTTCTTGGGTTCTTGTTCTATGGCAGAAGGCAGTTATTAGGTGGTGAACACCAGACGTCGGGCTTTTTACATGCTTTTATAGTAAGAATGTAAGATAAGAAAAAAAAAAAGACAAGATTTGGCCTTTTCTCGAATACGGTACTGCGGTAAACACCAACGTGTAGTCTATGGGGAAGTCTCCTCCCGCGTCGGCCTCCCACTTCATCAACCCTCCTCTCCCCTTCCTCCCCGCCATCGTTGCTGGCGCCCATGGCCAGCCTAGCCCTAGGGACGCTGGTGGCGGCGACCCCCTGACCTTCCCCTCTTGATGGCTTCCGACGTGGGACGGAGCTGCACCAGGAGGGTGCTCCTAAGCGGCGACTGACCCGGTGGCGGCAGGGTTCCCCGACGCGGCCGATGAGCGGCTGGGTGCTGGCGGTGCCGACGCCAGCCTGCTGCAGCGTGGCCGGCGTGGCTTAGCGGGCCTGTTTCGGGCCTGGTATGCCCCGCTGCCGTGTTCGGACGGCGACCGCGATGGTGCCTGAGGCGCGGGCCTCTCACACGATAGCGGTGGAGGTGGTTCCCTCCCGCTCGGCCTTGGTGCTGTTACTCCCGTCGCTTGGCACTTTTCTTTGGTCTTTTTGGCCTTGTGTTGGTGTGAGGGAGTCCTGGATTAGGTGGTGTTCGGATAGCCGAACTATACCTTCAGCCGGACTCCTAGACTATGAAGATGCAAGATTGAAGACTCCGTCCCGTGCCCGGAAGGGACTTTCCTTGGTGTGGAAGGCAAGCTTGGCGATACGGATATTCAGATCTCCTACCATTGTAACCGACTCTATGTAACCCTAACCCTCTCCAGTGTCTATATAAACCGGGGGGGTTTTGTCCGTAGGACAACATACACATCAACAATCATACCATAGGCTAGCTTCTAGGGTTTAGCCTCTCTGATCTCATGGTAGATCTACTCTTGTACTACCCATATCATCAATATTAATCAAGCAGGACGTAGGGTTTACCTTCATCGAGAGGGTCCGAACCTGGGTAAAACTTTGTGTCCCTTGCCTCCTGTTACCATCCGGCCTAGACGCACAGTTCGGGACCCCCTACCCGAGATCCGCCGGTTTTGACACCGACATTGGTGCTTTCATTGAGAGTTCCTTTGTGTCGTCGCCGTCAGGCCTGATGGCTCCTACGATCATCAATGGCGATGCAGTCCAGGGTGAGACCTTCCTCCCCGGACAGATCTTCGTCTTTGGCGGCTTTGCACTGCGGGCCAATTCACTTGGCCATCTAGAGCAGATCGAAAGCTACGCCCCTGGCCGTCAGGTCAGATTCGGAAATTTAAACTACACGGCTGACATCCGCGGGGACTTGATCTTCGACGGACTCGAACCACCGCCGAGCGCGCTGCACTGTCACGACGAGCATGATCTAGCTCTGCCGCCGAACAGTGCCCTGGAGGCCGCACCCGCATTGGCTCCGACCCTTAGTTCGGAGCCAACCGCGCCGATCGAGGATGGGCGGTTGGACGCCACCTCGGGGGCTGTGATCCCAACGGCGGTTGAGCCGAACACCAGCCCCGTACTCTGCGAGACTCGTGACTCCACGGAGCCGGATTCTTCTCCAGACTCCAAACCCTCCGCGCCCCTGCCGATCGAATCCGATTGGGCGCCGATCATGGAGTTCACGGCCGCGGACGTCTTTTAGCACTCGTCTTTCGGCGATATCCTAAAGTCACTGAAGTCTCTCTCTTTATCAAGAGAGCCCTGGCCGGACTACGGTCAGCAAGGTTGGGGTACGGACGATGAAGAAATTCAAAACCCACCCACCACCCACTTTGTAGCCACTGTCGACGACTTAACCGACATGCTCGACTTCGACTCCAAAGACATCGACGGTATGGACACCGATGAAGGAGATGATGAAGAACCAGCGCCTACCAGGCCCTGGAAAGCCACCTCGTCATATGACATATACATGGTGGACACCCCAAAAGAGGGAGAGGGTGATGGAACAGCGGAGGATGACCCCTCCAAGAAACAGCCCAAGCGCCGGCGTCAGCGGCGTCGCTCAAAATCCCGCCAACACAAAAATGGTGATTCCAGCACAGGAGATAATAATACTCCGGAGAGTGCCGAAGAAAACCCCCTCCAGCAAGGTTTAGCACAGGAGGATCGAGAAACCAGCCCTCATGAGAGAGCGGCAGACAGAGAGGTCGAGGACGATAATTATATGCCTCCCTCCGAAGACGAGGCAAGCCTCGACGACGACGAATTCGTCGTGCCAGAGGATCCCGTTGAGCAAAAGCATTTCCAACGCAGGCTTATGGCCACGGCAAGAAGACTCAAGAAAAAACAGCAACAACTCCGAGCTGATCAAGATTTGCTGGTTAATGGACCGAAGTCCTTGCGGCCGAAGAGCATAAACTCGAACGCCCCTCCAAGAGTTACCCAAAGAGCAGGTTGCTACCCCAATTAGAGGAGGAAGCACTTGATGCGGCCGAACGGCCACCTCGTGGCCGCGACAGAGAGGCCTCCCGGCCCTCCACTCAAGCCGCACCCCGTACCAAGGCACGGGAATATGCGCCGGACTTACGAGACATGTTGGAGGACAAGGCAAGGCAAACACGATCGATCTACGGATCGCGTGGGCACCCCATGGCTCGAGACGGTAACCGTCACGCCGGCCACAAATTCGGCAGGGCCAAACACAGTAGACAAAACTCATTGGAGCTACGTCATGATATCGCCCAGTACAGAGGCACCGCACACCCACTGTGCTTTACAGACGAAATAATGGATCATCAAATCCCCGAGGGTTTCAAACCCGTAAACATCGAATCATATGATGGCACAACAGACCCCGCGGTATGGATCGAGGATTATCTCCTTCATATCCACATGGCCCGCGGCAACGATTTTCACGCCATCAAATACCTCCCACTCAAGCTTAAAGGACCAGCTCGGCATTGGCTCAACAGCTTGCCAACAGGATTAATCAGTTGTTGGGAGGACCTGGAGGCCGCATTCCTCGACAATTTTTAGGGCACTTATGTGCGACCCCCAGACGCCGATGACCTAAATCACGTAATTCAGCAGCCAGAGGAATCGGCCAGGCAATTCTGGACACGGTTCCTAACAAAGAAAAATCAAATAGTCAACTGTCCGGACGCTGAGGCCCTAGCAGCCTTCAAGCACAATATCCGTGATGAGTGGCTGGCCCGGCACCTTGGACAGGAAAAGCCGAAATCTATGGCAGCACTCACGACACTCATGACCCACTTTTGCGCGGGAGAAGACAACTGGCTTGCTCGTAGCAACAATGTGACCAAGAACCCTGGTAGTTCGGACACCAGGGGCATTAGTGGCAGGTTGCGTCAACAACAAGCAGAAGCGCCGCATTAATGGCGACAATGCTGAGAATACGACAGTTAATGCCGGACTCAGAGGCTCTAAATCCGGTCAGCGGAAAAAGCCATTCAAAAGGAATCCTAGGGGCCCGTCCAGCTTGGACCGAATACTCGACCGCTTGTGCCAAATACATGGCACCCCCTAAAAGCCGGCCAATCACACCAACAGGGATTGTTGGGTGTTCAAGCAGGCAGGCAAGTTAAGCGCCGACAATGAAGACAAGGGGCTGCATAACGACGACGACAAGGAGCCCCGGCCGCCGAACAACAATGGACAGAAGGGTTTCCCCCACAAGTGCGGACGGTGAACATGATATACGCCACCCACGTCCCAAAAAGGGAGCGGAAGCGCGCATTAAGGGACGTATACGCGGTAGAGCCAGTCGCCCCAAAGTTCAACCCATGGTCCTCCTGCCCAATCACCTTTGATCGAAGAGACCATCCCACTAGCATCTGTCATGATGAATTTGCCGCATTGGTTCTAGACCCAATTATTGACGGATTTCATCTCACTAGAGTCCTCATGAACGGCGGCAGCAGCCAGAACCTGCTTTACCAGGATACAGTGCGAAAAATGGGCATCGATCCCTCGAGGATTAAGCCCACCAAAACGACCTTTAAAGGTGTAATACCATGTGTAGAGGCCAACTGTACAGGCTCAGTCACACTTGAAGTGGTCTTCGGATCCCCGGATAATTTCCAAAGCGAGGAATTGGTCTTCGACATAGTCCCATTCCGCAGTGGCTATCATGCACTGCTCGGACGAACCGCATTCGCCAAATTAAATGCGGTACCGCACTACGCATACCTTAAGCTCAAGATGCCAGGCCCTCGTGGAGTAATTACGGTCAATGGAAACACCGAACGCTCCCTCCGAACGGAGGAGCACACGGCGGCCCTTGCAGGGAAGTACAAAGCAGCCTCTCTGGGCAGTTCTCCAGTCCGTCCATTAAACGTCCGAACACCGTCAAGCGCGCCCAGAGTAACCTACAACAAGACCGTCTAGCAGGTTCCGAGCAGGCGTAGCAATGCGGCCCCAATCCCAACCCTAGCAAAAAGGCGACGCCAGTACTTTGCGTACATAATTACGCTCTAAAAATACCATGGGCACAGGGGGAGGGGCACCATCACGGCACGCCCAAAACACGGCTTAAACCGCACCAGGGGCTGCTGATTTTTTACTTTTCGCTTACTTCCAGGACTCTACTCTTCGGAAGGCCTGTTCGGCAGTTCAATTGTCGCATAAACGATGCAAGAACCAGGGAAGCAGACAAGCCATGCCGCATTACGGAAATCCCAGGTGGTCTCTATCACGAGCAGTATACCTGTTTCGCATACTATTCCGTAGCTTGCCCCTGGAGCAGACATGTTAAATAGTCTAATTTTTCGTTTATCGCATTACTTGTATCGTACTACTTTGATCGCAGCTATTTCTAATAAACAATGCATAGCTTTTGTCTATTTTTGCACTATCTTTTTATAAATAAATGTTCCTTAACAACATGTCGCACCCGTACAACTTGGTACGGCCAAAATACGCTAGGGGATTTTAGCACCCCTCAATATGGTGTGAGAAGTCCGAACACTTTCACAAGTGCGGCACCCCGAACTTATAGCATTATATGCATCGGCTCCGAATCATGTCTTGGGTCAATAGTTGGGTTTGCCCGGCTCCTATGTTTTGGTGCCTTACGTTCCGCTATATCGGCTAAGGTAGCGCTAGGAGAACCACTGCGATTGTGCCCCAGTTGAGCTGGGCTGAGCACCTCAGTGGAGAAAGCTAAAACTGACTGTCATGATGAAGCGAGAGCTGGTCGCTGTTCGAGAGGTTTTTTCGAGTCCCTTAAGACTTATGCCGCTTAGGGCGACGAGTCAGCTCTGTCCGGCCAAGGCGTGGATAGCGCCCCGAACTCGGTCTTCCGAATACTAGGGGCTTCGCCGAAATTTAAAATTATAGAATTCTATGGCTAAGTGAGAGTGTTCACGCATTATAGTCCGATTGCCTCATTCGTCGGGCTGAGCGCCTCCCTCGAAGGACCCAAACATGGGAAAAAGAGCGCCCAGATTTATCCCCGAACGCCCCAACACTAGTGGCAAGGGGGCAGAAGCCGACGACTCGCCATCTCTCAGTATTGATAAACAGCCGCACAGAAGGTAATATTTTAAATTCAAGCAGCATTGCTCAGCGCATATGAACAAGTTTTCAGCGCACAGGACAAAAACGAGCGAGTTTTACTCAAAAATTACATCCCTAGTACATTCATCCGCCACAAGGCGGGCACCCTTCAGAACATCCTTACAGTAATTTTCGGGCTTGCGATGCTCTTTCCCCGCCGGTGGCCCGTCCTTCACAAGCTTCTCCGCATCCAGCCTGCCCCAGTGCACCTTAGCACGGGCAAAGGCCCTACGGGCACCTTCAATACAGACGGAGCGCTTGATGACTTCGAGCCTTGGACAGGCCTCCACCAGCCGCCGCACCAGCCCGAAATAGCTCCCAGGCAGAGCCTCTCCAGGCCACAGCCGAACTAGGAGGCCCTTCATGGCCTGTTCGGCCGCCTTGTGGAGCTCGACCAGTTGCTTCAGCTGGTCGCTCAGGGGCACGGGGTGTCCAGCCTCAGCATACTGAGACCAGAACACCTTCTCTGTCGAGCTGCCCTCCTCGGCTCGATAGAATGCAGCGGCATCGGATACACTCCGGGGAAGATCTACAAATGCCCCTGGAGAGCTCCGGATTCGGGTAAGTATCAAGTAACTCACGTTTATGTGTTTACTTTGCATAAAGAATGCCTTACCCGCTGCTATTTTCTTCACCTCATCCAACTCCTGGAGGGTCTTCTGGGATTCGGCCTTGGCAGACTTGACATTTTCAATAGCTGCCGCGAGCTCGGAAGCTCGCGTCTTCGAGTCAAGCTCCAAACTCTCATGTTTCTTCATGAGAACCTGGAGCTCTTGCCGCACCTTGCCAAACTCGGACTCATACCTCTCCCGCTCGGTGCGCTCCGCGGCCGCACTCTTCTCGGCCTCGAGCAGCGCTTGCTTAAGGGTCGCCACCTCAGATGTGGCCCCTACAATAGCCATGTTAATCCTGTCATTTCTTGCAATTGCACCTTTTTTATATACATATTCAACCAAGGTATTTCTTACCTTCCTTCTCCTCGAGCTGCTTCTTGGCACGCCCGAGCTCTTGCTCGGACTTCTCGAGGCTCTGCTTTAGTGTGTCCACTTCTGCAGTGAGTACGGCGGACGCCAGCAAAGAATCCTGCACACGCATATTGACTCCTTTTGTTAGACTCCTGCGAATTTTTTGATCCTCTATTCGGCTTTTCTTCCCGAACCCAACAGAGCATCAGGGGCTACTGTCTATGCGGTAATATTATTTACACATTATGTACTTACCTCAAAGCATGTCAAAAGGCTAGTACAAGCTTCAGTCAGTCCGCTCTTGGCGGACTTAACCTTCTGGACCACCGCACTCATAATAGCGCGGTGCTCCTCGTCGATGGAGGCGCCTTGGAGCGCCTCCAACATATTGTCTGGCACCTCCGGGTGGACGGGAGTCGCCGGCACGGTGGACTTGCTCCTCTTGGAAGGAGGTCCCCCGCCGGACTCCGGAACCCTTGAAGGTTCCGGAGCGGTGTCCGGCCTAGAGCCGGACTTGGAGCCCTGGGGGGTTTCATCCCCTTTACTCCTGGAGTCCGGGAGGTCTCCTTGCAGCGCCTCCAGGACCACCTCCTCCCTGCTTGGAACCTGTTGAGACAACACCTCGGTGTCATCCATAGGGCGGGGGGAGGAAGCCGTCGGAAGCGAGTTCACATCCGACGAGTCCAGTGAGCCGCTCGACGACACGTCGAGCCGGTCTTTGGGTGGGCTGCATAAGCATATTCGACATAAGGGAAAGCTGTGCAATTAACGAATACTATGAATTACTCCGGTATCCGGATACTTACAATTTTGCCAGGGGCTTAGCCCTGGGCTGCCACTCCTCTTCGCCGTCGTCGGCGTCGTTGGAGTAGTCCGGAGGAAGGGTTTTCCCCTTCTTGGATCCTCCGGCCTCCTTAGAGAGGGCGGCCTTCCTTTTCTTCTCTCCTCCCGCTCGAGGGGGAGAGGTCTCTTCTTCTTCCTCCCCGTCTTCACGAGAGGAAGGCGCTTCGGGACCGTCGAATGACGAATCCGACACCTCCTGGCGCCGGGCACTCTTTCGAGTCCCCGTGGCCCTTTTCGTTGCCTTCTTCTCCGGCACCATATAGGGCGTCGGAACCAGCAGCTTCGCCAAGCGAGCGTCCGCTGGGCCTTCGGGCAAAGGAGCCGGACAGTTGATCTGTCCGGACGTCACCTCCCAATCCTATCAAACACAAGGGAACTTAGATCCCACATAGAGTCAAACTATGAGAAACTGATACCCTGTAAAAGGACAAAGACACCTTACCGCATGAGCGTGATGCTGAGTACTGAATCCGCGATCCTCGGCAGCGGATGCGGGAGCCTCGGGGCCCTTGAAAAGCATCCTCTAGGCATCTTCGTACGTCGTGTCGAAGAGCCTGTTTAGAGTTTGATGCTGCGCCAGGTCGAACTCCCACAGGTTGAAGGCCCGTCGTTGACACGTGAGGATCAGGCGGATGAGCATAACCTGGACTATGTTGTCAAGCTTGAGCTTCTTGTCCACCAGGGTTTGGATGCACGTTTGGAGTCCGGTCAGCTCTCCTTTTTTACCCCAAGATAGGCCTGTCTCCTTCCAGGAGGTGAGCCGCGTAGGGGGGCCGGATCGAAACTCAGGGGGTGCGACCCATTCGGCGTCGCGCGGCTCGGTGACGTAAAACCACCATGATTGCCACCCCTTCAGGGTCTCCACAAAGGAGCCCTCGAGCCACAGGATGTTGGCCATCTTGCCAACCATGGCACCGCCGCACTCCGCCTGGTTGCCGCGCACCACCTTTGGCTTGACGTTGAAAGTCTTAAGCCATAGGCCGAAATGGGGGCGGATGCGGAGGAACGCCTCGCACACGACGATAAACGCCGAGATGTTGAGGACGAAGTTCGGGGCCAGATCATGGAAATCCAGGCCATAGTAGAACATGAGCCCCCGAACAAATGGATGCAGAGGGAAGCCCAGTCCACGGAGGAAATGGGGGAGGAATACCACCCTCTCATGGGGCCTAGGAGTGGGGATGAGCTGCCCCTTTTCGGGAAGCCGATGCGCGATGTCGCTAGCCAGATATCCGGCCTTCCTCAGCTTTTTGATGTGTCCCTCCATGACGGAGGAGACCATCCACTTGCCTCCCGCTCCGGACATGACTGGAGAAGGTTGAGGTGGTAGTGCGGACTTGGGCGTTGGAGCTCAAGTGCGCAAGAATGGATAGGCAAAGGAGGAAGAAGGCGTGGGTGAAAAGGTGGATCCTTATCCCCTTATATGGGTGGACGCAACTACATGTCCCCACCAGCCTGGTAAAACTCGCTTATCTCCAAGTGCCGTAATCAAAGGCGCGGTTGGGTTACCCACGCCCGTATTGATGAGAATCCCGGAATAAGGGGACACGATCTTTGCTTTGACAAGACGTGCCAAGGAAACCGCCTCGCATAACGCGCTGAGGTGGGATCCTGAAACGACTCGGATAAAGGCTTGGCCGTGGTGTGTCACACTACGGAATACGTCAGCAGATTAGATTTGTGTAAATATTATTCTCTCTATGGCAATATGTGGAAACTTATTTTGCAGAGCCGGACACTATCTTTGTGTTCAAAATCTTCTATGAAGTACTTGGAGGAGGAACCCGCCTTGCAATGCCGAAGACAAACCGCGCGTCGGACTTGTCGTCATTGAAGCCTGGTTCAGGGGCTACTGAGGGAGTCCTGGATTAGGGGGTGTTCGGATAGCCGAACTATACCTTCAGCCGGACTCCTGGACTATGAAGATGCAAGATTGAAGACTCCGTCCCGTGTCCGGAAGGGACTTTCCTTGGCGTGGAAGGCAAGCTTGGCGATACGGATGTTCAGATCTCCTACCATTGTAACCGACTCTATGTAACCCTAACCCTCTCCGGTGTCTATATAAACCGGAGGGTTTTAGTCCATAGGACAACATACACATCAACAATCATACCATAGGCTAGCTTCTAGGGTTTAGCCTCTCTGATCTTGTGGTAGATCTACTCTTGTACTACCATATCATCAATATTAATCAAGCAGGACGTAGGGTTTTACCTCCATCGAGAGGGCCCGAACCTGGGTAAAACTTCGTGTCCCTTGCCTCCTGTTATCATCCGGCCTAGACGCACAGTTCAGGACCCCCTACCCGAGATCCGCAGGTTTTGACACCGACATGGTGCTCGCAGTAAGACAACGTGGGTGGCGGCGCAACCACGATGACGCATGGTGTTGGGTGGTGGTTCGGCTGGTCGACTTCGGTTGGGTAGTGGGGTTTAGAGTGCGGGAGAAATCCTTGCCGGTTCGTCTGGCTACGATGCGGTGACACCGACGAGTGCCACCATTCCTTTTTGGAGGGTGTCGGTGGTAGCCATCCCCCACTTCCCTTCGCGTGCCGGGGTAAACCCTAGGACTCGTCCGGGCAGCAACGTCGTCGGGGTCGCAACCCTTCTTGAAGTGTTGTTTCGTACGCGGCAGATCGATACCTCGGGCTGTGGTGGTTTATCTCCAAAGGGTGCAGCGATGGCGGGTCATCCGCCCTTTGTCGAGCTGCCGTTGTTGGCATTTGTTTCTTCTTATTCGTTTGGGCTTGATGTGCTGCTCGCCCAGCAATGCAATGTGTATGATATTAGTTGCTTTGGAATACAAAGTGGGGAAAACCCCTTCTTCGGTATGGAGAAGTCTGAAGCGCTTGGAAATTTAGTTATTTGCCCAAGGTAAATTAGTTATGGGTGTGGCTGGAGCGCACTCAACATAATCAAGTCTTAGTCAGGTCACAGAAAATATGAAAAAAGAGTAAAAAACAATTAAAATATTGCATGAATCTTCATGTAAGATTTGATGAATACAGTCAACCGAGATCTAGCAATCTCGTAGTACTATTGAATTATGTACTATAAGGGCAACTATAGTCGGACTAGGTAAATTGGTCACTCAAACATCCACGGACGCGCCCGGTCAGTGTGCGTATGTTTCGTTTTGACTTCCTTCGTTACCATATCCAAGATGTTTCATCTTTGCATTTATTGCGATTCTTTCTCAACTACTATTTGAATTAAAATAGTTTTATTACTTCAATGAAATTCATTTTTTTAAAGACTATTCAATTCTTATATAACTCTTATGTATCAGAATATGATTTTTTTTGTTTCTTCGTAAACAATCTTATTGCTTACCATTAGCATCTTCTGAAACTTTTCAAGAAAGATGGAACATTTTGGGATAATGTACCCTAGTTTTTCTCGGAAAACATAAGTTAAATTTTTTCAATGTTGTTTCCTTTTACAGTTACCTATATATATACATATATATATATACATACATACATATATATATATACATACATACATATATATATATATATATATATATATATATATACAAAACTGAGTAACTTGCATGTTACATATTTTTATGATTTCAGTATGACCGGGACTGTAGAAATTTTGTTGACTCAATTTTTTTTTGTTTGGCGGGCAGATCATTGATGCGCCCCACTGGTGGCACTACTGCAGGAATGCCTATAAGTAGCGGGAGCCAAAATCTTAGTAGTGTATGGCGAAGCCCACAGGACGCCCACCACTGCTAATATGACATTAGTGACGGGAGCGCGCCCACCACCGATAACTAGGTCTCTAGTGGCAGTTGCAAATTAGAGTCCGCCACTGATATAGCCGCTTATGCAAATCATATTTGTTGCCATGGCTCTGCCACGGTAGTGTTTATACACATTACTTCACCTGGATAAATTGACTATACTGCCATGGCTCTGCCACAATAGTGTTTATACACATTACTTCATCTGGGTAAATTGACATAGTCGACAGAGTTGTATAATTCTTAACAATGGAGAAACTCACTAACACTTGAAATTTGTTTCACCTAACAATCAAGCATCAACGTATCACATCCCTCTTAACTAAACTAAGAGTTCACCAGATTACATATTCTTGACTTGGACCTTAAGGTCAATGCCAACCATCATCTACAAGTTGGTGTTGATGTTGTTCCTTATCGTGATTACTACTGGTGTGTCAACCCTTAGTCGTCTCTTTCCCTTTAGGAATTCGGTTGGGCGGTCTCATAGAACGATATGCGGTCGTCTATGTCTCTCTTTGATGACCCACAAGTATAGGGGATCTATCATAGTCCTTTCGATAAGTAAGAGAGTCGAACCCAACGAGAAGCAGAAGGAAATGACAATCGGTTTTCAGCAAGGTATTTTCTGCAGGCACTGAAATTATCGGTAACAGATAGTTTTGTGATAAAATAATTCATAACAAGTAACAAGTAAAAAGTGTAGAAAAAGTGCAGCAAGGTGTCCCAATCTTTTTATAGCAAAGGATAAGCCTGGACGAACTCTTATATAAAGGAAAGTGCTCCCGAGGACACATGGGAATTATTGTCAAGTTAGTTTTCATTATGCTCATATGATTCGCGTTCGTTACTTTAATAATTTGATGTGTTGGTGGACCGGTTCTTGGGTGCTGTCTTACTTGGACAAGCTTCCCACTCATGATTAACCCTTTATGCAAGCATCCGCAACTACGAAAGAAGAATTAAGATAAACCTAACCATAGCATGAAACATGTGGATCCAAATCAGTCCCTTATGAAGCAACACATAAACTAGGGTTTAAACTTCTGTCACTCTAGCAACCCATCATCTACTTATTACTTTCCAATGCCTTCCCCTGGGCCTAAATCATGGTGAAGTGTCATGTAGTCGAAGTTCACATAACACCACTAGAGGAAAGACAACATACATCTCATCAAAATATCGAGCGAATACCAAATTCACATGATTACTTATAACAAGACTTCTCCCATGTGCTCAGGAACAAATGTAAATATTCACAAAGCATGTTCATGTTCAAGATCATAGGAGTATTGATATCATTAAGGATATGAATATATGATCTTTCATCAAATAAACCAACTAGCATCAACTACAAGGAGTAATCAACACTACTAGCAACCCACAGGTACCAATCAAAGGTTTGGGGACAAAGATTGAATACAAGAGATGAACTAGGATTTGAGAGGAGATGGTGCTGGTGAAGATGTTGATGAAGATTGACCCCCTCTCGATGAGAGGATCGTTGGTGATGATGATGGCTTTGGTTTCTTCCTCCCGGAGGGAAGTTTCCCCGGCAGGACAGCTCCGCTGGAGCCCTAAATTGCTTCTGCCCAAGTTCTGCCTCGAGACGGTGGCGCTTTGTCCCGAAAGCTTCCTTCTTATTTAATTTTCTAGGTCAAAACGCTTCATGTAGCAGAGGAGGAGCACCATACGATGACCAGGGGGCCACAAGCCCTGGGGGCGCCCCCAGGCATGTGGCCACCTGGTGGGTCCCCTATGGTAGTTTCGTCGCCCAATAATTTTTATATATTCGAAAATAATTCTTCATAAATTTTCAGGACTTTTGGAGTCGTGTAGAATAGGTCTCTCAGATTTGCTTCTTTCCACTCCAGAATTCCAGCTGCCGGCATTCTCCCTCTTCATGTAAATCATGTAAAATAAGAGAGAAAAAACATAAGTATTGTACCATAATGTAAAATAACAACCCATAATGCAACAAATATCCACATAAAAGTGTCATCCAAAATGGACGTATCAACTCCCTCAAGCTTAGACCTCGCTTGTCCTCAAGCGAAAGCCGAAATCAATAATCATGACCACATGTTTGGAGATAGATGTGTCAATAAAATAAAACACGGGCATGAAGGCATCATGATCATTCTTAGAACAACAACATATATTGTCATATAATTTCTTATTCTAAGGTAACAATTCATTCACAAGGTAAAGTATGAATCAAAAACTTTATTGAAAACTAACAAACTTTGATCTCAGTCATTGAAGCAATTGCAAGTTATCATAATGTCGGAAATAGTCAATGTAAGAGCTTTTATGTAGCAAGTCCACATACTCAACTATCCTTTAGTCTTTCACAATTGCTAACACTCATGGGATACTTATGAGATCAAAGCCTTAATCAGACACGGACAAAGATAGGGGCTTATAATTTCGCCTCCCAACCTTTTACCTCAAGGGTAATGTGGCGCCCCGAGACCGATGTGCCAGGTGTCTCCCAGTTTTTCGCTATTGTTGCCATGTCATTTGCTTGCATGTTGCATCTTGTTATGTCATCATGTGCATTGCATCAGCATGTTTTTGAAACTTGCATCTGTCCCGGTCTCCTCGTTCTGTCCGTTGTCCGTTCTGAGCCCAACCACACTTGCACGCGCCCGCGGCATGTCCGAAATAGTATTTTATAAGTGACCGGAAAATGTTCTCAGAATGGGTTGAAAGTTGGCGTGTGGTCTTATTATAGCGTAGATAGACCGCCTGTCAAGTTTCATCGCATTCGGAGTTCGTTTGACGCCCCAACGAATAACTATAGCGGCAATATAGTCGGTCTAACGTCGGACGTTTTCGGTCTCCGGAAACAGTCGTCGGGCCTCCCTCTCTTCTCTTCTCTCAGCTCGAGACCGTCTACATAGCTCACTACCTACCGCCAGGCCTAGCTGAAGCTCTCTCGTCAGCCCGCGGACCTCCTCGCGCGCGCGTCCGAAAGTTGTCCCGGACCCGACCCGGGCAGTCGTCACCGTTGGATCCAGAACATCCCCAAACATCTACAAAACATCACCGTTTCCTTATTTGGAATCCCTACCTATTTTATTCTCGTCCGTTGGATTTCGATCTGATGATCCAAATCCCTCTCCTTTAATCCTTTTGCTATATATATCAGACAAAACCCTAAAAACTAGGTCGCTTGTCCCCCTCAGCCGCCACCCACTCCAAATTCCCCTCGGGATCCATCCCCTCTGTAGCCGCCGCATCTTCCTCGTATCTACAGCGATCCAACCAGCAACCCCCACCTCTCCCTCTCAGATCGACCCCGAGCTCGATCCCAATTGGGTCAAGGCCTTTCCTCCTCCCTCGTCTCAGCAGGTGCCCGAGGCATACCCTGCCTCGCCTCGCGCCTCCCTGTTGCCGCCCGACCTCGCCGACCGTTCGATCGAAGCCGCCGCCCAGGAGACAACGCTGCCGGCCTGCTACCTCGCCGCACCAGACGCCGCTCGCCTCTGACCGGTTTTCCCCGCCGCCAAGTCCAGCACCGTGTCCGCTGCATCACTGCCTGCGCCGGCCCTCCTTTGTTTCGCCGTGGATGCCCGAACCGGCTGGAGTCGCCGTCTTCTACAGCTGCTGCTCTGCTGCCTTGACCGTTGGTGGCCGGCACCCCTACCAGGCCCCTGCCTCTCCTCTTTCCTTCCCCGCGCGACTCCCTCTCCGTCACCCTCTCTCTCTCTCTCTCCCGCAGGTACCCAACCTCCCCCATGGCGCTGCCCCGTCCACCTCCTGACGCCGGCCATGTGAGGCCCAGCACCTCGATCATCGCCGGATCCAGGGACCCTGCGCCCGGATCCCTCCATCCCCGGCGAGCTCCACCTTCCTCCATCGCCGGAGCTCCGCCGGATTCCTCGCCGTTGACCCCCGCACTCTGCTTCGATCGCCTGGGTCAATGCCCAGTCTCTGCTTTGCTCGCATTGAGTGAGCCACTTCAGCAACAGGCCGCAACCGCCGCATGCATCAGGCCCAGAGGCCTCCCCTCCAACTCATGGGCAAAGCCCATGGTGAGGCCACCCTGAGCCCTTTTTCCATTGTTGGGCCAGCAAGATTCGGCCCAGCTCTATATTTTTTTCTGCCTGAACGTTTTTCCTATTTTCCTGTGAACGCCAATTTACAGAAAAACCCTTGCACTTCATTCATTTAATAACTCACAAAGGGTGCATCGGTTTAAAATAAGTTATATATGAAATGTGATTAGATTTCTGTCTAGTTTCATAATATGTCAATTTCATCCATGTTTAAAATGCTTAAAATGATGTTTGTTTAAATTTGCTTAAATAATTTGCTAAAATGATTTAATTCATAACCTCAAGGCCCAGCTCCCGGCCCAGTCGCCTGGCCTGCTATTTCCACCGCCTTGGGAAAAGGCCCACTGGGTGAGAACCCCGCTGTGCACTATTGGCCCAGTCCGATTCGGCCCGCCTCTATTTTTTTCAGATCTACAATTTGTCTATTTTTCCAGAGGAGAGCATTTTTGCAGGAAAACCCTTGTGGATCATGCATATAATAACTCATGAACCGTGCATCGGATCTAAATAAGTTATATATGAAACTTGCTTAGAACTTTGTCTAGATTCATAATATCCAACTTTCATCTATGTTTGAAATGTTTAAAATGCTGTTTGATTAAATTTGCTCCTATGTCATGTTAAAATGCTTTAATTCATAACTAAATAACCGTAGCTCGGATTTAAACAAACCTTATATGTAAATGGGGTAGAAAAATGCCTAGTTTAACATGGTGGCTTCACCTTGCATGTTTAACAACTATAAAATATGGTTTAGGGCAGAAGAGTACCATAACCAAAATATGCACATGAGGAGTTCCCGGACTTATTGTTTTGTTGTTCCGGCCTCATTTAACCTTGACTAGATAGGTAGTTTTACTTTGCTTCACCCTCTTGCCATGTTTAACAACATTTAATATTGTTGGGTAAATAAATGATATCGAACTAAATAACTTGTCGTGGTGTTTCGTCAATATGCAACTCTTTGCATATTGAGCTCCACTTAATTTGTAGGATTGCTTGTGCATTTTGCCATGCCATGCCTCTTTAAACCGGACATTCATCATACTTGATTGTGCATCATGCCATGATTATGTGGTGGTTGTTTACTATGTTGTTTGCTTCTTTTCGGTGTTGCTTCTTTGGGTTGGTTCCGGTAACATCGCGTTTGTGAGGAAGCGTTCGACTACGTCCGTTTGTCTTCTTCATGGACTCGTTCTTCTTCCTTGCGAGATTTCAGGCAAGATGACCATACCCTCGAAATCACTTCTATCTTTGCTTGCTAGATGATCGCTCTTTTGCTATGCCTATGCTGCTATACCTACCACTTGCTTAGCTTGCCTCCCATATTGTTAAGCCGAGCCTCTAACCCACCTTGTCCTAGCAAACCGTTGATTGGCTATGTTATCGCTTTGCTCAGCCCCTCTTATAGCGTTGTTAGTTGCAGGTGAAGATTGGAGCTTGTTCCATGTTTGGAACATGGATATTTTGTTGGGATATCACAATATCTCTTATTTAATTAATGCATCTATATACTTGGTAAAGGGTGGAAGGCTCGTCCTTATGCCTGGTGTTTTGTTCCACTCTTGCCACCCTAGTTTCCGTCATATCGGTGTTATGTTCCCAGATTTTGCGTTCCTTACGCGGTTGGGTTATAATGGGAACCCCTTGACAGTTCGCTTTGAATAAAACTCCTCCAGCAAGGCCCAACATTGGTTTTACCATTTGCCACCTAGCCTTTTTTCCCTTGGGTTAGGCCAGCCCAAGGGTCATCTTTATTTTAAACCCCCCGGCCAGTGCTTGTCTAAGTGTTGGTCCAAACTAGAGCCCCTTGCAGCGCCACCTCGGGGAAACTCGAGGGCTGGTTGTAGTTGTACCGATTGCTTATCCGGTGTTGCCCTGAGAACGAGATATGTGCAGCTCCCATCAGGATGTCGGCGCATCGGGCGGTCTTGCTGGACTCGTTTTACCATTGTCGAGGATGTCTTGTAACCGGGATTCCGAGTCTGATCGGGTCTTCCCGCTAGAAGAAATATCCTTCGTTGACCGTGAGAGCTTGTGATGGGCTAAGTTGGGACACCCCTGCAGGGATTTGAACTTTCGAAAGTTGTGCCCATGGTTATGGGCAGATGGGAATTTGTTAATGTCCGGTTGTAGAAAACCTGAAGTTGACCTTAATTAAAATGCACCAACCGCGTGTGTAACCGTGATGGTCTCTTCTCGGCGGAGTCCGGGAAGTGAACACGGTGTTGGAGTAATGCTTGACGTAAGTTGTTCTAGGATCACTTATTGATCACAGTTTCTCGATCGTGCTTTGCCTTCTTTTCTCGCTCTCTTTTGCGTACGTTTATCCACCAAATATGCTAGTCGCTTGCTGCAGCTCCACCTCATACCTTTACCTTACCCATAAGCTTAAATAGTCTTGATCGCGAGGGTGTGAGATTGTTGAGTCCCCGTGACTCACAGATACTTCCAAAACCAGCTTGCAGGTGTCATTGAACCGTGCAGATGACGCAACCAAGCTCAAGGGGGAGCTCGATGAAGATCTTGTCCTTCGTGTTGTTTTGTTTCCAGTTGATTAGTAGTGGAGCCCTGTCGGGACGATCGGGGATCTGTGTAGCTTTTGGGGTAGTCTTCTTTTATTTTGGTTCCGTCGTCGGACCTTGATTGTATCTGGATGATGTAATGCTTTATTGATGTAATTGTGTGAAGTGGTGAGTGTAAGCCAACTATGTATCTCTTTCCCTTATGTATTACATGGGTTATTTGCGAAGATTACCTCACTTGTGACATTGCTTTCAATGCGGTTATGCCTCTAAGTCGTGCTTCGACACGTAGGAGACATAGCCGCATCGAGGGCGTTACAAGTTGGTAATCAGAGCCTTCCCCGACCTTAGGAGCCCCCTGCTTGATCGAATAGTTGGCGTTGTTGAGTCTAGAAAAATGTTTTGAGTCATTTAGCATTATATATATTGGAGAGTTAGGACTTCTTTTTACTCCCCAGTCCCTTCGTCGCTCTGGTGAGGCATCCTGGCATAGAGTTTTGACTCTTCTCTTCTCAAAGTTCACTAAAAAAATTTAGGATCACGCGGGTATCTTGGAATCGTTTCGATCGATTTGTGACGAGAACATTGTTCTTGGTGCCTCCTGTCATTTAGGGGTTGTGGCAGTGTCCCGGGGAGTTGAGCTCCGAGGTGTTGTCATCACAATTTTATCGTTGCAGTTCTGGAATACCTGAGATAGTTTCGCCGACATCGAAAATCTCTTTCATGCAGTTGTTGGTGAGATAACCTCGACGCCACCCAATACTGGGGCGGGAGTTCGGGAGTATTGCCATAACTTGTATAACGGATGCTTTTCGAAGGTTGAGGTAGACGATTTCCGAAGGTTTCTTGGTTATGTGTTGAAGGATGGATACAGCTGGATGTAGGATTTGCTAGTTTTGGGTGAGATATTATGCTTCCCCTATATCCCCAACACCTGATTGCATAACCGGAAAATTTCAGGAGTTTATAAGTGGGAATTCAAGTAGCTCTTAGGATATCTTTCCGACAGATGTATGATTCGAAATTGGGGTTTGACATCTAGTGGTCCGCCTATCCACGGTTGGTTTTACAGTGGTCTCATTGTGTCTTAAAGAGTCCTTGGCTATGCCGACTCGGGGACGCTTCGTATGTCATGTGCATTGCCTTGTACATGATGGTGCTGTACGATCGAGCGATTGTAGGCCCCACCATGAAAACTTCGGACGAAATCTCTATCATATGTTTGTTCTGGCTTATTCTGCAAGCCAATCCTTTGTTTTGTTTTGAGTTATGGTATTCGAGTTGCTTCGATGTCAAATGTTGATTCCATACCTTTCCGAACCGGTGTTCTCATACTCCTATGCAAATACTAATCCTTTTGGATCATCGAGATTGTCATGTCAATCCTTTTCACCAGTGTGTTTCTCTTCAAGTGGATCCGATCACTTCAACATTCGCAAGATCAATTATCAGTTCTTATCAACGGTGTTTGCTTCATCCGTTCCAAGTTGTCTTTGTTTCCCCGCCCACCCACCCTTTTTCTTCAAGGACTCGGAGTTCTTTATCACTATCCATTTTATTGGTGGAAGTCTCTCCGTTCTTTCATGTTCTTACCCGGTGGTTCTCCTGAAGATGCTCTACAAGTTCATCATTCTCCATTTTTTTATTCTTCGGTGGATGCAAATCAAGTTTTCGGTGTTGATCATATCTTTTCCTCGTTTCAATGCTTTCCCATGTCGTTGCACCTCCTTTATCTTTCACCTCTCACTATTCATTTGTTCCGGAGTGCTCAAGATATCTCGGAGATTCGTGTTTCCACTCTGCTTTCGTTCCAGCTCTTTCGAGGATGTTATCTCATTCTAGCCATTTAATTCACCCGGTGCTTTCTCTCTTTAGAATCGTTCTATGGTTTATCTTTTCAGTGGGCTCTAACCCACAGGTCTTTTCCCAGGATCTTACCTGACTCTTCTAATCTTCCCGGAGCTATCCTCAAACTTATTTTTGAAGTTTGACGTTAGAATGAATTATCATCAGTCATATGTGTTTCATCATCCCGGAGTATCTCAACAACTCATGGTGGTGTTTCTCATCGACATTCTCAACATTTGAAGACCGAAGAAGAGTTTTTCCTCCAAATCTTATCTGTTCTCTTGAAGATTCTTGGTGCTAGCTTTATGCCATCCTCTCATAATTGTTTTTTTCGATTGTGAGAATTCTTTTCACCCATCCGGAGCAATTCAGGAGCCTTTTCAGATTGATTCTTCTTAACCCATCATCTCAGAATAATTCTTTCTCAGCTTTCAGCTATCGTTCTCCAAATCTTACCGGTGCTTAAATCAAGTATTCTCTAATCAGCTCGTAATCTCTTCGTTCGCATGGATCTAAATTCTCCCAAGCATCTTCGTTTATTTGCTAATTCTTCCCGGTGATTCATTCCTTTACTTCATTCGTTTTTCAATTCTTACGGTGGTTCGTTCAAGAGTTCTCTTCCTATGTTCTCATATCAATTCATTCATTGTTTAAATCCTACAAGTGGATCATCGAAGGCCTCTTCAAGTTCGCGCAATATCTATCTTAATCCATTTTTACGAGAATAAGTAGTATACCAAATCCGCTGCTTGTCATCAGTTTAAATTGGTGAAGATACGCATAACAGAATTCTTATTTTTGTCCATCCAAGTGATTTATTCCTGCTTTTCGGAGTGGTTCATCATATCAATTCTCGGTTACAATTGCTCATTTTTCTTTTCTCGGAGTTCCAAGTGCTCACAATTATATCATCATGAAGATCCATCTAAATCATCGCAAAGCCTTACCTTGTGTTTTCAACTTCAATTTCCTTATATCATCCTTTTGTGACCGGAGTTCTTCAAGTAGACTTCACATGACGGCTCATCAAGGATTTAATTCCTTCTCGAAGTGTCATTGAGATTCTTTTCAAACAAGCTCAAGTGTTCTTCATCTTGCATCCCGAAGTGCAATTCTTTGTCTCTTATCTTGTGAGGTGGTATTATGTCATTCTTGATAATTTGAGTTCATGTTTCATGATTCACATGTTGTTAAGAATGAGATATTTTAAATCCATCAATCTCGTCATTGGAGTTATCTTGGGTTATATTTCACCTAAAGCCTTCCCTAAGGATTGTTGC
Source organism: Triticum aestivum (assembly GCF_018294505.1). NCBI lineage: Eukaryota > Viridiplantae > Streptophyta > Magnoliopsida > Poales > Poaceae > Triticum > Triticum aestivum. The sequence goes on from NC_057794.1 coordinate 269,233,404, forward strand.
TATTTATGGTGCTTATAAATGACCCAAGTTCTTCATTTATCCTCCCGGTGAAATAAGTTTCTCGTCTCCTTGTTCTTATCAATCCAAACTTGTTTTCGTTAGTGGCAGAATTTCACCTTAAGTTTTGAGATGTTTTTCATAAGCCCACAAGCAGCCTTTTGTTTTCATTGTTGATTTTCCAACAACTCCGTTCGACCCTTCTCCTAAGGATGCCTTTTCAAGCCCTTTTGTGGTAGAAGTTTCCATTTTCTTCTCCATTCTTTTGTTCCGACGATCTACCTTTTATTCTTTCTTCCGGAGACATTGTGATGTTGTTCTTTTTCTCCCATCACCTCGGATGGTGATCTTTTCATGCTTATCCTTTTTAACTGGAGTGTTGTGCCCTCCGCTCAAGTACTTTTCATCTTATAAAGTTTTACCTCCATCCTCAGTCGGAATGCTGCCCAAATTATATCATTCTTATTCCTTCTCTATCTTGTTTTAACCGGAGTGTTGTGTCTATCATTCCTCTTCTAACCGGAGTCTCATCCAAGTGCTTTCATTTTATCAAGTTTATATTCCTTACCTTCCATGTCCAACCGGAGTGTTGTCGTAATTGATCTTTATCATTCCTTGTACATCTCGTTTCAATCGGAGTGCTTGCATGTACCTTTTGGCAATTGTAACACTTTTCATATGTCTTTCAACCTACAAGCGTCTAGTAAGGTTCCTTGTTCCTCTTCTCTAACAGAATGTTTTCAACTTCGTTCATCTCCGTTGTATCCTTTCTTTCGATTTGTTCAACTTCCCAAGGTTCGTTGGTTTCACTCGTTTGTCAAAGAAGAAACTTAGTTTTACCTCTTCTCCTTCTCTTCTGTTTTTCCCCGGTGCCATTCTAGATCTCGGGACGAGATCCTTTCGCAGTGGTGGAGTATTGTGGCGCCCCGAGACCGATGTGCCAGGTGTCTCCCAGTTTTTCGCTATCATTGCCATGTCATTTGCTTGCGTGTTGCATCTTGTCATGTCATCATGTGCATTGCATCAGCATGTTTTCGAAACTTGCATCTGTCCCGATCTCCTCGTTCTGTCCGTTGTCCGTTCTGAGCCCAACCACACTTGCACGCGCCCGCGGCATGTCCAAAATAGTATTTTATAAGTGGCTGGAAAATGTTCTCGGAATGGGTTGAAAGTTGGCGTGTGGTCTTATTATAGCGTAGATAGACCTCCTGTCAAGTTTCATCGCATTCGGAGTTCGTTTGACGCCCCAACGAATAACTATAGCGGCAATATAGTCGGTCTAACGTCGGACGTTTTCGGTCTCCGGAAACAGTCGTCGGGCCTCCCTCTCTTCTCTTCTCTCAGCTCGAGACCGTCTTCACAGCTCACTACCTACCATCAGGCCTAGCTGAAGCTCTCTCGTCAGCCCGCGGACCTCCTCGCGCGCGCGTCCGAAAGCTGTCCCGGACCCGACCCGGGCAGTCGTCACCGTTGGATCCAGAACATCCCCAAACATCTACAAAACATCACCGTTTCCTTATTTGGAATCCCTACCTATTTTATTCTCGTCCGTTGGATTTCGATCCGATGATCCAAATCCCTCTCCTTTAATCCTTTTGCTATATATATCAGACAAAACCCTAAAAACTAGGTCGCTTGTCCCCCTCAGCCGCCACCCACTCCAAATTCCCCTTGGGATCCATCCCCTCTGTAGCTGCCGCATCTTCCTCGTATCTGCAGCGATCCAACCAGCAACCCCCACCTCTCCCTCTCAGATCGACCCCGAGCTCGATCCCGATTGGGTCGAGGCCTTTCCTCCTCCCTCGTCTCAGCAGGTGCCCGATGCCTACCCTGCCTCGCCTCGCGCCTCCCTGTTGCTACCCGACCTCGCCGTCCGTTCGATCGAAGCCGCCGCCCAGGAGACAACGCCGCCGGCCTGCTACCTCGCCGTACCAAACGCCGCTCGCCTCCGACCGGTTTTCCCCGCCGCCAAGTCCAGCACCGTGTCCGCTGCATCACTGCCCACGCCGGCCCTCCTCTGTTTCGCCGTGGATGCCCGAACCGGCTGGAGTCGCCATCTTCTACAGCTGCTGCTCTGCTGCCTTGACCGCTGGTGGCCGGCACCCCTACCAGGCCCCTGCCTCTCCTCTTTCCTTCCCTGCGCGACTCCCTCTCCCTCACCCTCTCTCTCTCTCTCTCCCGCAGGTACCCAACCTCCGCCAAGGCGCTGCCCCGTCCACCTCCTCATGCCGGCCATGTGAGGCCCAGCACCTCGCCCGTCATCGGATCCGGGGACCCCGCGCCCGGATCCCTCCATCCCCGGCGAGCTCCGCCTTCCTCCATCGCCAGAGCTCCGCCGGATTCCTCGCCGTTGACCCCCGCACTCTGCTTTGATCGCCTGGGTCAGCGCCCAGTCTCTGCTTCGCTCGCGTTGAGCGAGCCACTTCAGCAACAGCCGGCAACCGCCGCATGCATCAGGCCCAAAGGCCTCCCCTCCAACTCATGGGCAAAGCCCATGGTGAGGCCACCCTGAGCCCCTTTTTTCCATTGTTGGGCCAGCAAGATTCGGCCCAACTCTATATTTTTTTCTTCCTGAACGTTTTTCCTATTTTCCTGTGAACGCCAATTTACAGAAAAACCCTTGCACTTCATTCATTTAATAACTCACAAAGGGTGCATCGGTTTAAAATAAGTTATATATGAAATGTGATTAGATTTCTGTCTAGTTTCATAATATGTCAATTTCATCCATGTTTAAAATGCTTAAAATGATGTTTGTTTAAATTTGCTTAAATAACTTGCTAAAATGATTTAATTCATAACTAATTAATCGTCGCTCGGTTTTAAACAAACCTTATATGTAAATGGGGTAGAAAAATGCCTACTTTAACATGGTGGCTTCACCTTGCATGTTTAACAACTATAAAATATGGTTTAGGGCAGAAGAGTACCATAACCAAAATATGCACATGAGGAGTTTCTGGACTTATTGTTTTGTTGTTCCGGCCTCATTTAACCTTGACTAGATAGGTAGTTTTACTTTGCTCCACTTAATTTGTAGGATTTCTTGTGCATTTTGCCATGCCATGCCTCTTTAAACTGGACATGCATCATACTTGATTGTGCATCATGCCATGATTATGTGGTGGTTGTTTACTATGTTGTTTGCTTCTTTCTGGTGTTGCTTCTTCGGGTTGGTTCCGGTAACGTCGCGTTTGTGAGGAAGCGTTCGACTACGTCCGTTTGTCTTCTTCATGGACTCGTTCTTCTTCCTTGCAGGATTTCAGGAAAGATGACCATACCCTCGAAATCACTTCTATCTTTGCTTGCTAGATGCTCGCTCTTTTGTTATGCCTATGCTGCGATACCTACCACTTGCTTAGCTTGCCTCCCATATTGTTAAGCCAAGCCTCTAACCCACCTTGTCCTAGAAAACCGTTGATTGGCTATGTTACCGCTTTGCTCAGCCCCTCTTATAGCGTTGTTAGTTGCAGGTGAAGATTGGATCTTGTTCCATGTTTGGAACATGGATATTTTGTTGGGATATCACAATATCTCTTATTTAATTAATGCATCTATATACTTGGTAAAGGGTGGAAGGCTCGACCTTATGCCTAGTGTTTTGTTCCACTCTTGCCGCCCTAGTTTTCGTCATATCGGTGTTATGTTCCCGGATTTTGCGTTCCTTACGCGGTTGGGTTATAATGGGAACCCCTTGACAGTTCGCTTTGAATAAAACTCCTCCAGCAAGGCCCAACATTGGTTTTACCATTTGACACCTAGCCTTTTTTCCCTTGGGTTAGGCCAGCCCAAGGGCCATCTTTATTTTAAACCCCCCTGGGCTAGTGCTTGTCTAAGTGTTGGTCCAAACTAGAGCCCGTTGCAGCGCCACCTCGGGGAAACTCGAGGGATGGTTTTAGTTGTACGGATTGCTTATCCGGTGTTGCCCTGAGAACGAGATATGTGCAGCTCCCATCAGGATGTCGGCGCATCGGGCGGTCTTGCTGGACTTGTTTTACCATTGTCGAGGATGTCTTATAACCGGGATTTCGAGTCTGATCGGGTCTTCCCGCTAGAAGGAATATCCTTCGTTGACCGTGAGAGCTTGTGATGGGCTAAGTTGGGACACCCCTGCAGGGATTTGAACTTTCGAAAGCCGTGCTCGCGGTTATGGGCAGATGGGAATTTGTTAATGTCCGGTTGTAGAAAACCTGAAGTTGACCTTAATTAAAATGCACCAACCGCGTGTGTAACCGTGATGGTCTCTTCTCGTCGGAGTCCGAGAAGTGAACACGGTGTTGGAGTAATGCTTGACGTAGGTTGTTCTAGGATCACTTATTGATCACAATTTCTCGATCGTGCTTTGCCTTCTCTTCTCGCTCTCTTTTGCGTACGTTTAGCCACCAAATATGCTAGTCGCTTGCTGCAGCTCCACCTCATACCTTTACCTTACCCATAAGCTTAAATAGTCTTGATCGCGAGGGTGTGAGATTGCTGAGCCCCCGTGACTCACAGATACTTCCAAAACCAGCTTGCAGGTGTCGTTGAACCATGCAGATGACGCAACCAAGCTCAAGGAGGAGCTCGATGAAGATCTTGTCCTTCGTGTTGTTTCATTTCCAGTTGATCAGTAGTGGAGCCCTGTCGGGACGATCGAGGATCTGTGTAGCTTTTGGGGTAGTCTTCTTTTATTTTGGTTCCGTAGTCGGACCTTGATTGTATCTGGATGATGTAATGCTTTATTCATGTAATTGTGTGAAGTGGCGAGTGTAAGCCAACTATGTATCTCTTTCCCTTATGTATTACATGGGTTGTTTGCGAAGATTACCTCACTTGCGACATTGCTTTCAATGCGGTTATGCCTCTAAGTCGTGCTTCGACACGTAGGAGACATAGCCGCATCGAGGGCGTTAGAGGTAATGTCAACAATAATAATTTATGATCACCTACATCCGAGTGGATATGTGTGTGTGGATCTTTCCCCAACATATAGTGCTTGCCAAAAAGAACAAATTTAGAAAGAAGGGTGAAGATCACCATGACTCTTGTATAAAGGTAGGAGATAAAAATAAAAGATATGCCCTTCACGGAGGGAAGCAGAGGTTGTCATGCGCTTTTATGATTGAATGCATGAAATCTTAATGCAAAAGAACGTCACTTTATATCGCCGCTTGTGATAAAGAACTTTATTATACAACCTGTCGCTTTTATTTCTTCGTATAAAGTTTATTTTCTCCACACTAAAAGATCATACATATTTAGAGAGTAATTTTTATTGCTTGCACCAATGACAACTTACTTGAAGGATCTTACTCAATCCATAGGTAGATATGGTGGACTCTCATGGCAAAACTGGGTTAAAGGATGTTTGGATGCACAAGTAGTATCTCTACTTGGTGCAAAAGATTTGGCTAGCATGGGATGAGAAGCAAGCTCAAAATGTTGGAGGATCCATGACTACATAACTTCTATTCGGAAATAAGAAAACATAACTCATTATGTTGTCTTCCTTGTCCAACATCAACTTTTTAGCATATAATATTTTAATGAGTGCTCACAATCACAAAGGATGTCCAACATAGTATATTTATATGTGAAACCTCTCTTTCTTTATTACTTCCTATTAATTGCATCAATGACCGAAACTATGTCAACTCTCAACAAATTTTACTCATCATACTCCTTATATGTGAAGTCATCACTCCCCATAAGATCATTATATAATATTTTTACTTATTTAATTCTTTTTCTTTTCTTTTCTATGATCAAAGCAAGAAAACAAAGTCGTCAACTCAAAACTACTCTTTATTATATAACTCTCGGACTCGATTACATAGATGGATCACAAAGCAAAACTCAAAGACTAAATCATACTAATTTTTTTATTCTACTAGATCAAGATATAACCAAAAAGATCAAACTAAGAAAAACGATAAAAGTAAATATATGATGGTGATACGATACCAGGGCACCTCCCCCAAGCTTAGCACAAGCCAAGGGGAATGCCCATACCCATGTACTCAAGTCTCCTTCTTCGGAGGTGATCGTGCAATTTTTTTGGCAATAATGCTCTTCAGAATGCGATCTCCTCTTCAAGCCTTTGATTTTGCTGCTTGAGATCCATATTTTCCTTGTGGAGTTTGCCTGTGACAGTTAGAACGCCGTCCACCCATGGATGCATCTTGGCTGTGGGGGAAAAGCAACACTCTTTTTCATGTTATTATAAGAGATAAACTTAGCACCGAGCGGTTTGACTAAATCAGGCAGGACTGAGCTCGTGAATTCCTCGCGTCGGCCATCATGTCGGGGAAGAGAAGTAACTTCTTGATCCTCCTCCATAGCGTCCACTCTTTTTAGGTCGGCTTCCATCTCTTCCTCCGTTGACCACCCAAAAGGTTCACCTTCGCTATATGCTCTTGGGTCCGGCGTTGGGTGAGATACACGACTCTCCCCGACCGACTCTTGTGAAGACATCTTGCTCTAAATCTGCTACAGAAATAGCTCGAAACAAGAACATAGGATTGCCATGGTACGGTGGTCAAAACCTTTGGGAGATTATATAATGAATTTTTACCATGCAAAACAAGTATTCTGGGAGAAAACAGAGTCCGGAGGGCACACGAGGTGGCCACAAGTCTGGGAGGTGCGCCCAGGGGGTAGGGCGCGCCCCCACGGCTTGTCGTCTCCTCGTTCTCTATTCAGACTACTTATTTTCCTAATTTTTTAAATATTCCAAAACAGCGTAAAATTGCTATTGGAAAACTTTTGGAGTCGGTTTACTTACCGTATCACATACCTATTCCTTTTCGGGGGTCTGGAACATTCCGGTAAGTTTCTATTATGTACTCCTCCGGTGTTATGGTATTAATAATATTGGTTTCAATATTTATGGGAGTACCTGAGGTATAATGTTTGATCAGATTTGCTAAAACTCATTCAGCTGAGAATCAAATTGGTCTCATTCACTTTTCTGGCCGTCTGATTGAGCCGCGCCACGATTCGTGTTTTCCTCCAGTAGAGCTTCGTAACGACGGGAGGCACAGCCCATCTATTGTCCCGCTCGCTACCTATTTTTTTGTCCCGTGCTTGTTTTTCTTTTTTTGCTTACGAAGCCCACTTGCGTTGGATATAGGAAGCCCGTGTCTTATCACCCCTCTTTTCATTTCTCTTCGTGTCTTCTTGGTGGCGGCTGAGACTCGGGGAGAGCCTGATGCGGGAGATCGGCGGCGGCGGCATTTTTTCACATAAGAATCCGGCCGTTCTGTTGGTCCTCCAATCTTTTTGTTGGAGCCGATGAAATCTTTTTTTATTTTTTTTGTTGTTCTTGCAACCGACCCAGTCCGAGCATAATCGCAACTCAACACACCCAAGCGCAACTGCAGGACATATAATGTGACCGCAACCGGGGGCCAAGACGAGAGGAGTTGTCGGCCGATGAAATCGGATTCCTTTTTTTGTTACGTATTTTTTTGTAGCTGCAACCATCCCACCCCGAGCGTAATCACAACTCAACACACCCAAGCGCAACTGCAAGCCATATAATGTGACCGCAACCGGGCATCGGGGCGGAGGTTCGTGGGCGTCGATGAAATCGGTTCCATTTTTTGTTAGGTTTTTGTGTTGTAATTGCAACTGCCCAACACGAGCGCAATTGTAACTCAGCAACCACATGACATATAAGGCGAATGCAACCGGGGTCGGGTGGAAGGGCTTTTGTTATCGCTGATGAAATTTGTTCCATTTTTTAGTTTTTTGTTTGTTTTAGTTGCAACCGCCCAACCAGAGCGCAATCACAACTCAGCACACCCAAGCGCAACCAGACGTCGGGGTGGAGGGTTTGTCATCGCCAATGAAATCAGTTCCATTTTTTGTTAGTTTTTTTGTTGTAGTTGTAAGCAACCATCCCGAGCACAATCGCATCTCAACACAACCAAGCCCAACCGCAAGACATATATAAGGTGACCGCAACTGGTGGGTCGGGGGAGGGCGCCAACACAATAGGTTTCCATTTTTTGTTAGTTTTTTATTGTAGTTGCAACCGGCCCAATCTGAGCACAATCGCAACTCAGCACACCCAAGTTCAACCCGTGGTCGGGGCAGAGCGATGTCTATGCCGATGAAATTGGTTCCATTTTTTGTTCACAATTACTTCCTTGTAAATACAAACAACTTTGGTTTCCCCGATGAAATACAAGCAACTGCGGGTCCCGCATGCCTCTTGCAACTTGGCCATCTACTCACAATTAGCTGGTGTTTACTCGATGCCACTTGCAACTGGAACGTGGATTCAGAACTTGTATGTTGTTTTTGTCTCGTAATTGCCCCAGTTGCAAGTCCACCATCAACTCGCAATTGTGAGGGCCCGAATGCCCTAGTTGCAACTCAATCGACTCACAACTCAATGGGAGGGGGGGGGGGTGATACGTCTCCAACGTATCTATATTTTTTGATTGTTCCATGCTATTATATTGTCTGTTTTGGATGTTTAATGGGCTTTGTTATGCACTTTTATATTATTTTTGGGACTAACCTATTAACCAAAGGCCCAGTGCAAATTGCTATTTTTTTCCTATTTTAGTGTTTCGCGGAAAAGGAATACCAAACGGAATCCAAACAGAATGAAACCTCCAGGAGAGTTATTTTTGGAACAAATGTGATCCAGGGGACTTGGAGTGGACGTCAAGAAAGAAGCGAGGAGGCCACGAGGCAGGAGGGCGCGCCCTAGGGGGTGGGCGCCCCCCCCCCCCACCCTCATGGGGCCCTCACAGCTCCACCAACCTACTTCTTCCTCATATATATATCCATATACCTCGAAAACATCCAGGAGCACCACGAAACCCTATTTCCACCGTCGCCACCTTTTGTACCCGTGAGATCCCATCTTGGGGCCTTTTCCGGCGCTCCGCCGGAGGGGGAATCGATCACGGAGGGCTTCTACATCAACACCATAGCCTCTCCGATGATGTGTGAGTAGTTTACCATAGACTTTCGGGTCCATAGTTATTATCTAGATGGCTTCTTCTCTCTTTGGATCTCAGTACAAAGTTCTCCTTGATTCTCTTGGAGATCTATTCGATGTAATTCTTTTTGCGGTGTGTTTGTCGAGATCTGATGAATTCTAGGTTTATGATCAAGATTATCTATGAACAATATTTGATTCTTCTCTGAATTCTTTTATGCATTATTTAATATCTTTGCAAGTCTCTTCGAATTATCAGTTTGGTTTGACCTACTAGATTGATCTTTCTTGCAATGGGAGAAGTTCTTAGCTTTGGGTTCAATCTTGCGGTGTCCTTTCCCAGTGACAGCAGGCGCAGCAAGGCACGTATTGTATTGTTGCCATCGAGGATAAAAAGATGGGGTTTATATCATATTGCTTGAGTTTATCCCTCTACATCATGTCATCTTGCCTAATGCGTTACTCTGTTCTTATGAACTTAATACTCTAGATGCATGCTGGATAGCGGTCGATGTGTGGAGTAATAGTAGTAGATGCAGAATCGTTTCGGTCTACTTGTCGCGGATGTGATGCCTATATACATGATCATGCCTAGATATTCTCATAATTATTCGCTTTTCTACCAATTGCTCAATAATAGTTTGTTCACCCACCGTAGAATTTGCTATCTTGAGAGAAGCCACTAGTGAAACCTATGGCCCCCGGGTCTATTTTCCATCATATTAATCCGCCGTCAACTAGCTATTTCTGTCACCGTTTATTTTGTAATCTTTACTTTCCAATCTATATCATAAAAATACCAAAAATATTTATCTTATTGTCTCTATCAGATCTCACTTTTGTAAGTGACCGTGAAGGGATTGACAACCCCTTTATCGCGTTGGTTGTGAGGTTCTTGTTTATTTGTGCAGGTACGAGGGACTTGCGTGTAATCTCCTACTGGATTGATACCTTGGTTCTCAAAAATTGAGGGAAATACTTGCGCTACTTTGCAGCATCACCCTTTCCTCTTCAAGGGAAAACCAACACATGCTCAAGAGGTAGCAGGGGGAGGGGGTGTTTTACTCGATGCCACTTCCAACTCGACCATTGACTCGTAGCTGGTCTATTTTTTGGCTTTTCTTTTTTGCCATAATTGCCCCAGTTGCAAGTCCACCCATCGACTCGCAACTGTGAGGGCACGAATGCCCCAATTGCAACTCGACCATCGACTCGCAACTCGAGGGGGTGTTTACTCTATGCCACTTGCAACTCGACCTTGGACTCGCAACTGGTTTGTTTTTTGTCTTCTTTTTTGCCATAATTATGCCCCAATTGCAAGCCCACCATCAACTCGCAACTGCGAGACCCTGAATGCCCTAGTTGCAACTCGACCATCGACTCACAACTCAGGGGTTGTTTTCGACCATCGACTCGCAACTCAGGGGGTGTTTACTCAATGCCACTTTGCAACTCGACCTTGGACTTGCAATTGGTCTGTTTTTGTTGTGTGGTGTTGTTGTTGGTTGTTGGTTGTTGTTGGTTGTCGTCGTCGTCGTTGTTGTTGTTGTTGTTGTTTATTGTTCTTTGGTGTTCACAATTAATTTCCTTGTAAATACAAGCAATTTTTTGGTTTCACCGACGAAATACAAGGACCAGTGGGCCCCGCATGCCCTAGTTGCAACTCGACCATCGACTTGCAATTGGGGTGTCTGCTCAGTGCCACTTACAACTCGACCTTGGACTCACAACTGGTATGATTTTTTGTCTTTTATTTTATTGCCATAATTGCCCCAGTTGCAAGTCCACCATCTATTTGCAACTGTAGGGTCTATTTTTTTGTCTTTCTTTTTTGCCATAATTGCCCCATTTGCAAGTCCACCTTCGACTCGCAACTGTGAGGGACCGAATGCCCCAGTTGTAACTCGACCCCGACCCACAACTCCGGGGGGGGGGGTGTTTACTCGATGCCACTTGCAACTAGACCATCGACTCGCAACTGGTCTATTTTTTGTCTACTTTTTTACCATGATTGCCCTAATTGCAAGTCCAGCATCGACTCGCAACTGCGAGGGCCTGAATGCCCCAATTGCAACTCGACCATCGACTCGCAACTCGGGGCGGCGTTTACTCGATGCCACTTGCAACTCAACCTTGGACTCGTAACCGGTGTGTTTTTTGTCATAATTGCCCCAATTGCAAGTCCACCATCGACTTGCAACTATGAAGGACCAAATTTCCTAGTTGCAACTTGACCCCCGACCCGCAACTCGAGGGGGGGGGGGTGGTGTTTACTCGGTGCCACTTGCAACTAGACCATCGACTCACAACTAGTCTGTTTTGTCTTCTTTTTTGCCATGATTGCCCAAATTGCAAGTCCACCATCGACTCACAACTGCGAGGGGCCCGAATGCCCCAGTTGCAACTCGGCCATTGACTACAACTCAGGGTGGTGTTTACTTGATGCCAATTTCAAGTCGACCTTGGACTTGCAACCATGGTCGACAAAGGGCTGTCGGCGCCGATGAAATCGGTTCCTTTTTTATTTATTTTATTATGTTAGGTTTTTTGTTGTTGTAGTTGCAACCGCTCCAACCCAAGTGCAATCGCAACTCAGCACACCCAAGCGCAACCGGCCGTCGGGGAGAGGGTTGTCGGTGCCAATAAAATCAGTTCCATTTTTTGATAGGGTTTATTGTTGTAATTGCAACCGCCCCATCCCGAGCGCAATCGCAACTCAACAAACCCAAGCACAACTGTAAGCCATATAATGTGACCGCAACCAGGGTTGGCGGTTGGATGTTTTTTTAGCATCACATAGATGGGGTTTCTATCATTTCCCCTCACGGTGGGTACATACACGCATTTTTTTATTTTGGCTAATTTTTTGTGTATTATTTTTGGGAATGCATGACCCAACTCCAGCATTTCCCACATGAAAATACATAATGTTCTTGAAAATAACACTCCAAGGTGCACACTACATTGTTTTTTCCCATATATATATGTATATATATATATATATACTTGATCCCAGTTTCGCACTGTTGAACGCTTATAGCTGTATCTTCGTCGGTCATACATAATGTTTCCAAAAAAATATCACTCCAATGCCTTAGCTTTTCATCTTATATCATTTTGTTTTGGCTTACTCTTTGTTTCCATTTTAAAATTTCTTTATGATATATATTTTTAGCCTTGAATGAAAAATCAACTATAAAGACCTTGGCTTAGTGAACAAAAATATTAAGCAAAACTATTTTAATTTGTGATCTGGAAACTTTAATTATTCAATGTTTCCTCTTTTGTTAGTGACACACACATGCAAAGGTTCATGTTTGTTGATCGAGCATGAAACTCGTCAGCTTGTGGCCAGCCCATTTGTCGTGATGTTGTGTAGCCCGAGTAAATTGACAGGAAGGACAAGTGAAAGGGAAGACAAGGCCAGCCCAAAAAAAAGAATAAAAAAGACAAGCAGGCCGGATAGGGAAACGAACTAGACCTTGGCATGCAGTGTGAAGTCAGGTGACTTAGACATGGCTGGTTTTCCCTCTAGTTAGGGTTTCCATCCTCTCAAGGTGACCCTGATCGCCGTCGTTTAGATCGTTGATGTCTACTACACAACCTTCTTCTTGTAGACGTTGTTGGGCCTCCAAGTGTAGAGGTTTGTAGGACAGTAGCAAATTTCCCTCAAGTGGATGACCTAAGGTTTATCAATCCGTAGGAGGCGTAGGATGAAGATGGTCTCTCTCAAGCAACCCTGCAACCCAATAACAAAGAGTCTCTTGTGTCCCCAGCACACCCAATACAATGGTAAATTGTATAGGTGCACTAGTTCGGCAAAGAGATGGTGATACAAGTGCAATATGGATAGTAGATAAAGGTTTTTGTAATCTGAAAATATAAAAACAGCAAGGTAACTAATGATAAAAGTGAGCATAAACGGTATTGCAATGCGTTGAAACAAGGCCTAGGGTTCATACTTTCACTAGTGCAAGTCCTCTCAACAATAATAACATAATTGGATCACATAACTATCCATAAACATGCAACAAAGAGTCACTCCAAAGTCACTAATAGCGGAGAACAAACGAAGAGATTATGGTAGGGTACGAAACCACCTCAAAGTTATTCTTTCCAATCAATCCGTTGTGCTATTCCTGTAAGTGTCACAAACAGCCCTAGAGTTCGCACTAGAATAACACCTTAAGACACAAATCAACCAAAACCCTAATGTCACCTAGATACTCCAAGGTCACCTCAAGTATCCGTGGGTATGATTATACGATATGCATCACACAATCTCAAATTCATCTATTCAACCAACACATAGAACCTCAAAGAGTGCCCCAAAGTTTCTACCATAGAATCACGACGAAAATGTGTGCCAACCCCTATGCATAGGTTCATGGGCGGAACCCGTAAGTTGATCACCAAAACATACATCAAGTGAATCACGTGATATCCCATTGTCACCACAGATACGCACGGCAAGACATACATCAAGTGTTCTCAAATCTTTAAAGACTCAATCCGATAAGATAACTTCGAAGGGGAAACTCAATACATTACAAGAGAGTAGAGGGGAAGAAGAAACATAAGATCCAACTATAATAGCAAAGCTCGCGATACATCAAGATCGTGCCAAATCAAGAACACGAGAGAGGGAGGGAGAGAGAGAGATCAAACACATAGCTACTGGTACATACCCTCAGCCCCGAGGGAGAACTACTCCCTCCTCGTCATGGAGAGCACCGGGATGATGAAGATGGCCACCAGAGAGGGATTCCCCCTCCGGCAGGGTGCCGAAACGGGTCTAGATTGGCTTTCGGTGGCTACAGAGGCTTCTGGCGGTGGAACTCACGATCTATTGTGTTCCCCGATCGTTTTAGGGTATGGATATATATAGGCGGAAGAAATACGTCAGGGGGGGAACGAGGGGCCCACGAGGGTGGAGGGCGCGGCCCTTGCCTCTTGGCTCCCTCGTTGCTTTCCTGACGTGCAATCCAAGTCTCTCGGGTTGCTTTCCTTCCAAAAATAAGTTCCGTGAAGTTTCAGGTCAATTGGACTCCATTTGATTTTCCTTTTCTGCGATACTGTAAAACAAGCAAAAAACAGAAACTGGCACTGGGCTTTAGGTTAATAGGTTAGTCCCAAAAATCATATAAAATAGCATATAAATGCATATAAAACATCCAAGGTTGATAATATAATAGCATGGAACAATCAAAAAATTATAGATACGTTGGAGACGTATCAGCATCCCCAAGCTTAATTCCTGCTCGTCCTCGAGTAGGTAAATGATAAAACAGAATTTTGATGTGGAATGCTACCTAACATAATTTCAATGTAATTCTTCTTAATTGTGGCATGAATATTCAGATCCGAAAGATTCAAGATAAAAGTTCATATTGACATAAAAATAATAATACTTCAAGCATACTAACTAAGCAATTATGTCCTCTCGAAATAACATGGCCAAAGAAAGTTCATACCTACAAAATCATACAGTTTAGTCATGCTCCATTTTCGTCACACAAGAATGCTCTCATCATGCACAACCCCGATGACAAGCCAAGCAATTGTTTCATACTTTAGTAATCTCAAACTCATAAACCTTCACGCAATACATGAGCGCGAGCCATGGACATAGCACTATGGGTGGAATAGAATATGATGATGGGGGGTATGTGGAGAAGACAAAAAAGGAGAAAGTCTCACATCAACGAGGCTAATCAATGAGCTATGGGGATGCCCATCGATTGATGTTAATGCGAGGAGTAGGGATTGCCATGCAACGGATGCACTAGAGCTATAAATGTATGAAAGCTCAACAAAATAAACTAAGTGGGTGTGCATCCAACTTGCTTGCTCACAAAGACCTAGGGCACTTGAGGAGGCCCATTGTTGTAATATACAAGCCAAGTTCTATAATGAAAAATTCCCACTCGTATATGAAAGTGACAAAACAAGAGACTCTCTATCATGAGGATTATGGTGCTACTTTGAAGCACAAGTGTGGCAAAGGATAGTAGCATTGTCCCTTCTCTCTTTTTCTCTCATTTTTTTGGGCCTTCTCTTTTTTATGGCCTTTCTCTTTTTTGGGCCTTCTCTTTTTTTATATTCCTCACTTGGGACAATGCTCTAGAAAATGATGATCATCACACTTCTATTTATTTACAACTCAATGATTACAACTCGATACTAGAACAAAGATGACTCTATATGAATGCCTCCGGCGGTGTACTAGGATATGCAATGAACCAAGAGTGACATGTATGAAAGAATTATGAACGGTGGCTTTGCCACAAATACTATGTCAACTACATGATCATGCTAAGCAATATGACAATGGTGAATGTGTCATGATAAACAGAATGGTGGAAAGTTGCATGGCAATATATCTTGGAATGGCTATGGAAATGCCATAATAGGTAGGTATGGTGGCTGTTTTGAGGAAGATATAATGAGGTTGATGTGTGAAAGAGCGTATCATATCACGGGGTTTGGATGCACCGGTGAAGTTTGCACCAACTCTCAATGTGAGAAAGGGCAATGCACAGTACCGAAGAGGCTAGCAATGATGGAAGGGTGAGAGTCCGTATAATCCATGGACTCAACATTAGTCATAAAGAACTCACATACTTGTTGCAAAAATCTACAAGTCATCAAAAACCTCGGCACTACGCGCATTCTTCTAGGGGGATAGATTGGTAGGAAAAGACCATCGCTCGTCCCCGACCGCCACTCATAAGGAAGACAGTTAAATAACACCTCATGTTTCAAATTTGTTACATAACGTTTACCATACGTGCATGATACGGGAGTTGCAAACTTCAACACAAGCACTTCTCAAATTCACAACTACTCAACTAGCACAACTTTGATATTATTACCTCCATATCTCAAAACAATCATCA
The DNA here is from genome assembly GCF_018294505.1 of Triticum aestivum. Classification (NCBI taxonomy): domain Eukaryota; kingdom Viridiplantae; phylum Streptophyta; class Magnoliopsida; order Poales; family Poaceae; genus Triticum; species Triticum aestivum. The sequence continues at coordinate 269,249,238 of NC_057794.1, forward strand.
AGCATCAAACTTCTCTTAGTATTCAAAACATTCACAGGATTTTTTTACTAATCTTGAATACCTAGCATATTAGGATTATTTAAGAAAACTACCATGCTGTTTAGGACTCTCAAAATAATATAAGTGAATCATGAGAGTTCATCTATTTCAATAAAATAAAACCACCACCGTGCTCTAAAAGGATATAAGTGAAGCACTAGAGCAACGACAAACTACTCTGAAAGATATAAGTGAAGCTCAATGAGTAGTCGAATAATTATGCAACTATGTGAAGACTCTCTAACATTTAATAATTTCAGATCTTGGTATTTTATTCAAACAGCAAGCAAAACTAAAGAAAATAAATTGATGCTCCAAGAAGAACACATATCACGTGGTGAATAAAAATATAGCTCCAAGTAAAGTTGCCGATGAACGAAGACGAAAGAGGGGATGCCTTCTGGGGCATCCCCAAGCTTAGGTGAGGGAGTCCTGGATTAGGGGATGTCCGGATAGCCGGACTATACCTTCGGCCGGACTCCTGGACTATGAAGATATAAGATTGAAGACTTCGCCCCGTGTCCGGAAGGGACTTTCCTTGGCGTGGAAGGCAAGCTTGGCGATACGGATATGTAGATCTCCTACCATTGTAACCGACTCTGTGTAACCCTAGCCCTCTCCGGTGTCTATATAAACCGAGGGTTTTAGTCTGTAGGACGAACAACAATCATACCATAGGCTAGCTTCTAGGGTTTAGCCTCTCTGATCTCGTGGTAGATCTACTCTTGTACTACCCATATCATCAATATTAATCAAGCAGGACGTAGGGTTCTACCTCCATCAAGAGGGCCCGAACCTGGGTAAAACATCGTGTCCCCTGCCTCCTGTTACCATCCGGCCTAGACGCACAGTTCGGGACCCCCTACCCGAGATCCGCCGGTTTTGACACCGACATTGGTGCTTTCATTGAGAGTTCCTCTGTGTCGTCACTTTTAGGCCCGATGGCTTCTCCGATCATCAACAGCGATGCGATCCAGGGTGAGACTTTTCTCCCCGGACAGATCTTCGTATTCGGCGGCTTTGCACCGCGGGCCAATTCGCTTGGTCATCTGGAGCAGATCGAAAGCTACGCCCCTGGCCATCAGGTCAGATTTGGAAGTTTGAACTACACGGCCGACATCCGCGGAGACTTGATCTTCGACGGATTCGAGCCACAGCCGAGCGCGCCGCACTGTCACGATGAGCATGATCTAGCTCTGCCGCCGAACAGTGCCCTGGAGGCCGCACCTGTGTCCGCTCCGACCCCTAGCTCGGAGCCGATCACACCAATCGAGGATGGGTGGTTAGACACCGCCTCGGGGGCTGCAATCTCTACGGCGATCGAGCCGAACACCAGCCCTATTCTCTGCGAAGCCCGTGACTCCAAGGAGCCGGACTCCTCTCCTGACTCCGAGCCCTCCGCGCCCCTACCGATCGAACCCGATCGGGCGCCGATCATGGAGTTCACCGCCGCGGACATCTTTCAGCACTCGCCCTTCGGCGATATTCTGAATTCACTAAAGTCTCTCTCTTTATCAGGAGAGCCCTGGCCGGACTATGGTCAGCAAGGTTGGGATGCGGATGATGAAGAAATTCAAAGCCCACCCACCACCCACTTCGTAGCCACTGTCGATGATTTAACCGACATGCTCGACTTCGACTCCGAAGACATCGACGGTATGGATGCCGATGCAGGAGACGATCAAGAACCAGCGCCTATAGGGCACTGGAAAGCCACCTCGTCGTATGATATATACATGGTGGACACCCCAAAAGAAGGCAATGGCGATGGAACAGCGGAGGATGACCCCTCCAAGAAGCAGCCTAAGCGCCGGCGTCAGCGGCGCCGCTCTAAATCCCGCCAAAACAAAAACGGTGATTCCGGCACGGGAGATAATAATACCCCGGACAGTGCCGAAGACAACCACCTCCAGCAAGATTCAACACAGGAGGATAGAGAAGCCAGCCCTCATGAGAGAGCGGCAGACAGAGAGGTCGAGGACGATAATTATATGCCTCCCTCCGAAGACGAGGCAAGCCTCGACGACGACGAATTTGTCGTGCCGGAGGATCCCGTCGAACAAGAGCATTTCAAACGCAGGCTTATGGCCACGGCGAGCAGCCTCAAGAAAAAACAGCAACAACTTAGAGCTGATCAAGATTTGCTAGCCAACAAATGGACTGAAGTCCTTGCGGCCGAAGAGTATGAACTCGAACGCCCCTCCAAGAGCTACCCAAAGCGCAGGTTGCTACCCCAATTAGAGGAGGAAGCACCTAAACCTACATCACCAGCGCATGATGCGGCCGACCGGCCACCCCGTGGCCGCGACAGAGAGGCCTCTCGGCCCTCCACTCAAGCCGCACCCCGGCGCCGCTCAAAAAATACCAAGGCATGGGAAAATGCGCCAGACCTGCGAGATATATCGGAGGACAAGGCAAGGTAAAGAAGATCGATCTACGAATCACGTGGGCGCCCCACGGCACGAGACGGTACTCGTTACACCGGATACAGTAAATCCGGCCGGGCCGAACACAGTAGACAAAGCTCGTTTGAGCTGCGTCGTGATATAGCCCAATACAGAGGCGCCGCACACCCACTATGCTTCACAGATGAAGTAATGGATCATCAAATCCCCGAGGGTTTCAAACCCGTGAACATCGAATCATACGATGGCACAACAGATCCTGCGGTATGGATCGAGGACTATCTCCTTCATATCCACATGGCCCGCGGTGATGACCTACACGCCATCAAATACCTCCCACTCAAGCTTAAAGGACCAGCTCGGCATTGGCTTAACAGCTTGCCAGCAGAATCAATTGGTTGTTGGGAGGACCTGGAAGCCGCATTCCTCGACAATTTCCAGGGCACTTATGTGCGACCACCAGACGCCGATGACCTAAGCCACATAATTCAGCAGCCAGAGGAATCGGCCAGACAATTCTGGACACGGTTCCTAACCAAGAAAAATCAAATCGTCGACTGTCCGGACGCAGAGGCCCTAGCAGCCTTCAAGCATAACATCCGCGACGAGTGGCTTGCACGGCACCTAGGACAGGAAAAGCCGAAATCTATGGCAGCCCTCACGACACTTATGACCCGCTTTTGCGCGGGAGAAGACAGCTGGCTAGCTCGCAGCAATAACATGACCAAGAGCCCTGGTAATTCGGATACCAAGGACAGCAGTGGCAGGTCGCGTCGCAACAAGCAAAAGCGCCGCATTAACGGCGACAATGCTGAGGATACGACAGTTAATGCCGGATTCAGAGGCTCTAAACCCGGTCAGCGGAAAAAGCCATTCAAAAGAAATACTCCGGGCCCGTCCAGTTTGGACCGAATACTCGACCGCTCATGCCAGATACATGGCACCCCCGAAAAACCAGCCAATCACACCAACAGGGATTGTTGGGTGTTCAAGCAGGCAGGCAAGTTAAATGCCGAAAGCAGAGACAAGGGGCTGCATAGCGATGACGAGGAGGAGCCCCGGCCGCCGAACAACAGTGGACAGAAAGGTTTTCCCCCACAAGTGCGGACGGTGAACATGATATACGCAACCCACGTCCCCAAGAGGGAGCGGAAGCGTGTGCTAAGGGACGTATACGCGATGGAGCCAGTCGCCCCAAAGTTCAACCCATGGTCTTCCTGCCCGATCACTTTTGATCGAAGGGACCACCCCACTAGCATCCGTCATGGCGGATTCGCCGCATTGGTTCTAGACCCAATTATTGACGGATTTCACCTCACTAGAGTCCTTATGGACGGCGGCAGCAGCCTGAACCTGCTTTACCAGGATACAGTGCGGAAAATGGGCATCGATCCCTCGAGGATTAAACCCACTAGAACGACCTTTAAAGGCGTCATACCAGGTGTAGAGGCCAACTGTACAGGCTCAGTTACACTTGAAGTGGTCTTCGGATCTCCGGATAATTTCCGAAGCGAGGAGTTAATCTTCGACATAGTCCCGTTCCGCAGTGGCTATCACGCACTGCTCGGGCGAACCGCATTTGCCAAGTTCAATGCGGTGCCGCACTACGCATACCTCAAGCTCAAGATGCCAGGCCCTCGAGGAGTCATCACGGTCAATGGAAACACCGAACGCTCTCTCCGAACGGAGGAGCATACGGCGGCTATCGCAGCGGAAGTACAAAGCAGCCTCTCAAGGCAATTCTCTAGTCCGGCCATTAAACGTCTGGACACCGTCAAGCGCGCCCGGAGTAACCTACAACAAGACCGACTGGCACGTTCCGAGCAAGCGTAGCAATGCGGCCCCAACCCCAGCCCTTGCAAACTTGCGAAACCAGTGTTGCGCATACATAACTATGCTCTGGAAATACCATGGGCAAAAGGGGAGGGGCACAATCACGGCACGACCGAAACACGGCTTAAACCACACTAGGGGCTGCCGACTTTTTCATTTTCTCTTACTTTCAGGACTCCACTCTTCGGAAGACCTGTTCGGCAGTACAATTGCCGCACAAATGATACAACAACCAGGGGAGAAGAATGCTACGCCGCACTACGAAACTCTAAGGTGGTCTCTATAACGAGCAGTATACCTATTTCGCATAACATTCCGCAGCTCACCCCTAGAAAGGACATATTTGATAGTCCCATTTTCTGCTTATCGCACTATTTGTATCGTCCTGCTTTGATCGCAGCCTTTTTTAAATAAACAATGCATAGCTTCCGTCTATTATTGCATTACTCTTTTTTACGAATATATGTTCATTAATGATATGTTGCACCCGTACACTTTGGTACGGTCAATATGCCAGGGGCTTAAGTACCGCACAACACTGTGTGAGAAGTCCGAACACTTTCACAAGTGCGGCACCCCGAACTTATAGCATTATATGCATCGGCTCCGAATCATGTCTTGGGTCAATAGTTGGGTTTGCCTGGCTCCTATGTTTTGGTACCTTACGTTCCGTTATATCGGCTAAGGTAGCACTAGGAGAACTACTGCGATTGTGCCCCAGTTGAGCTGGGCTAAGCACCTCAGTAGAGAAAGCTAAAACTGACCGTCATGATGAGGCGAGAGCTGGTCGCTGTTCGAGAGGTTTTCGAGTCCCTAAAGACTTATGCCGCTTAGAGCGAGGAGTCGGCTTTGTCCGGCCTAGGCGTGGATAGCGCCCCGAACTCGGTCTTCCGAACACTAGGGGCTTCGCCGAAATTTAAAATTATAGAATTCTATGGCTAAGTGAGAGTGTTCAAGCATTATAGTCCGATTGCCTTGTTCGTTGTGTTGAGCGCCTCCCTCGAAGGACCCAAGAATGGGAAAAAGAGCGCTCATGTTTATCCCGAACACCCCAGCACTCGTGCCATGGGGGCAGAAGCCGACGACTCGCCATCTCTCAAATTTGATAAACGGCCGCACAGAAGGTAATATTTTAAATTCAAAAAGCATTGCTTAGCGCACATGAACAAGTTTTCAGCGCACAGGACAAAACGAGCGAGTTTACTGAAAAATTACATCCATGGAACATTCATCCGCCACAAGGCGGGCACCCTTCAGAACGCCCTCATAATACATCTCGGGCTTGCGATGCTCCTTGCCCGGCGGTGGCCCGTCCTTCACAAGCTTCTCAGCATCCAGCTTGCCCCAGTGCACCTTCGCACGGGCAAGCGCCCTACGGGCACCCTCGATGCATACGGAGCGCTTGATGACTTCGAGCCTTGGACAGGCCTCCACCAGCCGCCTCACCAGCCCGAAGTAGCTCCCAGGCATGGCCTCTCCAGGCCACAGCCGGACTATGAGGCCCTTCATGGCCTGTTCGGCCACCTTATGGAGCTCGACCAGCTGTTTCAGCTGGTCGCTTAAGGGCACCGGGTGTTCGGCCTCAGCATACTGAGACCAGAACACCTTCTCCGTCGAGCTTCCCTCCTCGGCTCGGTAGAAGGCGGCGGCATCCGACACGCTACGGGGCAAGTCTGCGAATGCTCCCGGAGAGCTCCGGATTCGGGTAACTAACAAGTAATTCACTTTTACGTGCTTGCTTTGCATAAAGAATGCCTTACCCGCCACTATCTTTTTTATTGCCTCAACCTCCTGGAGGGCCTTCTGGGCTTCGGCCTTGGCAGACTTGGCATCTTCAATGGCCGCCGCGAGCTCAGACTCTCGCGTCTTCGAGCCAAGCTCCAAACTCTCATGTTTTTTCATGAGAGCCTGGAGCTCTTTCCGCACCTCGCCAACTCGCGTCTCATGCTTCTCCCGCTCGGTGCGCTCCGTGGCCGCCTGCTTCTCGGCCTCGGACAGCGCTTGCTTAAGGGTCGCCACCTCAGTTGTGGCCCCTACAATAGCCGCATTAATCCTGTCACTTTTTGCAATTGCACCTTTCACATATTTCAATAAGGTATTTCTTACCTTCCTTCTCCTCGAGCTGCTGCTTGGCCAGGCCGAGCTCTTGTTCGGACCGCTCAAGGTTCTGCTTCAGCATGCCCACCTCAGCTGTCAGTGCGGCGGATGCTAGCAGCGAAGCCTGCATACGCATATCGACTTACTTTTGTTAGACTCCTGTGAATGTTATTAGATCCTTTATTCGGCTTTTCTTTCCGAACGCCGAACATAGTATCAGGGGCTACTGTCTATGCGGTAATATTTTTACATATTCTTTACTTACCTCAAAGCCTGTTAGAAGGCTGGCACAGGCTTCAGTCAGTCCGCTCTTGGCAGACTGAACCTTCTGGATCACCGCACTCATAATAGTGCGGTGCTCCTCGTCGATGGAGGCGCCGTTAAGCACCTCCAGCAAATTGTCCGGTGCCTCCGGTTGGACGGAGGTCACCGGCTCGGTAGGCTTGCTCCTCTTGGAAGGAGGCTGCCTACCGGAGTCCGGAACCGCTGAAGGTTCCGGCGCGGTGTCCGGCTCAAAGCCGGACTTAGAGCCCTTGGGGTTTTATCCCCTTTGCGCCTGGAGTTCGGGAGGTCGCCTTGCGGCGCCTCCAGGACCACCTCCTCCTGGCTTGGAACCTATTGGGACAGCACCTCGGCGTCGTCTGTAGGGTGGGGAAGGTAGCCGTCGGAAGCGAATTCACATCCGACGAATCCAGGGAACCGCTCGACGACATGTCGAGCCGGTCTTTGGGTGGACTGCATAAACATGTTCGACATATGGGAAAGATGTGCAATGGAGGAATACTATGAATCACTCCGGTATCCGGACACTTACGATCTCGCCAGGGGCTTGGCCCTGTGCGACCACTCCTCTTCGCCGTCGTCGGCGTTGGTGGAGCCATCCGGAGGAAGGGTTTTCCCCTTCTTGGACCCTTCGGCCTCCCCAGTTGGGGCGGCCTTCCTTTTCTTCTCTCCCCCCGCTGGAGGGGAAGAGGTCTCTTCTTCCTCCTCCTCGTCTTCACGGGAGGAGTGCGTCTTGGAGTCGTCGAATGATGAATCCGACACCCCAAGGCGTCGGGCACTCTTTCGAGTCCCCGTGGCCTTCTTCTTGGCCTTCTTCTCCAGCACCACATAGGGTGCTGGAACCAGCAGCTTCGCCAAGCGAGCGTCCGCTGGGCCTTCGGGCAAAGGAGCCGGACAGTTGATCTGTCCGGACGTCTCCTGCCAATCGTCAAAGGTAAGGGAGCTTAGATCCCGCATGGAGTCAAACTATGATAAACTAATACCCTGTAAAAGGTAAAAACAGCTTACCACACGAGCATGATGCTGCGTGCTGAATCCGCGATCCTCGGTAGCGGATGCGGGGGCCTCGGCGCCCTTGAAAAGCACCTTCCAGGCATCTTCGTACGTCGTGTCGAAGAGCCTGCTCAGAGTTCGGTGTTGCGCCGGGTCAAACTCCCACAGGTTGAAAGCCCGTTGTTGACACGGGAGGATCCGGCGGATGAGCATAACCTGGACTACGTTGACAAGTTTGAGCTTCTTGTCCACCAGGGTTTGGGCGCATGTTTGCAGTCCGGTCAGCTCTCCTTCTTTACCCCATGACAGGCCCGTCTCTTTCCAGGAGGTGAGCCGCGTAGGGGGTCCGGATCGAAACTCGGGGGCTGCGACCCATTCAGGGTCACGTGGCTCGGAGATGTAAAACCACCTCGATTGCCACCCCTTTAGGGACTCCACGAAGGAGCCCTCGGGTCATAGGACGTTGGGCATCTTGCCCACCATGGCGCCTCTGCACTCAGCCTGGGTGCCGCGCACCACCTTCGGCTTGACGTTGAAAGTCTTGAGCCATAGGCCGAAATGGGGGCGGATGCAGAAGAAAGCCTCGCACACGACGATAAATGCTGAGATGTTGAGGACAAAGTTTGAGGCCAGATCATGGAAATCCAGGCCATAGTAGAACATGAACCCCTGGACAAATGGGTGGAGAGGGAAGCCCAGTCCGCGGAGGAAATGGGGGAGGAACACCACCCTCTCATGGGCCTAGGGGTGGGGATGAGCTGCCCCTCTTCGGGAAGCCGGTGCGCAATGTCGTTAGACAAGTATCTGGCCTTCCTCAGTTTTTTGATGTGTCCCTCCGTGACGGAGGAGACCATCCACTTGCCTCCCGCTCCAGACATGGCTGGAGAAGGTTGAGGTGGGGTGTGCGGACTTGGGCGCTGGAGCTCGAGTGCGCAGAAATGGATAGGCAAAGGAGGAAGAAGGCGTGGATGAAAAGGTGGATCCTTATCCCCTTATATGGGAGGATGCGACTATGCGCCCCCACCAGCCTGATAAAACTTGCTTATCTCCCAAGCGCCATAGTCAATGGCGCGGTTGGGTTACCCACGCCCGCATTGATGAGAATCCCGGAATAGGGGGGCACGATCTCTGCTTTAACAAGACGTGCCAAGGAAACCGCCTCGCTAACGCTGAGGTGGGACAGTAAAACAATTCGAATAAAGACCTGGCCATGGTGTGATGTCACGCTACGAAATACGTCAGCAGATTAGATTTGTGTGAATACTATTCTCTCTATGGCAATATGTGGAAACTTATTTTGCAGAGCCGGACACTACCTTTGTGTTGAAAATCTTCTATAAAGTACTTGGAGGAGGAACCCGCCTTGCAATGCCGAAGACAATCTGCGAGCCGGACTCGTCTTCATTGAATCCTGGTTCAGGGGCTACTGAGGGAGTCCTGGATTAGGAGGTGTCCGGATAGCCGGACTATACCTTCGGCCGGACTCCTGGACTATGAAGATACAAGATTGAAGACTTCGTCTCGTGTTCGGAAGGGACTTTCCTTAGCGTGGAAGGCAAGCTTGGCGATACGGATATGTAGATCTCCTACCATTGTAATCGACTCTGTGTAACCCTAGCCCTCTCCGATGTCTATATAAACCGGAGGGTTTTAGTCCGTAGGACGAACAACAATCATACCATAGGCTAGCTTCTAGGGTTTAGCCTCTCTGATCTCGTGGTAGGTCTACTCTTGTACTACCCATATCATCAATATTAATCAAGCAGGACGTAGGGTTTTACCTCCATCAAGAGGGCCCGAACCTGGGTAAAACATCGTGTCCCCTGCCTCCTGTTACCATCCGGCCTAGACGCACAGTTCGGGACCCCCTACCCGAGATCCGCCGGTTTTGACACCGACATTAGGGTTTTGGTTGTCCTTGAATATTACCTTGGGGTTCCTTGGGCATCCCCAAGCTTAGGCTCTTGCCACTCCTTATTCCATAGTCCATCGAATCTTTACCCAAAACTTGAAAACTTCACAACACAAAACTTAACAGAAAACTCGTAAGCTCCGTTAGTATAAGAAAGCAAATCACCATCATAAGGTACTGTAATGAACTCATTCTAAATTCATATTGGTATAATATCTACTGTATTCCAACTTCTCTATGGTTCATACCCTCCGATACTACTCATAGATTCATCAAAATAAGCAAACAACACATAGAAAACAGAATCTGTCAAAAACAGAACAGTCTGTAGTAATATGTATTAAACGTATACTTATGGAACTCATAAAATTCTCAAATAACTTTCTGGACGTGAGGAATTTATCTATTAATCATCTTAAAAAAGAATTAACTAAATAGCACTCTCCAAATAAAAATGGCAGCAATTCTCGTGAGCGCTAAAGTTTCTGTTTTTTACAGCAAGATTAACAAGACTTTCCCCAAGTCTTCCCAAAGGTTCTACTTGGCACAAACACTAATTAAAGACATAAAACCACATCTAAATAGAGGCTATATGAATTATTTATTACTAAACAGGAACAAAAATCAAGGAATAAAAATAAAGTTGGGTTGCCTCCCAACAAGTGCTATCGTTTAACGCCCCTAGCTAGGCATGATGATTTGAACGATGCTCACATAAAAGGTAAGAATTGTAACATAAAGAGAGCATCATGAAGAATATGACTACCACATTTAAGTCTAACCCACTTCCTATGCATAGGATTTTGTGAGCTAACAACTGGTGGGAACAAGAATCAACTTGCATAGGAAGGTAAAACAAGCGTAACTTCAAAACTTTAAGCACATAGAGAGGAAACTTGATATTATTGCAATTCCTACAAGCATATATTCCTCCCTCATAATAATTTTCAGTAGCATCATGAATTAATTCAACAATATAACCAGCACCTAAAGCATTCTTTTCATGATCTACAAGCATAGAATTTTTATTACTCTCCACATAAGCAAAATTCTTCTCATAGTGGGAGCATCATAAGAGACTCGAATACTATAAATTGTTTCCACATTAAAAGATTTATGTTCAGAAAAGGGGTAATCATAATCATGACAATTTTTATAAATATAATCACTACTTTTTATAGCATAAGTATCATCACAATAATCATCATAGGTAGGAGGCATGCTATCATCATTATAAATTTGCATATCAAAACTTGGGAGACTAAAAATATCATCTTCATTAAAGGTAGCATCCCCAAGCTTGGGACAAACATTAATTGCAGCAAATATATTCTCAAAAACATCATCTTCATCAAACATAGCATCCCCAATCTTGGGCCTTTTCATATCATAAGCATAATCACTCTCATCATTAATAGTATGGATAGCACCAATAGTATAGCAATTATCATATTCTTCCAAGCAAGTGCCAAAAGGATTTTTAAGATCATAAGAAGTATCATTATCTTCCACAATTATATTTTCATGAGGCACAATAGTAATAGGAGCAGCATTATTTGGGGGAGATATCTTTTTACCTCTCTTCCTTTTTCTTTTCTTCTTCTTCACCACATCATGTGTGGGTTCAATCCTCTTTTTGGAGCTCCTTATTAATGAGATTGGTTGAATAGGAGGCTCCTCCTCGTTACCTGATTCATCATAAGAAATAATAGGAGGATATTGGGAAGTCTCTTCCCTTTCATTAGTATTCTCTTCATCTTCTATTTGTTTTCTTTTCTTTATGTAATTGGCAATATAAGGATTTTCAATGCAATTCACCGCACAATACATATAAATTTCCTCTAGATCAAAGCCAAGAAGTTTGTAACGGGCAAATTCTAGAAGATGATTAGTTAAACGTTTCATTTCTTCATAATCCATAAGCAAACTAAGTTCATTATAATGTGCAAGGGAAATCATGTCATCACAATTTTTGGACACGATTAGATCATGAAACAATTTGCATCGGATAGCTAAATGACCCTGTTCATTGCAAAGTCCACAAGTACGGCCAAGAAAATTTAAATTTTTAGCACAATCATCTAGTATTCTTGCAACAATTTAGTTTTGAAGTACTTATGCCTCTTGCAATATCTATCTTCCCTTTTTGGTGTGTACTTACAAACCCAATGCACTCCACAAAAATTGACATGTTTATAGGAGACATTTTCATCATGACTGGTGCAATAATCATTAGTACCATGGATATTCAAGGAGTTCATACTAAAAACATTGCAATCATGCTCATCATTCAAAGATTTAGTGCCAAACATTTTAATGCATTCTTCTTCTAACACTTTGGCACAATTTTCCTTTCCATCATACTCACGAAAGATATTAAAAAGATGAAGCGTATGAGGCAAACTTAATTCCATTTTTTAATAGTTTTCCTTTATAAACTAAACTAGTGCTAAAACAAGAAACAAAAAGATTCGATTGCAAGATCTAAAGATATACCTTCAAGCACTCACCTCCCCGGCAACGGCGCCAAAAAAGAGCTTAGTTGACGGGGTGTTAGTGCCTCTTTCCTCGCCTCCCCGGCAACGGCGCCAGAAAAGAGCTTGATGTCTACTACACAACCTTCTTCTTGTAGACGTTGTTGGGCCTCCAAGTGCAGAGGTTTGTAGGACAGTAGCACATTTCCCTCAAGTGGATGACCTATGGTTTATCAATCCGTAGGAGGAGTAGGATGAAGATGGTCTCTCTCAAGCAACCCTGCAACCAAATAACAAAGAGTCTCTTGTGTCCCCAAAACACCCAAAACAATGGTAAATTGTATAGGTGCACTAGTTCGGCGAAGAGATGGTGATACAAGTGCAATATGGATAGTAGATAAAGGTTTTTGTAATCTGAAAATATAAAAACAGCAAGGTAACTAATGATAAAAGTGAGCGTAAATGGTATTGCAATGTGTTGAAACAAGGCCTAGGGTTCATACTTTCACTAGTGCAAGTCCTCTCAACAATAATAACATGATTGGATCACACAACTATCCCTAAACATGCAACAAAGAGTCACTCCAGAATCACTAATAGCGGAGAACAAACGAAGAGATTATGGTAGGGTACGAAACCACCTCAAAATTATTCTTTCCAATCAATCCGTTGGGCTATTCCTATAAGTGTCACAAACAGCCCTAGAGTTCGTACTAGAATAACACCTTAAGACACAAATCAACCAAAACCCTAATGTCACCTAGATACTCCAATGTCACCTCAAGTATCCGTGGGTATGATTATACGATATGCATCACACAATCTCAGATTCATCTATTCAACCAACACATAGAACCTCAAAGAGTGCCCCAAAGTTTCTACTGGAGAATCACAACGAACACGTGTGCCAACCCCTATGCATAGGTTCATGGGCGGAACCCGCAAGTTGATCACCAAATCATACATCAATTAAATCACGCGATATCCCATTGTCACCACAGATACGCACGGCAAGTCATACATCAAGTGTTCTCAAATCTTTAAAGACTCAATCCGATAAGATAACTTCGAAGGGGAAACTTAGTCCATTACCCAGGTGGGGCTGCGACGTGTTGATCTTCCAAGGCCGGGCATGACCCAGGAAAGTGTGTCCGGCCAAATGGGATCGAGCGTGTTGGGGTATGTGGTGCACCCCTGCAGGGAAGTTAATCTATTTGAATAGCCGTGATCTTCGGTAACAGGACGACTTGGAGTTGTATGTTGACCTTATGACAACTAGAACCGGATACTTAATAAAACACACCCTTCCAAGTGCCAGATACAACCGGTGGTCGCTCTCTCACAGGGCGACGAGGGGAGGATCATCGGTTAGGATTATGCTATGCGATGCGGCTTGGAGGACTTCAGTCTACTCTCTTCTACATGATGCAAGACGGAGGCTGCCAGAAGCATAGTCTTCGAAAGGATTAGCTATCCCCCTCTTATTCTGGCTTTCTGCAGTTCAATCCACCGATATGGCCCTTTACACATTTACCCATGCATATGTAGTGTAGCTTCTTGCTTGCGAGTACTTTGGATGAGTACTCACGGTTGCTTTCTCCTTCTTTCCCTCTATCCCTTCTACCTGGTTGTCGCAACCAGATGTTGGAGCCCAGGAGCCAGACGCCACCGTCGACGATGACCCCTACTACACCGGAGGTGCCTACTACTACGTGATGCCCGCTGACGACAACCAGGAGTAGATAGGAGGATCCCAGGCAGGAGGTCTGCGCCTCTTTCGATCTGTATCCCAGTTTGTGCTAGCCTTCTTAAGGCAAACTTGTTTAACTTATGTCTGTACTCACATATTGTTCCTTCCGCTGACTCGTCTATGATCGAGCTCTTGTATTCGAGCCCTCGAGGCCCCTGGCTTGTAATATGATGCTTGTATGACTTATTTTATTTGTAGAGTTGTGTTGTGATATCTTCCCGTGAGTCCCTGATCTTGATCATACACGTTTGCGTGTATGATTAGTGTACGATTAAATAGGGGGCGTCACAAGTTGGTATCAGAGCCGACTGCCTGTAGGAACCCCCCTTCCACACTCCTTGGCCGAAGTTGAGTCTAGACATTACAAAAACTTTTACTAACTTGGCGGTGTGCCTTACGGGCCCACGTCGCCATCTGGGTGGTATTAGGATCTTTTACTCCTCGAACCTTACTCTGGGACTCTGATCTCTCTTCTATTCGGGTTTAACAAATTTACTAAAAATCTAACTTAGGTTCTCGAAAATACTTTCTCCCGGAGAACCCCCTTCAGTCCAGACGATCGTCGGCTGCACTAGAGGATTTCGAAGATACTCTCCGATATTCTGTTGAAACCTTATGCCGTTGCTTTTGGAAGTCCCTACCACCGAAATATCCCTATGGATAAGTATTTAGACCTGACGTGCTTACTTTTATTCCCAGTCGATCTTGTTATTATAAGATACCCCGAGAATACTTTGTGCCTACTGCCTTGCAGTTCTTTGCCACATGCATACCACTACGGATAATTACTCGCATTTATCGAGTATCCGCTCATCCCCAGATATTCATGCAGTTCACAAAATTCTTCGAAATACCATTCGGTCTTCCGAAAATCCTGAGCAACCTATTGCTCCTGAAATTCTTGCTTGCTTGCATTATGGTTAATCCCATAAGTATAGTAATCTTATTGGCTACCTTTGTCAATATCATTTTGAGTCCATTGACTCAATATGTTGCGAATTCTCGCAATCCTCACTCAGATCGTAGAATTCATCCTTCCAGCTCAGATGTCATTTAAAACGTGAGCTGGTCCTCGGCCAATCAGATTGCCATCGATTGTACCCCTAAGTCTATTCAACTTGTCCGTCCTTGATCAGAGCGTTTGCTCCTGATCCCTTGATTTGAAAATCATAATTCCTTTGTTATTTAAACGTTGAATTATTCAGATGTTCTGTAAAATGATGCATTTGCATTCTTTCTTCCTCTGATTGGGTATCGATACTCACATGAGCTCCATTGTGGGTCACCATATCCACTGTTGGATTATTATCCGACAATGCCCTTCATAATTAATCACCTTGTGAGTTCTTTCTCCGATACATAATGCCTTTGGTAATTTGTATCCTCTCCTTTTGCCAACCATGCTCTGCTTTCGAGCTGGTAATATTTACTCATGAAACTTGTAGTATATGTTTCTAAGAATCCCCTATGGGTTGAACATATGCCTTCTCTAAAACTGCGTGAACTCGAAAGTTTTCACGGGTCATACTCCTCTGATAATTCACCGGGTAGGTTTTGACACTGAAATCAGTTTTATCTAGAGCAGTGAATGAAAGGTTATGCATTGAAGAAGTGGGAGTCGACCTTGAACTTGTGTTCATGCCCATGGACACGATGTATATCCTATCATGGAAGCTTCTTGCAATAATAACTATCCTCCTTGATATAATATCATTTGGTATCTGTGAATTGATCCTTGCAATCGTGGTTCCGACCATATGTTCTTCTTTGACCCCATTTCTCGGGCAAGTTTAAGCACTTGTCTTGTGTGGACCAATACACCAGTCCAACCTTTACTTTGATCTACCGTCGAATATTACACCATGGTATCTCGGGAATATCATGGGACATCATAACTTCTTATGGGTTCTTCATAAACCATTATCACTCGCCGGATCCAATTGTTCCTAGGTTCTGGGTTGTCGTCAACCGAGAACATCGAATAGTGAATCAAGTCCGCACTCTGATTCAATAACTCTTAAGTAAATGTTGTTGCTTATGAGTTAACATTCATTTAAGTCATTCCTAGCCTGATCGGCTATATCATCATTGTGCTAAATTTTAACTGTGCTACCTGGTCCTTCACGGAGCACAATTCTCGATGATGAGCTAAGCTTACGTCAATTTTCCTCATCATATCATTTCTCCCTGAACAGAAAACTTGATTTTGAGTTCGTGTCATACCCATGGTTCCAATAACCATTCGCTTCATCATTCCTTTCACTTGATGTCATCGCCGATCGATTACATCTTCGTGGAGCCTCTCGACTAAATTTGTCGTGGTCATCAAACAACATTTTGATTCCTTCTAGAATATCAACCAAATGTATGATGACATGTAACCATCCTTGTCCCTCGATGATTTGTGTTATCACCGACAACATTATTGCTTTCCCTCCAACACAAACTTGTTCGTGTTTTGTGTTATACCTGGAGACCTGTGCTATCCAGCAATTATTCTTCGATACCTTGGAGTATTACCATCTTTTATGTCCAGAATGTCGTGAGAATTTCACCACCTCCTAAGAATTCTTGATACAGGTAATACTTATCACCATCACCATTCTTTCTTGGTCCCCGTGTTGGATCTAACCGGGATACCAACAGGTGAATGGTGCTGTTTGGATTCTGCCCTTCTAGCAACCCTATTGCTTTGAAGTTAATGGTCGGCCATTCGTTCTTAGACTATTGATTATTGAATCACCATTCTGACATTGGTCATGCAACCCAACCCATATTTTGGGCGCACCTTTCAACCAATGTTTAATTGTGTATGTTTTCCGTGGCCATACTTCCTTATATCATTTGATCTGACAAATGTTATCTCCTTGTTCACTTAATTGTGGAAATCCATCTTTTGTTAATCTTGATGAATTGTTGCTGATTCCATCAGCCACCTCCTCATTCTATCCTTGATTTAATAATGACCTCATGATTCGGAACTTGCTTCCACAGTTCAATTCCCGAGAATCTTACAATGTCGTCTCATCAATTTGTCTTGCACCTTTTCTTCTCAGGCATCTTGAGTCTGAGGTTTCCTAACACCGATCAGATCGGAATCTCGATCAGATATGATGGTTGGAACATACTTTCAAGAGTTATAACATTGATCCTCATATGACCCGGCAAGGTGATGTCGTGCCTAGCACACCTGGCCGGTTGGCCCTATTGTTATAGATTCCTTTTCAGCAAGGTTATCCATTCGTCCATGAGGAAATTATAAGACTTATTCTACAAGTTATTCCTGATGGATCCTTTGTGTTTCCAAAGTCCGATCTTTGCTTAAAGACCTTTTCAATGCTATCTCGAAGCATGTCTGTGGTACTTCGATTTTCAACAAGAACATTTGAAATCCAATGCTAAATGTTTCTTGCTCAATTATCCAAACACCGTTGTATGGGTAATGTCATGAAATTTCTCTCTCCCCTTACCTAAAGGGTTTTCTACCTTATGTCCTGTCTTGGATATCATGCTCTGCTTGACTTTGGGAAGGATATACCCCTGACATATGTGTTTAAACACATTTTTCTTTCCATTGTTCTGTTTAAATCTGATGATCACATTTTCCTTTCCATTGTCTTGTTTAAACTTTCTCGTGGTTTATATGATCTAAGCAGTAATGATTCGCTGCTTATATAAACACCTCGGTTGTACGACTCTGTCAATAAGACCCTGTTACTATTGTTGATGACATTCTGGTAGCCACCGATGGACGAGAACCTTGCCTATTGGTCTGCCTCGTTCAACGAGCAGGAAAATGGTTCTCTTCGTCCCTCTCCCTTGGTACCGACATTGTTGCCGACATAACTGATAGGCTATCCTCTGACATGCCTTGCTTGCATGATGGTGCAAGACGTCAACGCTTTTCCTACTTTTAACCCACATTGTGGGCCCATAACCCACAGTTCTACAGGATCGAAACCTGACTCTCCTATACACCCTGTTGCCAAAGTTATTCGTAGAGCTTGATTTCGAATGTAATTTGCGAGCCACCTTCCTAGTGATCAATTCTGGTATCGGACACAATACTTATTCCTGTTGCTCTGAACCCCATTCACACTCTGTTTCAGGAAATGAACGATTGCCTATCCGTTTGAAACTTCTTATTGCACCGTCTTACTTTGCTCTCGATGTGTTTCATTTGTTCAACTCGAGAGATACTCATATGTTCATACTTGGGAAACCCCCAGATGATTTTCCCTTATAACATCCTATCGTTGTAGAGCTGCCCCTTACGAATTCTTAAGTACGATGGATATCCCGAAGAAAGGATGACAATTGATCATGGTGACTTGAAGCAGTGAAATGAAGACATCAACGAAAGGGATCAACCTCTTAGTAAGGGCAGCCAAGACCGAGAAGACTCGTTAGGTTTTTCGCTACCAACACCTTCGCCCCTTACTCCACCGCTTAAATCTCGGGACGAGATTTCTTGTAGTGGAGGAGAATTGTGACGCCCGGGTAATTAAGCTACAGTGATCCTCTGCTAATGATGCCGCGTGACCTCATTTATAGTTGCTAATCTCCAGTTAGTTCGAAACCGATTCAAATTCAAATTCAAAATTAGGCAAACAATAAAAGTTTTCAAATATTAAAACTAAAATGTTCGGAGTGAACCAAATATTGCATAGATAATTATGGGGGAAAAACCACACATTTATAAAATGTTTAAATACTATGGGATGAATAAAACAGTAGTAAAAATGATTATTCGAATAACTTCGATAATTAATAAAATGCCAAACTAAGTTATTTGGGGTCTAAACTTTTTGTGACTATGGACTAGGTTGTAATACTAATTTAGATACTAAGTGTATGTTTTACTAAAATAGAATGCAACTACAATAAAGCAGGAAAGAATAAATAAAAGGAAAAGAAAACACAAAAACAGAAAGGAAAACTAACCAAAAAAAAGAGGTAAAAGGAGACCCCCCCCACTGGACCCCTTGGCCCAACTGGGCCGTGGCCCAGCCGGCCATCCCCTGGCCTATAGGCCACCCCACCCCCCTGCCCCGAAACCCTAAAGCCCCCACTCCCCACGACCGCAACCACCTCCCCACTCCCTCGTCTCTCTCTCTCATCCGATCCAGATCGGATCGGGCCATCCCCGTCGCCCCGCCGCCGTTCACCATCGCCACCGCCGCCCAGCGCCCTCCTCCTCAACCCTCCTTCCCAGCGCCCCCCACGCTCGGCTGGTTCTGGATCGGGGAGGGGGCCGATCCTGCGTCGCCCTGCACCCCCGATCCCGTCGCTCGTCGCCGCGACGACCTCGCGTCCACGTCTTCCTCCCCGAGGCCCCACTACCCGTGCCCTACTCCTCCCGATGTGAGCCCCGCCTTGCTCCCTCCCTCTCCCTCGCGCGCTCGCGCTTGTCGCCGCGGTCCCCGCCGAGCTCACCCCCGGTTGACGCGCTCCGGCCGCGTCCGATGCGCGCTCACCGCGCCGTGCCCGCGCACCGCACCTGCCGTGGCCCCCAGCCCCCTGCCGCCTCCGATGCGACCACCGAATCCCCCCTGCGCCGGCAACGCTGCTACACCCGCGGCCAACTCCGAGCCCCTCCACCCCGCGACCACCCCTGCCCGCTCGCGCCGTGACCGTCGCCCCCGCGGCTGTGTCCGGTGCCCGCGCCCCTGGGTTCCCGCAGTCGCCGCGGCCCGACCTCGCCCCATGCCCCTTCCTGCCTCGCCGCCGGCGGCCGGGCTGGCCCCGTCGCGCCGCTGGTCTCGCCCGAGGCCAGCGCCCGGGTTGGCCCCTATCGGGCGCCCCTGCGCCCGT
This sequence comes from Triticum aestivum, assembly GCF_018294505.1. Classification (NCBI taxonomy): domain Eukaryota; kingdom Viridiplantae; phylum Streptophyta; class Magnoliopsida; order Poales; family Poaceae; genus Triticum; species Triticum aestivum. The sequence goes on from NC_057794.1 coordinate 269,268,837, forward strand.
TACCAGTAGCGCCCGTTCCGGTTTGGCCCCCTGGGGCCTATGACAGATGGGCCCCATGCCCAAAATGTTTTAATAAAAAAAGAGAGAAGAATTAAAAATAAAAATAAAAATAATTAAATAAATAATAATTAATTAATTAATTAAAGAATTAATTAAATTAAATTAATTAATCAGGATTAGATTAACCTAATTACTAGTTAACTTAATTAACCCCTGATTAGCCTAATCAGTCAATGACATGCGGGACCCACACATAGTTGACCCAGTCAACTGCACAGTTGACTGCTGACATCACCCTGATGTCATGCCTACGTCATCAAACACTATTCTGGATAATGTTGATTAAATTAAATAAATAAATCCTAAAAATGATTTAAATCTTTTAAAATTAATATAAAATAAACCGTAGCTCGGATGGGAAAACTTTGTACATGAAAGTTGCTCAGAACGACGAGACGAATTTGAATAAGAAGCCCGTTTATCCGCCACACATCCCTAGCATAGCGAACACGCAACTTTCCCCCTTTGTTTCATTTGTCCGAAAACGCGAAACACCGGGGATACTTCCCTGGATGTTTCCCCCTTCACCGGTATCACCTCATACCGCGATAGGGCACCCCTAGCACCGATACTTGTCATGTCATGCATCGCTACGCATCTGTTTGATTAAATATTTATTGTTTCTCCCCCCTCTTCTCTCGCTAGACACCGGGACCGACGCCGCCGCTACCCAGTACGACTACGGAGTTGACGACCACTCTCTCTTGCCAGAGCAACCAGGCAAGCCCCCCCTTTGATCACCAGATATCGCCTACTCTTCTCTATACTGCTTGCATTAGAGTAGTGTAGCATGTTACTGCTTCCCGTTAATCCTATACTGATGCATAGCCTGTCCTTGCTACTACTGTTGTTACCTTTACCTGCAATCCTAATGCTTAGTATAGGATGCTAGTTTATCATCAGTGGCCCTACATCCTTGTCCGTCTGCCATGCTATACTATCGGGCCGTGATCACTCGGGAGTTGATCACGGGTATATACTATATACTTTATACATGATACATGTGGTGACTAAAGACGGGTCGGCTTGAGGAGCACCCGCGAGTGGAGTTTTGAGGCGGAGCGGCAGGGCAGGTTCTGACCACCTAGGAGAGAGGTGGGCCTGGCCCTGGTCGGTGTTCGCGGATACTTAACATGCTTAACGAGATCTGGGTATTTGATCTGAGTCTGGCCATTTGGTCTATACGCACTAACCATCTACGCGGGAGTAGTTATGGGTATCCCGGCGTCGTGGTATCAGTCGAAGCCTTCATGATGTCAGCGACTGAGTGGCGCGCGCCGGATTGGACTAGAAGGCCACTAGGCTAGGTCTGCTTTCAGCCGCGTTCGCAACGTGCAGGTGTGCTAAGGGCGATGGGCCCAGACCCCTGGGCGCTTAGGTTTAGACCGGCGTGCTGACCTCTCTGTTGGTCTAGGTGGGGCTGCGACGTGTTGATCTTCCGAGGCCGGGCATGACCCAGGAAAGTGTGTCCGGCCAAATGGGATCGAGCGTGTTGGGGTATGTGGTGCACCCCTGCAGGGAAGTTAATCTATTCGAATAGCCGTGATCTTCGGTAACAGGACGACTTGGAGTTGTATCTTGACCTTATGACAACTAGAACTGGATACTTAATAAAACACACCCTTCCAAGTGCCAGATACAACCTGTGGTCGCTCTCTCATAGGGCGACGAGGGGAGGATCATCGGTTAGGATTATGCTATGCGATGCGGCTTGGAGGACTTCAGTCTACTCTCTTCTACATGATGCAAGACGGAGGCTGCCAGAAGCGTAGTCTTCGAAAGGATTAGCTATCCCCCTCTTATTCTGGCTTTCTGCAGTTCAATCCACCGATATGGCCCTTTACACATTTACCCATGCATATGTAGTGTAGCTTCTTGCTTGCGAGTACTTTGGATGAGTACTCACGGTTGCTTTCTCCTTCTTTCCCTCTATCCCTTCTACCTGGTTGTCGCAACCAGATGTTGGAGCCCAGGAGCCAGACGCCACCGTCGACGATGACCCCTACTACACCGGAGGTGCCTACTACTACGTGATGCCCGCTGACGATGACCAGGAGTAGATAGGAGGATCCCAGGCAGGAGGTCTGCGCCTCTTTCGATCTGTATCCCAGTTTGTGCTAGCCTTCTTAAGGCAAACTTGTTTAACTTATGTCTGTACTCAGATATTGTTGCTTCCGCTGACTCATCTATGATCGAGCTCTTGTATTCGAGCCCTCGAGGCCCCTGGCTTGTAATATGATGCTTGTATGACTTATTTTATTTGTAGAGTTGTGTTGTGATATCTTCCCGTGAGTCCCTGATCTTGATCGTACACGTTTGCGTGTATGATTAGTGTACGATTAAATCGGGGGCGTCACACGGAACTCCCGATCTATTTTGTTCCCCGATCGTTTTAGGGTATATAGATATATATATGCGGAAGAAATACGTCAGGGGGGCCACGAGGGGCCCATGAGGGTGGAGGGCGCGCCCAGGGGGTGGGCACGCCCCCTGCCTCGTGGCTCCCTCGTTGCATTCCTGACATGCACTCCAAGTCTCCCGGTTTGCTTTCCTTCCAAAAATAAGTTCCGTGAAGTTTCAGGTCAATTGGACTCCGTTTGATTTTCCTTTTCTGCGATACTCTAAAACAAGGAAAACATAGAAACTGGCACTGGGCTCTAGGTTAATAGGTTAGTCCCAAAAATCATATAAAATAGCATATAAATGCATATAAAACATCCAAGGTTGATAATATAATAGCATGGAACAATCAAAAATTATAGATACGTTGGAGACGTATCAATCGTCCCCTTCCCTACCTCTGCCATGTCTCCCGGCCTCCTCTCTTCGAGCGGGGATGCCGCGACGCCCCTGGTCCTGGCGGGACTAGGGAGGAGGGGCTCTAGGGGCCTGGTGAGGGAGTCCTAGATTAGGGGGTGTCCGGATGGCCGGACTATATCTTCAGCCAGACTCCTGGACTATGAAGATACAAGATTGAAGACTTCGTCCCGTGTCCGGAAGGGACTTTCCTTGGCGTGGAAGGCAAGCTTGGCGATACGGATATGCAGATCTCCTACCATTCTAACCGACTTTGTGTAACCCTAACCCTCTCCGGTGTCTATATAAACCAGAGGGTTTTAGTCCGTAGGACAACATACAGAACAACAATCACACCATAGGCTAGCTTCTAGGGTTTAGCCTCTCTGATCTCGTGGTAGCTCTACTCTTGTACTACCCATATCACCAATATTAATCAAGCAGGACGTAGGGTTTTACCTCCATCAAGAGGGCCCGAACCTGGATAAAACATCGTGTCCCTTGCCTCCTATTACCATCCGGCCTAGACGCACAGTTTGGGACCCCCTGCCCGAGATCCGCCGGTTTTGACACCGACATTGGTGCTTTCGTTGAGAGTTCCTCTGTGTCGTTGCCGTTAAGCTTGATGGCTCCTACGATCATCAATAGTGATGCAGTCCAGGGTGGGACCTTCCTCCCCGGACATATCTTCGTTTTCGGCGGCTTCGCACTGCGGGCCAATTCACTTGGCCATCTGGAGCAGATCGAAAGCTATGCCCCTGGCCGTCAGGTCAGATTTGGAAGTTTAAACTACACGGCTGACATCCGCGGGGACTTGATCCTCGACGGATTCGAGCCACTGCCGAGCGCGCCGCACTGTCACGACGAGCATGATCTAGCTCTGCCGCCGAACAGTGCCCTGGAGGCCGCACCCGCATCGGCTTCGACCCTTAATTCGGAGCCAACTGCGCCGATCGAGGATGGGTGGTTGGACGCCGCCTCGGGGGCTGCGATCCCAACGACGATCGAGCCGAACACCAGCCCTGCACTCTGCGAGACTCGTGACTCCAAGGAGCCGGACTCCTCTCCGGACTCCGAACCCTCCGTGCCCCTGCCGATCGAATCCGATTGGGCGCCGATCATGGAGTTTACTGCCGCGGACATCTTTCAGCACTCGCCTTTCGGCGATATTCTGAAGACACTAAAGTCTCTCTCTTTATCAGGAGAGCCCTGGCCGGACTACGGTCAGCAAGGTTGGGATACGGACGATGAAGAAATTCAAAGCCCACCCACCACCCACTTTGTAGCCACTGTCGACGATTTAACCGACATGCTCGACTTCGACTCCGAAGACATCGACGGTATGGACACCGATGCAGGAGACGATGAAGAACCAGTGCCTATTGGGCCCTGGAAAGCCACCTCGTCATATGACATATACATGGTGGACACCCCAAAAGAAGGAGATGGCGATGGAACAGTGGAGGATGACCCCTCCAAGAAACAGCCTAAGCGCTGGCGTCAGCGGCGCCGCTCAAAATCCCGCCAAAGCAAATACGGTGACTCCAGCACGGGAGATAATAATACTCCGGAGAGTGCCGAAGAAAACCCCCTCCAGCAAGATTCAGCACAGGAGGATGGAGAAGCCAGCCCTCATGAGAGAGCGGCAGACAGAGAGGTCGAGGACGATAATTATATGCCTCCCTCCGAAGACGAGGCAAGCCTCGACGACGACGAATTCGTCGTGCCAGAGGATCCCGTCGAGCAAGAGCGTTTTCAACGCAGGCTTATGGCCACGGCAAGAAGCCTCAAGAAAAAACAGCAACAGCTTAGAGCTGATCAAGATTTGCTAGTCGACAGATGGACTGAAGTCCTTGCGGCCGAAGAGCATAAACTCGAACGCCCCTCCAAGAGCTACCCAAAGCGCAGGTTGCTACCCCGATTAGAGGAGGAAGCACTTAAACCTACATCACCAGCACTTGATACGGCCGACCGGCCACCTCGTGGCCGCGACAGAGAGGCCTCTCGGCCCTCCACTCAAGCCGCACCCCGTACCAAGGCATGGGAAAATGCGCCTGACCTGCGAGATATGTTGGAGGACAAGGCAAGGCAAACAAGATCGATCTACGGATCGCGTGGGCGCCCCACGACTCGAGACGTAACCGTCACGCCGGACACAAATCCGGTAGGGCCGAACACAGTAGACAAAGCTCATTGGAGCTACGTCGTGATATAGCCCAGTACAGAGGCGCCGCACACCCACTATGCTTCACAGACGAAGTAATGGATCATCAAATCCCCGAGGGTTTCAAACCCGTAAACATCGAATCATATGATGGCACAACAGATCCTGCGGTATGGATCGAGGATTATCTCCTTCATATCCACATGGCCCGCGGCGATGATCTCCACGCCATCAAATACCTCCCACTCAAGCTTAAAGGACCAGCTCGGCATTGGCTTAACAGCTTGCCAGCAGGATCAATCGGTTGTTGGGAGGACCTGGAAGCCGCATTCCTCGACAATTTCCAGGGCACTTATGTGCGACCACCAGACGCCGATGACCTAAGCCACGTAATTCAGCAGCCAGAGGAATCGGCCAGGCAATTCTGGACACGGTTCCTAACAAAGAAAAATCAAATAGTCGACTGTCCGGACGCAGAGGCCCTAGCAGCCTTCAAGCACAATATCCGTGACGAGTGGCTTGCCCGGCACCTTGGACAGGAAAAGCCGAAATCTATGGCAGCACTCACGACACTCATGACCCGCTTTTGCGCGGGAGAAGACAGCTGGCTTGCTCGTAGCAACAATATGACCAAGAACCCTGGTAATTCGGATACCAGGGACAGTAGTGGCAGGTCGCGTCGCAACAAGCAGAAGCGCCGCATTAACGGCGACAATGCTGAGGATACGGCAGTTAATGCCGGATTCAGAGGCTATAAATCCGGTCAGCGGAAAAAGCCATTCAAAAGAAATCCTAGGGGCCCGTCCAGTTTGGACCGAATACTCGACCGCTTGTGCCAGATACATGGCACCCCCGAAAAGCCGGCCAATCACACCAACAGGGATTGTTGGGTGTTCAAGCAGGCAGGCAAGTTAAATGCCGAAAATACAGACAAGGGGCTGCATAGCGATGACGACGAAGAGCCCCGGCCGCCGAACAACAGTGGACAGAAGGGTTTTCCCCCACAAGTGCGGACGGTGAACATGATATACGCAACCCACATCCCCAAGAGGGAGCGGAAGCGCGCGTTAAGGGACGTATACGCGGTAGAGCCAGTCGCCCCAAAGTTCAACCCATGGTCCTCCTGCCCGATCACCTTTGATCGAAGGGACCATCCCACTAGCACCCGTCATGGCGGATTCGCCGCATTGGTTCTAGACCCAATTATTGACGGATTTCATCTCACTAGAGTCCTTATGGACGGCGGCAGCAGCCTGAACCTGCTTTACCAGGATACAGTGCGGAAAATGGGCATAGATCCCTCGAGGATTAAGCCCACCAAAACGACCTTTAAAGGCGTAATACCAGGTGTAGAGGCCAACTATACAGGCTCAGTCACACTTGAAGTGGTCTTCGAATCTCCGGATAATTTCCGAAGCGAGGAGTTAATCTTCGACATAGTCCCATTCCGCAGTGGCTATCATGCACTGCTCGGGCGAACCGCATTCGCCAAGTTCAATGCGGTACCGCACTACGCATACCTTAAGCTTAAGATGCCAGGCCCTCAAGGAGTAATTACGGTCAATGGAAACACCGAACGCTCCCTCCGAACGGAGGAGCACACGGCGGCACTTGCAGCGGAAGTACAAAGCAGCCTCTCCAGGCAGTTCCCCAGTCCGGCCATTAAACGTCCGGACACCGTCAAGCGCGCGCGGAGTAACCTACAACAAGAATGCCTGGCACGTTCCGAGCAGGCGTAGCAATGCGGCCCCAACCCCAGCCCTTGCAAAAATGCGACACCAATGCTTCGCGTACATAACTATGCTCTAGAAATACCATGGGTGCAGGGGGAGGGGCAACATCACGGCACGCCCGAAACACGGCTTAAACCGCACGAGGGGCTGCCGATTTTTTAATTTTCTCTTACTTTCAGGACTCCATTCTTCGGAAGGCCTGTTCGGCAGTTCAATTGCCGCACAAACGATGCAAGAACCAGGGAAGCAGACAAGCCATGCCGCATTACGGAACTCCCAGGTGGTCTCTATCACGAGCAGTATACCTGTTTCGCATACCATTTCGCAGCCTGCCCCTGGAACGGACATGTTAAATAGTCCAACCTTTTGCTTATCGCATTATTTGTATCATTCTGCTTTGATCGCAGCCCTTTTTAATAAACAATGCATAGCTTTTGTCTATTTTTGCATTACCTTCTTTTTACAAATATATGTTCCTTAACGACACGTTGCACCCGTACACTTTGGTACGGCCAAAATACGCCAGGGGCTTTAGTACCCCTCAATATGGTGTGAGAAGTCTGAACACTTTAACAAGTGCGGCACCCCGAACTTATAGCATTATATGCATCGGCTCCGAATCATGTCTTGGGTCAATAGTTGGGTTTGCCCGGCTCCTATGTTTTGGTGCCTTACGTTCCGCTATATCGGCTAAGGTAGCACTAGGAGAACTACTGCGATTGTGCCCCAGTTGAGCTGGGTCGAGCACCTCAGTAGAGAAAGCTAAAACTGACTGTCATGATGAAGCGAGAGCCGGTCGCTGTTCGAGAGGTTTTTTCGAGTCCTTAAAGACTTATGCCTCTTAGAGCGAGGAGTCGGCTCTGTCCGACCAAGGCGTGGATAGCGCCCCGAACTCGGTCTTCCGAATACCAGGGGCTTCGCCGAAATTTAAAATTATAGAATTCTATGGCTAAGTGAGAGTGTTCACGCATTATAGTCCGATTGCCTTGTTCGTTGTGCTGAGCGCCTCCCTCGAAGGACCCAAACATGGGAAAAAGAGCGCTCAGGTTTATCCCCGAAAACCCCAGCACTAGCGGCACGGGGGCAGAAGCCGACGACTCGCCATCTGTCAGAATTGATAAACAACCACACAGAAGGTAATATTTTAAATTCCAACAGCATTGCTTAGCGCATATGAACAAGTTTTCAGTGCACATGACAAAACGAGCGAGTTTTACTCAAATATGACATCCTTGGAACATTCATCCGCCACAAGGCGGGCACCCTTTAGAACATCCATATAATAATTCTCGGGCTTGCGATGCTCTTTCCCCGGCGGTGGCCCGTCCTTCACAAGCTTCTCAGCATCCAGCTTGCCCCAGTGCACCTTAGCATGGGCAAGGGCCCTACGGGCACCTTCAATGCAGGCGGAGCACTTGATGACTTCGAGCCTTGGACAGGCCCCCACCAGCCGCCGCACCAGCCCAAAATAGCTCCCAGGAAGAGCCTCTCCAGGCCACAGCCGAACTATGAGGCCCTTCATGGCCTGTTCGGCCGCCTTGTGGAGCTCGGCCAGTTGCTTCAGCTGGTCGCTCAGGGGCACGGGATGTCCGGCCTCAGCATACTGAGACCAGAACACCTTCTCTGTCGAGCTGCCCTCCTTGGCTCGATAGAATGCGGCGGCATCGGACACGCTACGGGGAAGAACTGCGAATGCTCCTGGAGAGCTCCGGATTCGGGTAAGTAACAAGTAACTCACGCTTATGTGTTTGCTTTGCATAAGGAATGCCTTACCCGCCGCTATCTTTTTCACCGCATCCAACTCCTAGAGGGTCTTCTAGGATTCGGCCTTGGCAGACTTGGCATTTTCAATAGCCATCGCGAGCTCGGACGCTCGCGTCTTCGAGTCAAGCTCCAAACTCTCATGTTTTTTCATGAGAGCCTGGAGCTCTTGCTGCACCTTGCCAACCTGGGCCTCATACTTCTCCCGCTCGGTGCGCTCCGTGGCCGCCCTCTTCTCGGCCTCGACCAGTGCTTGCTTAAGGGTCGCCACCTCCGACGTGGCCCCTCAATAGCCACGATAATCCTGTCATTTTTTGCAATTGCACCTTTTTTATTATATATATTTAAAAAAGGTATTTCTTACCTTCCTTGTCCTCGAGCTGCTTCTTGGCACGCCCGAGCTCTTGCTCGGACTGCTCGAGGTTCTGCTTTAGCGTGTCCACTTCCGCAGACAGTGCGGCGGACGCTAGAAGAGAAGCCTGCATATGCATATTGACTCCTTTTTGTTAGACTCCAGCGAATTTTATTTGATCCTCTATTCGGCTTTTCTTCCTGAACGCCAAACAGAGCATCAGGGGCTACTGTCTATGCGGTAATATTATTTACACATTCTTTACTTACCTCAAAGCCTATTAAAAGGCTAGTACAAGCTTCAGTCAGTCCGCTCTTGGCGGACTGAACCTTCTGGACCACCGCACTCATAACGGTGCGGTGCTCCTCGTTGATGGAGGCGCCATTGAGCGCCTCCAACAGACTGTCTGGCGCCTCCGGTTGGACGGGGGTCACCAGCACGGAGGGCTTTCTCCTCTTGGAAGGAGGTCGCCCACCGGACTCTGGCACCTTTGAAGGTTCCGGAGCGGTGTCCGGCCTAGAGCCGGACTTGGAGCCCTGGGGGGTTTTTGTCCCCTTTACTCCTGGAGTCCGGGAGGTCGCCTTGCTGCGCCTCCAGGACCACCTCCTCCTGGCTTGGAGCCTATTGGGATAACACTTTGGCGTCGTCCGTAGGGCGGGGGGAGGAAGCCGTCGGAAGCGAATTCACATCCGACGAGTCCAGTGAACCGCTCGACGACACGTCGAGCCGGTCTTTGGGTGGGCTGCATAAACATATTCGACATAAGGGAAAGCTATGCAATAAAGGAATACTATGAATTACTCTGGTATTCGGATACTTACGATTTCGCCAGGGGCTTGGCCCTGAGCGGCCACTCCTCTCCGCTATCGTCGGCGTCGGTGGAGTAGTCCGGAGGAAGGGTTTTCCCCTTCTTGGACCCTTCGGCCTCCTCAGTGAGGGCGGCCTTCCTTTTCTTCTCTCCCCCCGCTGGAGGGGGAGGGGTCTCTTCTTCCTCCTCGTCTTCATGGGACGACTGCGCCTTGGAGCCGTCGGATGATGAACCCGACACCTCCTGGCGCGCCGGGCACTTTTTCGAGTCCCCGTGGCCCTCTTCGTGGCCTTCTTCTCCGGCACCACATAGGGTGCTGGAACCAGCAGCTTCGCCAAGCAGGCATCGGCTGGGTCTTCGGGCAAAGGAGCTGGACAGTCGATCTGTCCGGACTTCGCCTGCCAAACCTATCAAAGGTAAGGGAGCTTAGATCCCGCATAGAGTTAAACTATGGAAAACTAATACCCCGTAAAAGGCACAAACAACTTACCGCGCTGGCGTGACGCTGCGCGCTGAATCCACGATCCTCGGTAGTAGATGCGGGAGCCTCGGCGCCCTTGAAAAGCACCTTCCAGACGTCTTCGTACGTCGTGTCGAAGAGCCTGTTTAGAGTTCGGTGCTGCGCCGGGTTGAACTCCCACAGATTGAAGGCCCGTTGTTGACACGGGAGGATCCGGCGGATGAGCATGACCTGGACTACGTTGACAAGCCTGAGCTGCTTGTCCACCAGGGTTTGGATGCATGTTTGTAGTCCAGTCACCTCTCCTTTGCTGCCCCACGACAGGCCCGTCTCTTTCCAGGACATGAGCCGCGTTGGGGGTCCGGACCGGAACGCGGGGGCTGCGACCCACTTAGGGTCGCGCGACTCGGTGATGTAAAACCACCCCGATTGCCACCCCTTCAGGGTCTCCACAAAGGAGCCCTCGAGCCATAAGACGTTGGGCATCTTGCCCACCATGGCGCCTCTGCACTCCGCCTGGTTGCCGCGCACCACCTTCAGCTTGATATTGAAAGTCTTGAGCCATAGGCCGAAATGGGGGCGGATGCAGAGGAAAGCCTTGCACACGACGATAAACGCTGAGATGTTGAGGATGAAATTCGGGGCCAGATCATGGAAATCCAGGCCGTAGTAGAACATGAGTCCCCGGACGAATGGGTGGATAGGAAAGCCCAGTCCGCGGAGGAAGTGGGGAAGGAACACTACCCTCTCATGGGGCCTTGGGGTGGGGAGGAGCTGCCCCTCTTCGGGAAGCCGGTGCCGATGTCATTAGACAAGTATCCAACCTTCCTCAGTTTTTTGATGTGTCCCTCCGTGACGGAGGAGACCATCCACTTGCCTCCCGCTCCGGACATGGCTGGAGAAGGTTGAGGTGGGGAGTGCGGATTTGGGCGTTGGAGCTCGAGTGCGCGAAAATGGATAGGCGAAGGAGGAAGAAGGCGTAGGTGAAAAGGTGGATCCTTATCCCCTTATATGGGTGGACGCAACTACGTGTCCCCACCAGCCTGGTAAAACTCGCTTATCTCCAAGCGCCGTAATCAATGGCACGGTTTGGTTACCCATGCCCGTATTGATGAGAATCCCGGAATAAGGGGACACGATCTCTGCTTTAACAAGACGTGCCAAGGAAACCACCTCGCATGACGCGCTGAGGTGGGATAGTGAAACGATTCGAATAAAGGCTAGGCCGTGGTGCGTCACACTACGGAATATGTCAGCAGATTAGATTTGTGTAAATATTATTCTCTCTATGGCAATATGTGGAAACTTATTTTGCAGAGCCGGACACTATCTTTGTGTTCAAAATCTTCTATGAAGTACTTGGAGGAGGAACCCGCCTTGCAATGCCGAAGACAAACTACGCGCCGGACTCGTCGTCATTGAAGCCTGGTTCAGGGGCTACTGAGGGAGTCCTGGATTAGAGGGTGTCCGGATGGCCGAACTATATCTTCAGCCGGACTCCTGGACTATGAAGATACAAGATTGAAGACTTCGTCCCGTGTCCGGAAGGGACTTTCCTTGGCGTGGAAGGCAAGCTTGGCGATACGGATATGCATATCTCCTACCATTGTAACCGACTTTGTGTAACCCTAACCCTCTCCGGTGTCTATATAAACCGGAGGGTTTTAGTCCGTAGGACAACATACAGAACAACAATCATACCATAGGCTAGCTTCTAGGGTTTAGCCTCTCCGATCTCGTGGTAGCTCTACTCTTGTACTACCCATATCACCAATATTAATCAAGCAGGACGTAGGGTTTTACCTCCATCAAGAGGGCCCGAACCTGGGTAAAACTTCGTGTCCCTTGCCTCCTGTTACCATCCGTCCTAGACGCACAGTTCGGGACCCCCTACCCGAGATCCGCCGATTTTGACACCGACACCTGGCGTTTCTGATCTGGTTAGGGTTTCGAGGTTTTTTCCATGGCGTCTGACGGAGCTTTAGGGTCGCGCTCAGCGGGATCTCCCGAGACGGATGATGTAACAACACTGATGATGGAGTTAGGGCTTCAAGAGGAGGACCTTGATGATGTGGTCTTCGATGAGAAGGAGGCGCCGCCGGAGGCGGCGCGATGGATGGCGCTGGTCAGGGTGCACTCATCCAAATCATATAGCCAATTTTGGTTCTTTAAGAATATGAGAGTGGCATGGGATCTCGCACAGGAGGTACAATTCAAACCGCTTGAGGATAATCTATACACAACCCAGTTTTCGTGCTTGGGAGATTGGAAGAGAGTAACACATGATGGTCCATGGCACTTTCGGGGAGACGCCGTTATTCTGAAACCATATGATGGCTTGGCTAAACCGTCGACAGTTCAACTGGATACTATCAAGATCTGGGTGCAGATACATGATGTTCCGCCGCTGTATGCTCATCTAGTGCCATCTCTAGCTCAAAAGGTTGGAGAAGTTTTATATGCAAAACCCCAATCACATGACTTTGTGGGGAACTTCCATAGGGTATGGGTCTCGATCGATGTCAATAATCCCTTGAAGAATGCAGTCTCTATGATTAGGGACAGAAAGTGCCAAATATACCGGGTTAGATACGAGAAGCTTCTCGACTGGTGTGTGGTCCGTGGTAAGCTGGGCCACCTTTTCAAAGAACATGGCAGTGGAATTCACCCTCCAGCAGCCTTAGTGTTGAAATACCTCAGAGCTTCCTTGGCCATGCACACTGGACAGGGTCCCAGAGGGGGCCGTGGCCGGAGGGAAGGCCGAAGAGGAGGCCTAGGTGCGAGGGGAAACGAGACTTTTGCTAATGAAGATGTGGGAAGCAAAGGTAAGGAAGATTATACCTCTGAAAATGATACATATATGACAGAGGCTGACAATGCAAGGAAGAGGATGCAGATGCAACAAGCACCGCAACCAAGGCATAGTGTCCCTAGTGCAGGAGGCCAGGGGGCGGCCCTAGCGCTGCCACCACCCCCACTGATCCCTTGAGTCCAAGCAGCAAATAGGTCGTGAAGAGGGCCAAAACACATGAAGTAGCAGAGGAGCAGGATTTGCAGAAGAATGGCGATCTTGGCAAGGTTGTCTCAGCGTTGGCGGGCTCCTTTGAGGAGCGCCTTCGGGCCCAATGAATATCTTCCGCTGGAACTATCATGGTGCGGGCAAAGCTGCGACAGTCCTGAACTTCGCGATTTCATGAGGCAATTTACCCCTACCCTGTTGTGCATTGTTGAAACTCAAATTGAAGGTGCCAGGGTAGAAGCATTAGCTGGAACTTTGGGTTTTGATAACTCTTATGCTATCAGTAGTCAAGGTAGGAGTGGTGGAATAGGCTTGTTTTGGAATAATTCAATAAAGGTTGAAATTCTCGGTTACTCTCTCTACCATCTAGATGTGTCTGTGGAGGAACAAGGTGTAGAGAAGTGGAGGATGACTTGTGTTTGTGGGGGGGGGGGCACAAACACATATGAGGCACCAAACATGGACAACTTTTAAAAACATTAGCACTTTGAGCGATCTTCCCTGGCTCTGTATGTGGGATGTCAATGAGGTTTTACGTCCAGATGAACATCAAGGAGTTGGCCAGTGTAGCAATACCCAGATCCAAGCTTTCAGAGAAGTCCTTGACGTTTGCATGTTGCTTGACCTGGGTTATAAAGGAAATTTTTGGACATTCGAGAAGAAGGTAACAGGCGGGAGTCATACGAGATGCAGACTTGACAGAGCCCTTGCTAACGCGTCATGGCTGGCCAATTTTCCGCTGGCTGCGGTCACACACTTAACGGGGGTAACATCAGACCATGCCCCCCTACTCCTAGAGTTGGATGCAGGAACACAAGTGTGGGCTAAGAAACCCTTCAGGTACGAGCTGATGTGGGTGGCACATGAGACCTTCCATGATACATTAGCGTTGGGATGGGGAGTAGGACCTCCTTGCATTTCAGTGGCAGATCTTCGCCATAAACGGCAGGATCTAGCGACCAAATTGCAGCGGTGGAGTCGGGATAAATTCAGGAGTGTCAGAAAGGAGATAAAAAACTTAAACAGATGCTAGAGGAACTTAAGAACAACCCAGCAAGATCAGGTCCTTCCCATGTCGAGCTAAAAATCAATGAGAAGTTGATAGAGATGTACTACACGGAGGAGATTATGTGGCGTCAAAGAGCTAGGGTAGAGTGTCTTTCGGCAGGAGACAAAAACACAAAGTTTTTTCACCTTCAAGCTAGTCTTCGGCGCAAGAAAAATATGATCAAGGCATTGCAGAATTCTCTGGGAGTGGAGATATCCAATCCAGCAGAGCTAAAGGTATGTAACACCCTCGATGCGACTATAGCTCCCACGTGTCGAGGCACGACTTAGAGACATAATCGCATTGAAGGCATATGTCGCAAGTTAGGCAATCATCACAACATCCCATGAAATATATAGATAATAAAATGGGAGGTAACATAGTTGGCTTACACTCACCACGTCAATCAAGTACATAAATAACATTACATCATTCAAACACTCATGGCCCGACTACGACGCCAAAATAAAAGATAACCCAACATGCGACACGGTCCCGATCACCCCCAACTGGGCACCACTACTGACCATCAGGAAAGGAAACATAGTATCATTGAGAGTCCTCGTCGAACTCCCACTTGAGCTCAAGCGCGTCACCTGGAGCGGAATCATCAGGCCCTGCATCTGGTGTAATAGTAATATGTGAGCCACAGGGACTCAGCAATCTCGCACCCTCGCGATCAAGACTATTTAAGTTTATAGGTAAGGCAAGGTAAATATGTGGAGCTACAGCAAGCGACTAGCAAATATGGTGGCTATCCTGTTCGCAAAAGAGAGCGACAAGAGGAGGCAAAGCGCGAGCGAGAAACTAGAGGGCAACCTGCGCAAGCATTACTCCAACACCGTGTCCACTTCCCGGACTCCGCCGAGAAGAGGCCATCATGGTAACACACTCAGTTGATTCATTTTAATTAAGTTAAGGTTCAAGTTATCTACAACCGGACATTAACAAATTCCCATCTGCCCATAACCGCGGGCACGGCTTTTGAAAGTTCAAATCCTTGCAGGGGAGTCCCAACTTAGCCCATGACAAGCTCTCACGATCAACGAAGGAATATACCTCCTCCCGAGACGTTCCGATCAGACTCGGTACCTCGGTTCTTCAAGACACTTCGACAGGTTAAAACAAGACCAGCAGCACCGTCCGAATGTGCCGACAAATCCCGATAGGAGCTGCACATATCTCGTTCTCAGGGCACACTCAGATTGTCTTAGGTACGGGTAGGCCAGCCCAGAGTTTCCCCTGGTGGCCACCAGCAGCTGACAGGTGGACCAACACTCAGAGGAGCACTAGCCCGGGGGGGGGGGTTTAAAATAAGATGACCCTTGGGCTCCGGAAACCCAAGGGAAAAAGAGGCTAGGTGGCAAATGGTAAAACCAAGGTTGGACATTGCTAGAAAAGCTCTAATCAAGGCGAACTATCAAGGGGTTCCCATTATAACCCAACCGCGTAAGGAACGCAAAATCCGGGAACATAACACCAATATGACGGAAACTAGGGCGGCAAGAGTGGAACAAAACACTAGGCGAGAGGCCGAGCCTTCCACCCTTTACCAAGTATATAGATGCATTAAGATAACAAGATAATATAATGATATCCCAACAAGTAAATAATGTTTCAACAAGGAACGGCCTCCAATCTTCACCTGCAACTAGCAACGCTATAAGAGGGGCTGAGCAAAGCGGTAACATAGCCAATCAATGGTTTGCTAGGACATGGTGGGTTAGAGGTTTGACATGGCGTTTTAGGAGGCTTGAAAGCAAGTCGTAGGCATCGTAGCATTGGCATAGCAAAAGAGCGAGCATCTAGCAAAGCAAAGATAGTAGTGATTTCGAGGGTATGATCATCTTGCCTGCAAAGTTGTCAGAGTTGACTGGATCCTCGAAAGCAAACTCGACGGGCTCCTCGTTAGCGAACTCGTCTCCCGGCTCTACCCAAACAAGACAAACAAGCAACAAGGACACAATCAACCACGTGCAAGGATCAAACAATATGATGCAAGGATGGTATGCTATGCGGGATGCGATGCGGGATGCATATGCAAGATTGACAAGGATGCATGAACCTGGCCTCAACTTGGAAATCCAAGTGTGCCACTGGAAAGATGAGATGAAATCGCTTGAAAACGATATAAAGAACGCCGGAATCGGAGTTACGGTTTGGAAATGGCAAGCGATTCAAATATGACCACGTTCTGCGATTTACAGCAAGTAGCCATCTAAATGCAACAAGATGAACATGCTACAGCATCCAAACATGGCATCAAAATACATGGCAGGGATGCATTCATGATGCTTAACAAAAATCTAGCACTGAGCTACGGCCAATTCATCCATTAACGGGTCCAAACAAGCATGGCAAAAATGCATATGGCAAACAGATTTCAGACTTAGTGAAATTAACACTTGTCTGGAATTTTAGATCAGGTAGCACTCTTCGGAGCAACAAAACTACATGCTACAGGACCTGAACATGGCAAAGTAAAGCATGGAATGGAGCTTCTTAAAGAGCTTAACAAAAGTACCTTAGTGACCTTGAGCCAAAAGGGATCATAAAATACAATTGCAAGCATGTGAACATGGCAAAAACATAATCAGATCATAGACTTAGTGAAAACTGGAGCATGCTGAAACAGATATCAAGTAGACATGTTTACGAGCTCGATGCACTCACCACAGAGCAAGTCATGACCATCTAAGCATACACCCATCAAGAATACACAAAATACAAGTTAGACATGACAAGAACAATAGCATAGCATATACGGATCAACTACAACATCATCGGCAAAATCGCTAACAAGTAGACAATCTGCCCAGATTCACGAAATGACAAAAGTAGAGCTCGATTGACTAAAGCTAGGGTAATCCATAATTGCAAACAAAGACATGTATGGATAGAGCACTACAAGTTTAACAAAACATCCTTACTGATCATCCTCAAAAGAGGCACGGATCACTAGGAAACAACATGAACATATGGCCATATGAGATAAACAGCTCAAGGACTTAGTGAAAATGCTAAGTCCCTGAAATCAGCATTACCAAGTGCCTCACTTTGCAAGCGTCTGCTAGTCACCACACACATCACAAACATACATGGGTTGCACCTCTGGAAAGATGGCAAAACCCTTAACAAAACATATGTAGAGCTCATGGGCATATCATGCACACAAAAATCATGGCAAAAATGACAAATATCTAATGGAGCAGCAGATCTGACAATTATCCCAAGTAGCACTCTACCAATAGCATTTCGGGCATCTAGATGAACTCAAATGAAAATGATGCAATGGAATGAAATGATGTAATCTCTGAGACGAACATTTTGATATGCTATATGCCCAAAACGGAGCTACGGATGCGGAGATATAGCATGATGAAAAAGGGCATATGGATCTGGGAAATCAGGGACTTAGAAGAAAATTTGGACCTCCAGATCTAGGGTTCGGTGGCACGTGGCCCGAGGCGAGTCCGGCGAGGTCGCCGCGACTCCGGCGAGCCCGATGGAGCGGCGGGGAGGCAGGGGTGGAGTAGATCCGGCCTCCTCCGGCCGGATCCGGCGGCGAGGAGGATGAGGCGGCGCGGGCGCGGTGTCGGCGGAGCGGGGCGGCGCAGTGTCGGCGGCCGGCGGCGAGGCGAACCGCGGCGGCGTGGCGGCGCCGTCCAGCGAGGCGAAGGCGGCGGGCGGCGGGGCGCAGGAGGCGCGGGGAGGCGGCGACCGGGCCGCGGGGGCCCGCTGCGGGCCGGGCGGGCTGCAGCGGTGGGAGGAGGCGGCGGCCACGTGGCGAGTTCTAAGTGGTCGGGCACGGCGGCGCGGGCGTGTCCGGCGGGTGTGGACACGTCCGGCGGCGGAGGATACGAAATTTTTAGGGTTTGGGAGAGGGGATCCGCGAATTTAGAGGATGGGTCTATATATAGGCATAGAGGGAGCTAGGAGAGTCCAAATGAGGTGCGGTTTTCGGCCACCCGATCGTGATCGAATGCTCTAGATGATGGAGAGGGTTTTGGTGGGTTTTGGGCCAAATTGGAGGGGTGTTGGGCTGCAACACACACGAGGCCTTTTCGGTCCCTCGGTTAACCGTTGGAGTATCGAACGAAGTCCAAATGGTACGAAACTTGACAGGCGGTCTACCGGTAGTAAACCAAGGCCGCTTGGCAAGTCTCGGTCCAATTTGGAAATGTTTAATCGCCACACATGAAAGAAAGGTAGAAATGACCACCGGAGGAGAACGGAGCGCCGGAATGCAAAACGGACAACGGGGAAAATGCTCGAATGCATGAGATGAACACATATGCAAATGCAATGCACATGATGACATGATATGAGATGCATGACAACAACAACAACAACACACGGAGACAAAAACCCGAACCCGAGAAAATAAAATAACTTAAGGCCGGAAACGGCAAGAGTTGGAATACATATTGGGAAAGTCATATCCGGGGTGTTACAACACTCCACCACTACGAAAGGATCTCGTCCCGAGATCTAGGACTGAAAGAACGCCGGGTACTCAGAACGGAGGTGATCCTCGCGTTCCCAGGTAGCTTCACGGTCGGAATGGTGTGACCACTTGACTTTGAGGAATTTGATTGACTTGTTGCGAGTCTTGCGTTCAGTCTCTTCAAGAATAGCAACTGGGTGCTCACGATAAGAGAGATCTTCTTGGAGCTCAATGTCCTCGAAGTTGACGGTGCGGTCAGGAGTCTTGAAGCACTTTCGGAGCTGAGAGACATGGAACACATCATGAACATTTGCAAAGTTTGAAGGAAGCTCGAGTTGATAGGCGAGATCGCCTCTCTTGCTGACAATCTTGAAAGGTCCCACGTATCTGGGGGCAAGCTTGCCTTTGATACCGAAGCGACGAGTACCTTTCATAGGAGAGACGCGGAGGTAAACATGATCTCCGATCTCGAAAGCCAAATCACGGTGCTTACTATCATAGTAGCTCTTCTGGCGGGATTGGGCTGCTTTGAGGTTATCTCGAATGACTTTGCACATTTCCTCTGCCTCTGTGATTAAGTCATTACCCAAAAGCTGACGTTCACCGGTTTCAGACCAGTTGAGAGGGGTACGACACTTCCTGCCATACAGAATTTCAAATGGGGCCTTGCCCGAACTTGCTTGAAAACTGTTGTTGTAGGAGAATTCAGCATAAGGAAGACAATCCTCCCACTTCATGCCGAAGGAGATCACACAAGCCCTGAGCATATCTTCAAGAATCTGGTTGACACGCTCGACTTGACCGCTAGTTTGAGGATGGAAAGCTGTGCTGAAGCGGATGTTGGTGCCCATGGCCTTCTGAAAAGAATCCCAAAACTTGGAGGTAAAGATGCTGCCACGGTCTGAAGAGATCACTTGTGGAATACCGTGCAGAGAGACAATTCGAGAGGTATAGAGTTCCGCCAATTGAGCTGCAGTGATTGACTCTTTGATAGGCAGAAAGTGAGCCACTTTGGTGAGTTTGTCGATGACAACGAATATAGCATCATTGCCACGCTTGGACTTTGGAAACCCAGTCACGAAGTCCATCTCAATGTGGTCAAACTTCCATTCTGGAATGGCAAGAGGTTGGAGGAGACCAGCTGGCCTTTGGTGTTCTGCCTTCACTCTTCTGCAGACATCACACTCATTCACGAATTGAGCAATCTCGCGCTTCATTCGAGTCCACCAATAAGCCTGCTTGAGGTCCTGATACATCTTCGTGCTCCCAGGGTGGATGGAGAGGAGAGAATTGTGAGCCTCGTTCATGATCACTTTACGGAGGTCACCTTTGGGCACAACAATACGATCCTCGAAGAAGAGAGTGTCCTTGTCATCAAGGCGGTAGCACTTGTACTTGGGTTGACTCTTGGCAATCCCAATCTTCACCTTTTTCACCATAGCATCAAGAAGCTGGGCTTGGCGAATCTGGTCTTCCAAGGTAGGAGAGACTTGAAGGTTGGCGAGGAAACCTTGAGGAACAACTTGCAGATTAAGTTTGCGGAAAGCTTCACAAAGCTCGGGTTGATAAGGCTTGAGAATCAGACTGTTGCAATAAGCCTTCCTGCTCAATGCGTCAGCAATCACATTGGCCTTGCCTGGAGTATACTCGATACTCGGATTATACTCTTGAATCATTTCGACCCATCGAGTTTGCCTGAGGTTGAGATTAGGCTGAGTGAAGATGTACTTGAGACTCTTGTGATCAGTGAAAATGTCCACTTTTCTTCCCAATAAGAGATGTCTCCAAGTCAAAAGAGCATGCACAACTGCCGCCAACTCGAGATCATGAGTGGGGTAGTTCTTCTCATTGGGCTTCAACTGGCGAGAGGTATAAGCAACAACTTTCTTCTCTTGCATCAACACTGCGCCAAGACCTTGGAGAGAGGCATCACAAAAGACCTCGTACGGCTTGGATTCATCAGGCGGAGTCAGAACTGGAGCAGTGATCAATTTCTCTTTCAAAGTGTTGAAAGCAATGTCACACTCCGGAGACCAAACGTACTTGACGTGCTTCTGGAGAAGATTTGAGAGAGGCTTCGCGATCTTAGAAAAGTTTTCAACGAATCTTCGGCAATAGCTTGCGAGACCGAGGAAGCTACGGAGTTGCTTCACGTTCTGAGGAGGTTCCCAATTCACAATTGCAGACACCTTCTCAGGATTCACGCAATGCCCTTGGCAGAGATGATATGACCAAGATAAAGAACCTCATCGAGCCAAAATTCGCACTTGGAGAACTTGGCGTAGAACTTGTGTTCCCTCAGCTTATCGAGTACCAAACGCAAGTGCTTGGCATGATCTTCCTTGTTCTTCGAGAAAACCAGAATGTCGTCGAGATAGACCAAAACGAAGTCATTGGTGTAGGCGTTGAAGATGAAGTTCATCATGCGAGAGAAAGTCGGAGGAGCGTTGACGAGGCCAAAAGACATGACAGTGTATTCATATGAACCATAGCTTGTCCTGAAAGCCGTCTTGGGAATATCTTGCTCACGGATTCGAATCTGATGATAACCCATACGGAGATCAAGCTTGGAGAATACTTGGGCACCTTTGAGTTGTTCGAACAGCTCATTGATGTTGGGAAGTGGGTATTTGTTCTTGATGGTCTTCTTGTTCAATGGACGGTAATCAACACAAAGTCGGTCCGTTCCATCCTTCTTCTTCACAAAAAGAACACCACAACCCCACGGAGAAGAACTAGGCCGGATGAGACCCATTCTTCTTGAATATCGAGTTGCTTCTTCAGCTCCTTCAACTCTTCAGGTCCGAGCTTGTAAGGACGCTTGCACATTGGTTCCGTGCCAGGCTCAAGATCAATTACGAATTCAACCGGCCGGTGTGGAGGCATTCCTAGAAGCTCTTCTGGAAAGACGTCTTGATATTCGCAATCGACTGGAATTTGCGAGATAGCATCCAGTTCACCGTTCTCATTGAGGGAAAATAGACGGATTGTATTATCACGAGCGGCAAAGACAATTACATCCTCAGACGAATGAGTCAATTGAATCTGTCTGGCTGCACAATCAAGATGCGCCTTGTGCTTAGAAAGCCAATCCATTCCGAGAATAAGATCAATATCCGAGTCACCAAGAACCGTAGGAGAAGATAGAAACTTGTAGTCTCCCAAAGTGATAGTAACATCCGGAGCAATGGAGTTAGCATGCATGCGCCTACCGGGAGAGACAACTGCTAATGGACTAGGCAAAATTTGCAAAGCCAAACCATGTTTAGATGAAAACGGTCTTGAGATGAAACAATCCGATGCACCCGTGTCAAAAAGAACTTTTGCAGGAATATCGTTAACTGGAAGGTTACCCATGATGACATCTGACGAGTCCTCTGCCTGAGCTGCATTCATCAAGTTGACCTTGGCGTGCTTGGGGTTATGCTTGACCATAGCTGTACTTGCCGATCTCACAGGAGGAGGAGGAGGAAGACGCCTCTGGTTGAAGCATTTGTTGGCATAGTGACCCTTCTGTTGGCACTTGTTGCATGTGACCTCTGAAAGCGGACGGTGATACGGAGCACTCGATCTTGGAGCTTGAGACGAAGTCTTGTTCTGAAAGCCAAGGTTGGGTGGGTGGGAAGATCCACTGCCACCTTTGCTCTTCTGCTGATACGGCTGACGGAACGGAGGAGGAGGAAGCCAATACTTCTGCTGCTTGGCCACTTGAGTAGAGGAAGAAGGAGTAGCATCTCTGACTCGCTTCTTGGAAGCATCACACCTCAGTTGAGCGGCCTCTTGCTTCAGTGCCATGTTGTAGAACTCATCGTATCTCAAGGGCTCGAAGAGAACAAGAGCTAGCTGAATTTCTTCTCTGAGACCACCCCTGAACTGGTATATCATGCTCTTCTCATCAGGTACGTCCTGCTTGGCAAAGCGGGCGAGCTTCTGGAACAACTTGTTGTAGTCATAGACAGACAAAGAGCCTTGCTTCAGGTTGCGGAATTCCTCACGCTTGCTTTCAACCACGCTCTGGGGAATATGGTGAGCTCTGAAATCTTGACGGAATTCATCCCAAGTGATCACACGTCCACCTCTGGAATCCTTGTACTGCTGGAACCATTCTGCAGCTTGATCTTTGAGTTGGAAGGAAGCGAACTTGACAAAGTCCTCAGGCCTGACGTTACTGCACTCGAAATGCTTGCACAGATCCACGAGCCAATCGTCAGCATCGGTTGCCTCAACACAATTGTTGAAAGTCTTTGGCCCGTTAGCAAGGAACTGGTTGAGTGTAGCAAAGTGATTCTGATTGTTGCCTTGGTTCCCTTGGTTGCCTTGGTTGCACTCTTGGAGAATTTACATGATCAACTGTGTGTTTGCATTGGTTGCGCCCATCACAGCTTGCCATGCCTCCGGAGGAGGGGGAGGTGGTGGCGGATCTTGATTCTGATTCTGATTGGTGCTCTTAGCGGGAGCCATCCTGAAGAGGTTGACCACCGTTAGCACATAGACAGATAAATGAAACTGAATCCAACGGAATGAAAATTTCAACATATAGTCTTCACATCCAAACAAAATGTACGAATGCATTCCTCTTGAAATGGTCACATATCCATAAATTGAGAAGCCACGTAGAATTTAGGTAGAGAAATAAATCAACAAGGTACGGATCAAGAATGAATACTCGGTAAGAAATCCCAATCTCAAACCAAATATTCGTGGAAGAAGAACTAGAGCTACAAGAATTCCCACCTATGAAACTCCCGAACCTTTCCGGTTATGCAATCAGGTGTTGGGGATACAGGGGAAGCATAATATCTCACCCAAATCTAGCAAATCCTACATCCAGCTGTATCAATCCTTCAACACATAACCGAGAAAACTTCGGAAACCATCTACCTCAACCTTCGAAAAGCATCCGTTATACAAGTTATGGCGATACTCCCGAACTCCCGCCCCAGTACTGGGTGGCGTCGAGGTTATCTCACCAACGAACTGCATAAAAGAGATTTTCGATGTCGGCGTACTAAACTCAGGTATTCCAGAACTGCAACGATAAAATTATGACGACAACACCTCAGAGCTCAACTCCCCGGGACACTTCCACAAAACCCCTGACAGGAGGCACCAAGACAATGTTCTCATCATAAAACCATCGGAACGATTCCAAGATACCCGCGTGATCCTAAATTTTTTTAGTGAAATTTGAGAAGAGAAGAGTCAAAACTCTACGTCAGGATGCCTTACCAGAGCGATGAGGAGACTGGGAAGTAAAAAGAATTCCTAAACTCTCCGATATATAATTCCTAAATGACTCAAAACATTTTTCTAGACACAACTCGGACGCTAAAAACGATCAAGCAATGGGGCTCCTAAGGTCGGGGATGGCTCTGATTACCAACTTGTAACACCCTCGATGCGACTATAGCTCCCACGTGTCGAGGCACGACTTAGAGACATAATCGCATTGAAGGCATATGTCGCAAGTTAGGCAATCATCACAACATCCCATGTAATATATAGATAATAAAAGGGGAGATAACATAGTTGGCTTACACCCGCCACGTCAATAAAGTACATAAATAACATTACATCATTCAAACACTCATGGCCCGACTACGGCGCCAAAATAAAAGATAACCCAACATGCGACACGGTCCCGATCACCCCCAACTGGGCACCACTACTGATCATCAGGAAAGGAAACATAGTATCGTTGAGAGTCCTCGTCGAACTCCCACTTGAGCTCAAGCGCGTCACCTGGAGCGGAATCATCAGGCCCTGCATCTGGTGTAATAGTAATCTGTGAGCCACAGGGACTCAGCAATCTCGCACCCTCGCGATCAAGACTATTTAAGCTTATAGGTAAGGCAAGGTAAATATGTGGAGCTGCAGCAAGCGACTAGCAAATATGGTGGCTATCCTGTTCGCAAAAGAGAGCGAGAAGAGGAGGCAAAGCGCGAGCGAGAAACTAGAGGGCAACCTGCGCAAGCATTACTCCAACACCGTGTCCACTTCCCGAACTCCGCCGAGAAGAGGCCATCATTGTAACACACTCAATTGATTCATTTTAATTAAGTTAAGGTTCAAGTTATCTACAACCGGACATTAACAAATTCCCATCTGCCCATAACCGCGGGCATAGCTTTCAAAAGTTCAAATCCTTGCAGGGGAGTCCCAACTTAGCCCATGACAAGCTCTCATGGTCAACGAAGGAATAGACCTCCTCCCGAGACGTTCCGATCAGACTCGGTACCTCGGTTCTTCAAGACACTTCGACAGGTTAAAACAAGACCAACAACACCGCCCGAATGTGCCGACAAATCCCGATAGGAGTTGCACATATCTCGTTCTCAGGGCACACTCAGATTGTCTTAGGTACGGGTAGGCCAGCCCAGAGTTGCCCCTGGTGGCCACCGGCAGCTGACAGGTGGACCAACACTCAGAGGAGCACTGGCCCAGGGGGGTTAAAATAAGATGCCCCTTGGGCTCCGGAAACACAAGGGAAAAAGAGGCTAGGTGGAAAATGGTAAAACCAAGGTTGGGCATTGCTGGAAAAGCTTTAATCAAGGTGAACTATCAAGGGGTTCCCATTATAACCCAACCGCGTAAGGAAAGCAAAATCCGGGAACATAACACCGATATGACGAAAACTAGGGCGGCAAGAGTGGAACAAAACACTAGGCGAGAGGCCGAGCCTTCCACCCTTTACCAAGTATATAGATGCATTAAGATAACAAGATAATATAATGATATCCCAACAAGTAAATAATGTTCCAACAAGGAACGACCTCCAATCTTCACCTGCAACTAGCAACAATATAAGAGGGGCCGAGCAAAGCAGTAACATAGCCAATCAACGGTTTGCTAGGACATGGTGGGTTAGAGGTTTGACATGGCAATTTAGGAGGCTTGAAAGCAAGTGGTAGGCATCATAGCATTGGCATAGCAAAAGAGCGAGCATCTAGCAAAGCAAAGATAGTAGTGATTTCAAGGGTATGATCATCTTGCCTGCAAAGTTGTCAGAGTTGACTGGATCCTCGAAAGAAAACTCAACGGGCTCCTCGTTAGCGAACTCGTCTCCCGGTTCTACCCAAACAAGACAAACAAGCAACAAGGACAACAATCAACCAAGTGCAAGGATCAAACAATATGATGTAAGGGTGGTATGCTATGCGGGATGCGATGCGGGATGCATATGCAAGCCTCAACTTGGAAATCCCAGTGTGCCACTGGAAAGATGAGATGAAATCGCTTGAAAACGATATAAAGAACGCCGGAATCGGAGTTACGGTTCGGAAATGGCAAGCGATTCAAATATGGCCACGTTCTGCGATTTACAGCAAGTAGCCATCTAAATGCAACAAGATGAACATGCTACAGCATCCAAACATGGCACCAAAATACATGGCAGGGATGCATTCATGATGCTTAACAAAAGTCTAGCACTGAGCTACGGCCAATTCATCCATTAACAGGTTCAAACAAGCATGGCAAAAATGCATATGGCAAACAGATTTCAGACAGTGAAATTAACACTTGTCTGGAATTTCAGATCAAGTAGCACTCTTCGGAGCAACAAAACTACATGCTACAGGATCTGAACATGGCAAAGTAAAGCATGGCATGGAGCTACTCAAAGAGCTTAACAAAAGTCCCTTAGTGACCTTGAGCCAAAAGGGATCGGAAAATACAATTGCAAGCATGTGAACATGGCAAAAACATAATCAGATCACAGACTTAGTGAAAACTGAAGCATGCTGAAACAGATATCAAGTAGGCATGTTTACGAGCTCAATGCACTCACCACAGAGCAAGTCATGACCATCTAAGCATACACCCATCAATAATACACAAAATAAAAGTTAGACATGGCAAGAACAATAGCATAGCATGCACGGATCAACTACAACATCACCGGCAAAATCGCTAACAAGTAGACAATCTGCCCAGATTCACGAAATGACAAAAGTAGAGCTCGATTGACTAAAGCTAGGGTACTCTATAATTGCAAACGAAGACATGGATGGATAGAGCACTACAAGGTTAACAAAACATCCTTACTGATCATCCTCAAAAGAGGCACGGATCACTAGGAAACAACATGAACATATGGCCATATGAGATAAACAGCTCAAGGACTTACTGAAAATGCTAAGTCCCTGAAATCAGCATTACCAAGTGCCTCACTTTGCAAGCTTGTGCTAGTCACCACACACATCACAAAAATACATGGGTTGCACCTCTGGAAAGATGGCAAAATCCTTAACAAAACATATGTAGAGCTCATGGGCATATCATGCACACAAAAATCATGGCAAAAATGACAAATATCTAAATGGAGCAGCAGATCTGACAATTATCCCAAGTAGCACTCTACCAACAGCATTTCGGGCATCAAGATGAACTCAAATGAAAATGATGCAATGGAATGAAATGATGTAATCTCTGAGACGAACAATTTGATATGCTATATGCCCAAAACGGAGCTACGGATGCGGAGATATAGCAAGATGAAAAAGGGCATATGGATCTGGGAAAATGGGGACTTAAAAGAAAATTTGGACCTCCAGATCTAGGGTTCGGTGGCACGCGGCCCAAGGCGAGTCCGGCGAGGTCGCCGCGGCTCCGGCGAGCCCGATGGATTGGCGTGGAGGCAGGGGAGGTGTAGATCCGGCCTCCTCCGGCCGGATCCGGCGGCGAGGAGGATGAGGCGGCACGGGCGCGGTGTCGGCGGAGCGGGGCGGCGCGGTGTCGGCGGCCGGCGGCGAGGCGAACCGCGGCGAGGCAGCGGCGTCGGGCGGCGGGGCGCAGGAGGCGCGGGGAGGCGGCGACCGGGCCGCGGGGGCCCGCTGCGGGCCGGGCGGGCCGCGACGGTGGAGGAGCGGCGGCCACGTGGCGAGTTCTGAGTGGTCGAGCGCGGCGGCGCGGGCGTGTCCGGCGGGTGTGGACACGTCCGGCGGCGGAGGAGACGAAATTTTTAGGGTTTGGGAGAGGGGATCTGCGAATTTAGAGGAGGGGTCTATATATAGGCATAGAGGGAGCTAGGAGAGTCCAAATGAGGTGCGTTTTCGGCCACGTGATCGTGATCGAACGCTCTAGATGATGGAGAGGGTTTTGGTGGGTTTTGGGCCAAATTGGAGGGGTGTTGGGCTGCAACACACACGAGGCCTTTTCGGTCCCTCGGTTAACCGTTGGAGTATCAAACGAAGTCCAAATGGTACGAAACTTGACAGGCGGTCTACCGGTAGTAAGCCAAGGCCGCTTGGCAAGTCTCGGTCTAATCCGGAAATGTTTAATCCCCACACACGAAAGAAAGGTAGAAATGACCACCGGAGGAGAACGGAGCGCCGGAATGCAAAACGGACAACGGGGAAAATGCTCGAATGCATGAGATGAACACGTATGCAAATGCAATGCACATGATGACATGATATGATATGCATGACAACGACAACAACACACGGAGACAAAAACCCGAACCCGAGAAAATAAAATAACTTAAGGCCGGAAACGGCAAGAGTTGGAATACATATTGGGAAATTCATATCCGTGGTGTTACAAGGTATTAGCTAATGATTTTTATAAGTCCTTATATCTCTCTGAAGGGGTCAAGAACATGGATGCAGTGCTCCACCATGTGCCGAGGAACGTGACAGCTGAGATGAACTCTAACTTGTGTGCCCCGTACACCAAGGAAGAGGTCAAGATCGCTTTATTTCAGATGTTTCCGACCAAGGCTCCAGGTCTAGACGGGTTTCCTGCTTATTTTTACCAAAGGCACTGGGATATATGCGGGGACGAAGTCAGAAATATATTGCTCAGAATAGTGAGAGGCAAGGAGAGCCTAGAATCTGTCAACGATACTGATAGTTGAACATTCTTGAGCCTTTGATTTTTGTAATTTCAGTCATGAGTTTAGGAGCTCAAACTTTGAAGCTCACAACTTAGCGAAACATGCTTTATCTCTCAGAGGTGGCCGCCATGTTTGGTTAGGACATCCCGGGAATTTATCATCTGTCCCTGAGACATAACTATGTCTTAGTCAGTTGAGTTCTAGGCGACTGAGATTAATAAAAGCTTCGTGAGGTTGCCTCAAAAAAAGGTGACCGAGACATAACTATGTCTCAGTCAGCTGAGTTCTAGGCGATCCCATGTTTGAATCTTTGTCCGTTCACCATCTTCGGGTTATTGTCCTCGACATTGTTGATTTTGATGGCACTGAAACAATAAACTTCCTCGATAATGTAAGGACCTTCCCACTTAGAGAGAAGTTTTCCTGCAAAAAATCTTAAACTATTGGCGCGGCCCTAGACTAGCTCTCTCTCTCTCTCTCTTAGTCGGTCGGAGCCCGGAGGTAAAAGAAGGAACAGTGCACACTCGAGTTTTTCCAACGACGAACACCCGACTGCACATACAAGCTTTTTTCCTTACCAGAGCACACACTTCACATGGGATACATGGCCAAGTTATAGTCTAGCTAGCTCACACAACACACTCAGCGAACTACGCGCACACACACTCACCCGGCGACCCTGCCGCTCGTGCATGGGGCCATGCAATTCCTCCATGAGACCCAACATCCACGCCTCACGCGAACCAATCTGTGGTTGGATGGTTAGAGGAACTATGGTATTCCCAGCCCATCAGGGTTCAAATTTTGGTGCTCACATTTATTCCTGGATTTATATCAGGATTTCTGGCGAAGCGCATTCAGTGGGAGGAGACGTTCTCGTCGACGACGAGGCGCCTACAGTGACTTCGTAAATCTCAAGATGATATGCTGGCTTAGTCTTTCGGAGGTGCTCATAGGGGTAGGGTGTGTGTGTGCATTCATAGGGGTGAGTGTATGTGCGTGTATATGAGCGCTTGTGTCTGTACTGATGTTCAAAAAAAAACATCCACGCCTCACGATGTGCTGCATGCAAGCGCTGAACTGCACGGCCTCGCGCACGAGCACAAACGCGCTAGAGGCGGGCAGCCCAACGGCTCGAGCACACGATATTGCCTAACAACCTAACTTTTGCCATTAGCGTGCACACACACACATACTACGCAACACACGCACACATGCCATGATTCCACTATGTCCCGCATGTCTCGCGCGCACCCGACGCGTGCGACAAGCCCGACCGCATCAGTGCGTCCCGTGCGCACCCGACGTGCCCGACCGCACCAAGCCGTGGCTTATTCCAACACACACACCCTAAGCCACGGCCTAGAGGAGTCCGTCATCGTCGACGTTGGCGTCGGTCACGAGAGCCTGCTCTGTCGCTGGTCCTTTCCGCAGCTGTGGGCACTCGCGCCGGAAGTGCCCGTGCTCCCCGCATTTGCAGCAGCGTCCATGGCGCTTCCCTCCATTGCCCGACGCTCTGCTTGCCACGCCGTCATTGTCGTGGTCGCTGAAGCCTCGTCCACCTTGCTGTCGCTCCCGAGCCACCCACTGTGCTGCCATCATCATTAGTTGCCCGTCCGCGCGCTCGCCGCCGGCCTGCATGCGCCGCCGCGTCCGCTCCTCGAACGCCTTCAACCGTTCGAGCGCCTCCTCGAACGCCATATTCTCCATGTTGCAGAATTGCTCGATTCCGGCCACCGCGGCGTACATGCGGTCAGGCACGGTGTCGAGCAGCTTCTTTATCATGGCCGCATGGTCAAGTGTCGAGACGAGCAATCTTGCTACCTCTTTTAGCACTGCGTTTGTTTTCCCCGAAGAGGAAGGGATGATGCAGCAAAGTAGCGTAAGTATTTCCCTCAGTTTTTGAAAACCAAGGTATCAATCCAGTAGGAGGCTACGCGCGAGTCCCTCGCACCTGAACAAAACAAATAAATCCTCGCAACCAACGCAAATAGGGGTTGTCAATCCCTATAGGGCCACTTACGAGAGTGAGATCTGATAGATATGATAAGATAATATTTTTGGTATTTTTATGATAAAGATTCAAAGTAAAATAAAGGCAAAGTAAATAGCAAAGTAAATAACTAAGTAGTAGGAGATTGATATGATAAAGATAGACCCGGGGGACATAGGTTTCACTAGTGGCTTCTCTCGAGAGCATAAGTATTCTACGGTGGGTGAACAAATTACTGTTGAGCAATTGACAGAATTGAGCAGAGTTATGAGAATATCTAGGTATGATCATGTATATAGGCATCACATCCGAGACAAGTAGACCGACTCATGCCTGCATCTACTACTATTACTCCACTCATCGACCGCTATCCAGCATGCATCTAGAGTATTAAGTTAAAAACAGAGTAACGCCTTAAGCAAGATGACATGATGTAGAGGGATAGACTCATGCAATATGAAGAAAACCCCATCTTGTTATCCTCGATGGCAACAATACAATACGTGCCTTGCTGCCCTTACTGACACCAGGAAAGGACACCGCAAGATTGAACCCAAAGCTAAGCACTTCTCCCATTGCAAGAAAGATCAATCTAGTAGGCCAAACCAAACTGATAATTCGAAGAGACTTGCAAAGATAACCAATCATACATAAAACAACTCGGAGAAGATTCAAATATTATTCATAGATAAACTTGATCATAAACCCACAATTCATCGGTCTCAACAAACACACCGCAAAGAGAAGATTACATCGAATAGATCTCCACAAGAGAGGGGGAGAACATTGTATTGAGATCCAAAAAGAGAGAATAAGCCATCTAGCTACTAACTATGGACCCGTAGGTCTGACGTAAACTACTCACACTTCATAGACTATGGTGTTGATGTAGAAGCCCTCCGTGATCGATGCCCCCTCCGGCGGAGCTCCGGAACATGCCCCAAGATGGGATCTTGTGGATACAGGAAGTTACGGCGGTGGAATTAGGGTTTTGGCTCCGTATCTGATCGTTTGGGGGTACGTGGATATATATATAGGAGGAAGAAGTACGTCGGTGGAGCAACAGGGGGCCCACGAGGGTGGGGGCGTGCCTGGTAGGGTAGGGCGCAACCCCCTACCTCATGGCCTCCTGTTACGTGCCTTGACATAGGGTCCAAGTCTCCTAAGTTGTATTCAATGAGAAAATCACGTTCCCGAAGGTTTCATTCCGTTTGGACTCCGTTTGATATTCCTTTTCTTCGAAACCCTAAAACAGGCAAAAAACAGCAATTCTAGGCTGGGCCACCAGTTAATAGGTTAGTCCCAAAAATAATATAAAAGTGGATAATAAAGCCCAATAATGTCCAAAACAGTAGATAATATAGCATGGAGCAATCAAAAATTATAGATACTTTGGAGACGTATCAAGCATCCCCAAACTTAATTCCTGCTCGTCCTCGAGTAGGTAAATGATAAAAACAGAATTTTTGATGCGAAGTGTTACTTGGCATAATTTTAATGTAATTCTTCTTAATTGTGGTATGAATATTCAGATCCGAAAGATTCAAGACAAAAGTTCATATTGACATGAAAATAATAATACTTCAAGCATACTAACAAAGCAATTATTTCTTCTCAAAATAACATGGCTAAAGAAAGTTATCCCTACAAAATCATATAGTCTGGCTATGCTCTATCTTCACCACACAAAATATTTAAATCATGCACAACCCCGATGACAAGCCAAGCAATTGTTTCATACTTTTGACATTCTCAAAACTTTTTCAATCTTCACGCAATACATGAGCGTGAGCCATGGATATAGCACTATAGGTGGAATAGTGTGGTGGTTGTGGAGAAGACAAAAAGGAGAAGATAGTCTCACATCAACTAGGCGTATCAACGGGCTATGGAGATGCCCATCAATAGATATCAATGTGAGTGAGTAGGGATTGCCATGCAACGGATGCACTAGAGCTATGAGTATATGAAAGCTCAAAAAGAAACTAAGTGGGTGTGCATCCAACTTGCTTGCTCATGAAGGCCTAGGGCAATTTGAGGAAGCCCATCATTGCAATATACAAGCCAAGTTCTATAATGAAAAATTCCCACTAGTATATGAAAGTGATAACATGAGAGACTCTCTACTATGAAGATCATGGTGCTACTTTGAAGCACAAGTGTGGTAAAAGGATAGTAACATTGTCCCTTCTCTCTTTTTCTCTCATTTTTTTATTTGGGCCTTTTATCTTTTTTTATGGCCTCTTTTCTTTTTTTTATTTGGGCTTCTTTGGCCTCTTTTATTTATTTTTCGTCCGGAGTCTCATCCCGACTTGTGGGGGAATCATAGTCTCCATCATCATTTCCTCACTTGGGACAATGCTCTAATAATGATGATCATCACACTTTTATTTTTCTTACAACTCAACAATTACAACTCGATACTTAGAACAAAATATGACTCTATATGAATGCCTCCGGCGGTGTATCGGGATATGCCATGATGCATGAGTGACAAGTATGAAAGAATTATGAACGGTGGCTTTGCCACAGATACTATGTCAACTACATGATCATGCTAAGCAATATGACAATGATGGAGTGTGTCATAAACGGAACGGTGAAAATTTGCATGGCAATATATCTCGGAATGGCTATGGAAATGCCATAATAGGTAGGTATGGTGGCTGTTTTGAGGAAGGTATATGGTGGGTGTATGATACCGGCGAAAGGTGCGCGGTATTAGAGAGGCTAGCAAAGGTGGAAGGGTGAGAGTACGTATAATACATGGACTCAACATTAGTCATAAAGAACTCATATACTTATTGCAAAAATCTACAAGTTATTAAAGCAAAGTATTACGCGCATGCTCCTAGGGGGATAGATTGGTAGGAAAAGACCATCGCTCATCCCCGACCGCCACTCATAAGGAAGGCAATCAAAAAATAAATCATGCTCCGACTTCATCACATAACGGTTCACCATATGTGCATGCTATGGGCATCACAAGCTTCAACACAAGTATTTCTAAAATTCACAACTACTCAACTAGCATGACTTTAATATCACCATCTCCATATCTCAAAACAATTATCAAGTATCAAACTTATGATAGTATTCAACACACTCATAAGCGAGTTTTATTATTAATCTTGCATACCAAGCATATTAGGATTTTAAGCAAATTACCATGCTATTAATACTCTCAAAATAATCTAAGTGAAGCATGATATATCAATAGTTTCTATAAAACAAATCCACCACCGTGCTCTAAAAGATATAAGTGAAGCACTAGAGAAAAATTATATAACTCAAAAGATATAAGCGAAGCACATAGAGTATTCTAACAAATTCCAAATCATATATGGCTCTCTCAAAAGGTGTGTACAGCAAGGATGATTGTGGTAAACTAACAAGCAAAGACTCAAATCATACAAGACGCTCCAAGCAAAACACATATCATGTGGTAAATAAAAATATAGCTCCAAGTAAAGTTATCGATAGAAGTAGACGAAAGAGGGGATGCCTTCCGGGGCATCCCAAAGCTTTGGCTTTTAGGTGTCCTTAGATTATCTTGGGGGTGTCATGGGCATCCCCAAGCTTAGGCTCTTGCCACTCCTTGTTCCATAATCCATTAAATTTTTACCCAAAACTTGAAAACTTCACAACACAAAACTTAAAGTAGAAAATCTCGTGAGCTCCGTTAGCGAAAGAGAATAAATGATCACTTCAAGGTACTTTAATTAACTCATTCTTTATTTATATGGGTGTTATACCTACTGTATTCCAACTTCTCTATGGTTTATAAACTATTTTACTAGCCATAGATTCATCAAAATAAGCAAACAACACACGAAAAACAGAATCTGTCAAAAACAGAATAGTCTGTAGTAATCTGTAGCTAGCGCAAGATCTGGAACCCCAAAAATTCTAAAATAAATTGATGGAAGTGTATAATTTATCTATTAATCATCTGCAAAAATAATTAACTAAATATCACTCTCCAAATAAAAATGACAGCAGTTCTCGTGAGCGCTAAAGTTTCTGTTTTTTACAGCAAGTTCAACAAGACTTCCCCCAAGTCTTCCCAACGGTTCTACTTGGCACAAATACTAATTAAACAAAAAAAACACAACCAAAACAGAGGCTAGATAATTTATTTATTACTAAACAGGAGCAAAAAACAAGGAATAAAAATAAAATTGGGTTGCCTCCCAACAAGCGCTATCGTTTAACGCCCCTAGCTAGGCATAACAAGCAAGAATAGATCTAGGTATTGCCATCTTTGGTAGGAAAGTGTTCAGTGCCTTTCCTTAATGGAAATTGGAATCTAATATTTCCTTCCTTCATATCAATAATTGCAACAATCGTTCTAAGGAAAAGTCTACCAAGAATAATAGGACATGAAGGATTGCAATCTATGTCAAGAACGATAAAATCTACGGGCACATAATTCCTATTTGCAACAATAAGAACATCATTAATTATTCCCATAGGTTTCTTAATAGTGGAATCCGCAAGGTGCAAGTTTAGAGAGCAATCATCAAAATCACGGAAACCTAACAAATCACACAAAGTCTTTGGAATTGTGGAAACACTAGCACCCAAATCACATAAAGCATAGCACTCATGATCTTTAATTTTAATTTTAATAGTTGGTTCTCACTCATCATAAAGTTTTCTAGGGATAGAAACTTCTAATTCAAAATTTTCTTCATAAGATTGCATCAAGGCATCAACGATATGTTTAGTAAACGCTTTATTTTGACTATAAGTGTGAGGAGAATTTAGCACGGATTGCAACAAGGAAAATCAATCAAAAGCAATTTTCATAGTTAAATTCCTTGAAATCCATAATAGTGGGTTTAGCAACATCTAGGGTTTTAATTTCTTCAATCTCACTTTTATCAAATTTAGCATCAAGATCAAAAGATTCAGAATTCTTGGAACGCCTTCTAGGTAAAGGTGGATCATATTCAGCCCCATCATTATCAAGATTCATATTGCAAAACAAAGATTTAATAGGGCACACATTAATAACTTTTAGATCTTCATCATTATTTTCATAGGAACTAGAAGAACACACTTTTATAAAGGCATCTTTCTTAGCTCGCATCCTAGCGGTTCTTTCTTTGCACTCATCAATGGAAATTCTCATGGCTTTGAGAGACTCATTGATATCATGCTTAGGTGGAATAGATCTAAGTTTCAAAGAATCAACATCAAGAGAAATTCTATCAACGTTCCTAGCCAAATCATCAATCTTAAGCAATTTTTCTTCAATCATAGCATTAAAATTCTTTTGCGAAGTAATAAATTATTTAATATTAGAATCAAAATCAGAGGGCATCTTGTTATAATTTCCATAAGAATTGTTGTAGGAATTACCATAATTATTAGAGGGATTACTAGGATAAGGCCTAGGATTGAAATTTCCTCTATACGCGTTGTTACCAAAATTGTTCCTACTAACAAAATTCACATCCATAGATTCATTATTATTCTCAATCAAAGTAGACAAGGGCATATCATTAGGATCAGAAGAAACACTCTTATTAGCAAATAATTTCATAAGTTCATCCATCTTTCCACTCAAAACATTAATTTCTTCTATCGCATGCACCTTTTTATTAGTAGATCTTTTAGTATGACATTGAGAATAATTAACCATAATATTATCTAGGAGTTTAGTAGCTTCTCCTAAAGTGATTTCCATAAAAGTGCCTCATGCGGCCGAATCTAAAAGATTTCTAGAAGCAAAATTCAATCCGGCATAAAAATTTTGTATAATCATCCACAAATTTAAACCATGAGTAGGGCAATTACGTATCATTAATTTCATTCTCTTCCAAGCTTGTGCAACATGTTCATGATCAAGTTGCTTGAAATTCATAATATCGTTTCTAAGAGAGATGATCTTAGCGGGAGGAAAATACTTAGAGATAAAAGCATCTTTGCACTTATTCCATGAATCAATACTATTTTTAGGCTAAGACGAAAACCAAGCTTTAGCACGATCTCTAAGCGAAAAAGGAAATAGCTTCAATTTAACAATATCATTATCCACATCTTTCTTATTTTGCATGTCACACAAATGAACGAAGCTATTTAGATGGGTGGCGGCATCTTCACTAGGAAGGCCGGAGAACGGATCTTTCAT
Organism: Triticum aestivum; assembly: GCF_018294505.1. Taxonomy (NCBI): domain Eukaryota; kingdom Viridiplantae; phylum Streptophyta; class Magnoliopsida; order Poales; family Poaceae; genus Triticum; species Triticum aestivum. Next base: position 269,305,455 of record NC_057794.1, read on the forward strand.
AACAAGATTTAGCAAATCAGCATTAATTTCACAAGATTCAGCATCGGTGAGAGGAGCAACCGGAGTGCTAATAAAATCATTGTTGTTGGTATTGGTGAAGTCACACAATTTAGTATTATCTTGACCCATCGTGACAAGCAAGCTAACTAACACACAAGCAAACAAAAAGCAAGCGGGCAAAAAGAGGCAAATAGAGAGGGAGGATAGAGAGAGAGGGCGAATAAAACGGTAAGGGTGAAGTGGGGGAGAGAAAAATGAGAGGCAAATGGCAAATAATGTAATGCGGGAGATAAGGGTATGTGATGGGTACTTGGTATGTTGACTTTTGCGTAGACTTCCCCGACAACGGTGCCAGAAATCCTTCTTGCTACCTCTTTTAGCACTGCGTTGGTTTTCCCCGAATAGGAAGGGATGATGCAGCAAAGTAGCGTAAGTATTTCCCTCAGTTTTTGAGAAACAAGGTATCAATCCAGTAGGAGGCTACGCGCGAGTCCCTCGCACCTGAACAAAACAAATAAATCCTCGCAACCAACGCAAATAGGGGTTGGCAATCCCTATAGGGCCACTTACGAGAGTGAGATCTAATAGATATGATAACATAATATTTTTGGTATTTTTATGATAAAGATTCAAAGTAAAATAAAGGCAAAGTAAATAACTAAGTAGTAGGAGATTGACATGATAAAGATAGACCCGGGGGCCATAGGTTTCACTAGTGGCTTCTCTCGAGAGCATAAGTATTCTACGGTGGGTGAACAAATTACTGTTGAGCAATTGACAGAATTGAGCATAGTTATGAGAATATCTAGGTATGATCATGTATATAGGCATCACATCTGAGACAAGTAGACCGACTCATGCTTGCATCTACTACTATTACTCCACTCATCGACCGCTATCCAGCATGCATCTAGAGTATTAAGTTAAAAACAGAGTAACGCCTTAAGCAAGATGACATGATGTAGAGGGATAGAATCATGCAATATGAAGAAAACCCCATCTTGTTATCCTCGATGGCAACAATACAATACGTGCCTTGCTGCCCTTACTGACACTGGGAAAGGACACCGCAAGATTGAACCCAAAGCTAAGCACTTCTCCCATTGCAAGAGAGATCAATCTAGTAGGCCAAACCAAACTGATAATTCGAAGAGACTTGCAAAGATAACCAATCATACATAAAAGAACTCAGAGAAGATTCAAATATTATTATAGATAAACTTGATCATAAACCCACAATTCATCGGTCTCAACAAACACACCGCAAAAAGGAGATTACATCGAATAGATCTCCACAAGAGAGGGGGAGAACATTGTATTGAGATCCAAAAAGAGAGAAGAAGCCATCTAGCTACTAACTATGGACCCGTAGGTCCGAAGTAAACTACTCACACTTCATCGGAGAGGCTATGGTGTTGATGTAGAAGCCCTCCGTGATCGATGCCCCCTCCGGCGGAGCTTTGGAACAGGCCCCAAGATGGGATCTCGTGGATACAGAAAGTTACAGCGGTGGAATTAGGGTTTTGGCTCCGTATCTGATCGTTTGGGGGTACGTGGATATATATAGGAGGAAGAAGTACGTCGGTGGAGCAACAGGGGGCCCACGAGGGTGGGGGCATGCCTGGTAGGGTAGGGCGCAACCCCCTACCTCGTGGCCTCCTGTTACGTGCCTTGACATAGGGTCCAAGTCTCCTAAGTAGTATTCGATGAGAAAATCACGTTCCCGAAGGTTTCATTCCGTTTGGACTCTGTTTGATATTCCTTTTCTTCGAAACCCTAAAACAGGCAAAAAAACAGCAATTCTGGGCTGGGCCTCCAGTTAATAGGTTAGTCCCAAAAATAATATAAAAGTGGATAATAAAGCCCAATAATGTCCAAAACAGTAGATAATATAGCATGGAGCAATCAAAAATTATAGATACGTTGGAGACGTATCAAGCACCGCGTACCTCGCCGCCATGCCGCTGACCTTCCCGGCGTGGTCGTCCAGCTTGTCACCGTCGTCCATCCGCAGGCGATTGAACTTGCCACGCAGCGTCCCGAGCCTCACCGCCCGCACCCGATCAACACCGACGAAGCGAACCTTGAGGGAGTCCCATACCTCCTTCGCGGTTGGCTTCGTCGCGACCTGCATCAGCAAGTCCTCCAGCAGCACGCCCAGCATCACCGCCTGCACCGTCTTGCTCTTCCCAGCATCTACCGTCGCGCCCTCAGCTGGAGCCACCACACTCCACAGCCCCTGGGCATCAAGGATAGCCTCTGCCTTGATCGCCCAGGCGGTGTAGTTCATCGTCGTCAGCGGCGGCAATTGCAACGGCATCGCCCCGCCACCACCTCCATGAGGGACGAGCGACATGGCCGCTGGTAGGATCGCACCGAAGCTCTGTATACCAATTGTTGGTGCAACCCTAGACTAGCTCTCTCTTTCTCTCAGTCGGCCGGAGCCCGGAGGTAAAAGAAGGAACAATGCACACTGGAGTTTTTCCGGTGACGAACGTCCGGCTGCACATACAACATGTTTTCCTTTCTAGATCACACACTTTACACGGGATACATGGCCAAGTTATAGTCTAGCTAGCTCACACAATGCACTCAGAGAACTACGCGCGCACGCACTCACCCGGTGACCTGGCTGCTCGTGCATGGGGCCATGCAATTCCTCCACGAGACCCAACCTCCACGCCTCGCGCTGTGCTGCATGCACGCGCTGAACTGCACGCCCTCGCACACGAGACGCACAAACGCGCAGGACGCGGGCAGCCCAACAACTTGAGCGCGCACACACGCTACTGCCTCAACGGCGTAGCCAGGAATGGCCGACGCCCCAGGCCAAAATGAAGGGCCAGTTTTTTTTCTTAAAAAGTACCACAATTCTAAGGCATGCCAAAAGTAACACTCATTTGCAACTGATAAGAATCTGGAGATAATATTTAATAGTGCTTCATCTGATAGTGTAACACATAACAAAAAAACAGTATAAAGGATAAATAATACAAAAGAGGGTACCAAATCAAAAGGTTGTTTGATTTTAGCTTCCCGCGATTACATCTTCAATAGTAACAGATGATTAACCTTCAACTATATTCAAGTCGGTGCATAAAAAGCAAGTAAAAAATTGCTACTGGATACAAAATATGAAACATTAACTCTAGGACGAGGTAAAATGCCTTTGCGTGCGTGATAACCCTAAAATCGCTCAATGATCTTTGACACTTCAATACTAACAAATACATCCCGCTCAATGTAACATACCATTCTGTGATTCAACCAATCATCACCCATCCTGTTCCTCAAGTCAGTCTTGATAATGCTCATTGCCGAGAAGGCCCTTTCCATTGTTGCGGTTGCAACAGGTAATATTAATACTAACTCAACAAGGCAGTAAACCAACAGAAATGTTGTGTGCATATTACTCAAAACCATCTTCATGGCAAGATGACCAAGGTCATTACAATTCATCAAATGTGGATCAACTCTTGCTTCATGAATGAACGAGTCCAATTGATTTCTAAGGACAAAACTAACTTCATATGCAAAGAAGTCAGCATCATACATACTAGCAAGGTCAACAAGCTTGTCTTCATCATAATTGGCAAAAGAATTCTTCGGATCAAGACAAGCAATGCATCTTAACAATTAAGTAGATCTTTCAGTAAAGCGGTTGTTTAATTCCACAATAATTTGATCATGCACCACATTGAATATTTCATTTCTGAAATGATGGTGGTAAGTTACCAATTGGCCACCCCAAGTTCTTGAACGACCATTAACAGTTCTTGTATCTTCCATATTTGGCACTACAATATTGTACTTGAGACAGAAGTTAGTTACCTCTTGGAAGAGCTCATCCTAATCATTCTGCCTTATCTCTTGCATTTTTTCCATTGTGGTTTTAATCAATCCCACGGCACGAAGAATATGCAGTTTTTTCTGTTGCAAGCACTGCTATAGATCATTAGTCTTGCCCAATAATCTAATCATAAGATGCAATATGAGAACAAATTCAAATGTTTCCATGTGCTTTATCAACCCACTAGCAAAGGTTCTTTGTGCAACATTATCAACATCATTGTACAAATTTTCTAATACCTTCAGAACTGGTTTCCGCATATAAATAAGTCGACACAAGGTCCTATGATGTGACCCCCACCATGTATCACCGGGTCTTGCAAGGTTAGTTAATTGGTTTTTTCCTTTCCCCCCAGGAAGTTCCCCGGCTTCCACTTGGTGCACAAATTCATCATGTTGCTCTTGGGATAACTGGTCATGTCTTTTACATGAAGCATTAACAATGTTTACAACCATGCTAGTGTATCAAAAAAATCTCTTACTGATGAACAACACTTTGCAAGAGCAACAACAACTAATTGCAATTGATGGGCAAAGCAGTGTATATAATGAGCATACGGATTTTCCTCCAAGATCAATATTTGCAAACCACGAAATTCCCCTCTCATATTTGAAGCCCCATCATAACCTTGCCCTCTCAAATTAGACATAGACAAGCCCTGAGTAGCAAATATACCATCCAAAACTACCTTGAGTGAAGTTGCCCGCGTGTCAGGAACATGCTTGATTGCAATAAACCTCTCAATCACCTCCCCTCGGCTGCTAAGATGCCTACATAAGACACAATTGCATGATTCGTATATAATAACTTTGAGAAAATATATGCACAACAAGACACACATACAATACACACGACGACACTGGCCTCAAACACATAGCCATTTGCTCCTTGATAGATGCATCTCTGGACTCATCAACAAGTAAGGAAAATTTACTATCTCCAATTTCATCAACAATGGTTTTGGTGGTCTCTTCTGCACAAGCATTGCACATGTCCAATTGTATCTCAGGTGAAGTTAGCTTATAGTTCACTCCTGCATCCCCAATCAATTTTCGTGCATCTCGGTCCTTCTCCATGAGCCAGACCAACAACTCCTTAACGTTACCCTTATTCTTTGAGCTAGTAGACTCATCATGTCCACGAGAAGCAAGACCTTGTAGCAGCAAAAATTTGATAACACCCAATATAATCAAGAGACGAGCTTTATATTCTTCTTCGTCCTTGTCGTGGTTTTGTCACGGCAGATGTCCTAGAGAAAGGACTTAGTCATGGAGCCATCGCGACGGGTTAGCTTGAAGGGGTTAAAGCGGACACAGGGACGCAAGAGAGTTTATACTAGTTCGGCCCCTTCGATGAATGTAAAGCCTACGTCTAGTTGTGATGGAATTGATGGGGTTTCGATGACCAGGGAGCAAACAAGCTTCGCCTATGTCTCGATTGTTGTCTGTTGTCCTTGAACCGCCGCCGAGTCGTCCCCTTATATACACGGGTGACACCCGTCGGTTCACAGAGTCCCAATACCGGCTCATAGATGTGTCCGGTTTGGTCTCTACTTATTCCTAACTTACAATACAAGTTAAATACCAACCCGGTTTGTGGCTACAGGCCTTGAACCGACTATGGGCCTTGAGCCCTCATCTGCCTTCTTGGGCTTTAACATACTTAACTACTGACGAAGTTAACCCGGCCCAGATAGGCCGGTTTACGCCCAGTAGTGATATCCCCAACATTAGTCCCCAGATTGATTTGAACATGTTCATGTCAATCCTTTAGCAAAAATATTCATCTTCAATATCTACTTGTAGTTTGTTGAACCGCCGTGATGTCATCTTCTCTGGTCGTTGTAAACCAGCGTGACGTCACCTGTTATAAAGGACCTTGATAGGTCTGCGACAATTAAGGCGACATCTTCGTTTCCAAACCCACGGTCCCTTAATTTTCACGCCTGACTCCTGTCCCTTGCCTTATAAATAGGACCGAAGGGTCATTTCTTTTTCCCCTCCGTGCCCTTGTGCTTCGTCTTCCTCGCGTCGCCCAGCTTCGGAGCTCCGCCGCCACCTTCAACCTCTGCATCAACCTTGGCCGCTGCATCAACCTGGGCGCACCAGAGCACCGCGGCAACCTTCCGCGTCTTTCTCATCTCCAGTAAGTCTTCTGTTCTTTTCAACACAGATCTGCTCTAGGGTTTCATGTTCTTCTAGTGTTCATCGCCTGTTTCGTGTTGATACGATAACTCCTAGATGCATCTATGAATCCTTACTCTGTGTAGCGGTAGTTTTTAGCATTCGCCTTCAGTTTCATGCCTCAAGACCATAGATCTATATGTATCTCTGCCCATTGATTCAGTATTGTTCTTTTTTGAACCTTGAATATTTTCCTTATTTTCTGAGCTTGCTTCAGATCCGTCGTGTAGAGAAGTCTTATGAAATCTGTTTCTGTAAACTTACTCATCTGCTTCAATGTTTAGACCAGGCGGTTTAACTTTGTAGAAAAAATTGCCAAACCGGTATATATCATTAGTCCCCTTGTTGAACCGCCAAATGTTGTTGCTTCATAAAACTTCGGTTTAGATAGATCTGTCTCCGGTTTAACATTGCACATACCAATGTACCTTAATCAATGCATTTTTGAACCGGGATCACCTACCTTGTAGATTTCATCATGGCCAAGCAAGTATATGAGTGCAACTGGGTTCCTTCTCGCGTCACAGAGGCTCAACTGGACGATTTAGTCCTGATCGGCGCCTTAGGCAGCAAAGATACCATCCATTGGAGGGCTCCTGGCAAAGAATGCCCTCCCACACCTCAAGAAGGAGAGGTCGTCGTTTTCGTAGATCACTTAGCCCGGGGATTTAAGACGCCCGGTTCTAAATTTTACCGGGACGTTTTAGCCAATTTTCAACTCCACCCACAAGACACTGGTCCCAACTCTGTTACAAACATGTGTCACTTCCAAGTGCTCTATGAGGCGTTCTTTCAAGAGGAGCCCACAGTGGAGTTGTTCAGAGACTGTTTCCATCTAAACCGCCGTACTGAGTTTTCTGATGGTTCCAATATGGAATTGGGCGGTGTGGCGATTCAGAAAAGGAAAGAGGTCACATACCCTCATGCCAAACTGCATAGCCACCCCAAAGAGTGGAATCAAACATGGTTCTATTGCAAAGACACCTCCCCTGCTGGTGAAAATCCTTTGCCTGGCTTTCGTCCGGAGCGGCTTAGCAATACACACCCCTTTCCGCAAAGGTTGACTGCCAAGGAGAGAAGCAAATACGCTCCTCAACTGTCCAAGCTCAGAGCCTTTATGGCCAACGGTTTAACAAGGGTTGATCTCGCTCGCTGTTGGATATCATGGAGCATACTGCCCCTTAGTCAGCGCTCCGGTTTGATGTGCGAGTATACTGGCAGTGTTGACGACCCACTGCGACATGCTAACATCCAGCTCACCGACGAAGAAATCACAGAGGCTGTGAACAAGATGCTGAATGAACCGGAACACATCTGTGCTAAAACCGGCCTGCTTCCCTTCTGTGCCACCAACAAACCGCCAGCTGTAAGAGTTTGATTTTTCTTTTTGATGAACCTGTTATTCATATACCTTGTCATTGTTTAATATCAGTGTCTGTGTAACCAGGGCAATGATCCGTTTTGGAGCAAGAAACTGCCGCAGGAGAAACCAGAAAAACCAGACAAACCGGAAAGATCAACCCGGCAAAAGACTAAAGCTGTGAAGAAGACTGCCCACAGGAAAAGAACCACTGCATCCTCTAATCCGGCCCCTGATGATGATGTGGATAATCCGGACCTTGAGGTAGGGCTTGACTCACTTGGCTTATTTTTCATGCATCTTATTGATGGTGATATTTTTCAGGATGATGCCGAAGCCAGCCATGCTGATGCTGCAGAGGTAATTATTCTCTCTTCCGATTCAGAACCTTTGCCTTCACTAAAAATCCGTCATGCAAACCAGAAAGTTAAATTTTCTCATCCTCTTGCTTACTTGGATCCCAAATTTCTTATGAAGACCCAACAGCACGAAGCTCGCCGCACAACCCGGCACAGCGGCCAGGTAGTTACCTCCACCGGTTTACCGAACAGTCCGGTTCAGAAACACCGTTCAGAGGTCTCTAATTTGCTTGTCAGTGCTTGTCCTAAAGCGGGCTGTTTTCATCAACCTCTTAATCCATTTGACTCCGATTATCAGGTTACTTCCCACTCATCCTCTGGCGAGTCATCGGCTACTCAGCTGCCACCGCTCAAAATGGTGCTTAGGTAAGCCATACTTATCTTAATATGTCCGTTACATCACCTTGGAACATATGATGTATTTGACTTTGTTATTCCTTTTAGGGCCAAGCCTAGGCCGAGCAAAAAAGCTCGCCTGGATAAAGCAGCCGAGGAGGATGCCGTCCCTGAACCAAGCAAAACACCAGATCTTGAAGCAGCTATTCCTGAAGACATACCCAATGATCCACCGCAGCGAGATGACGATCTTATTGTTGAAGAGAGGCCTATTGATACCTCAAGTCCTGTCAACCAGCCCACAAGCCCCATCCAGATTGAGAAATCCACCAATCCAACAAAGCCTACTGATAAGCCAACGGCCCCAGTTCAAACCGGTGATGCCAAGGATGATGAGATTGTCATTACTGGCATTGGTCGCACAGAACGAGGCAATCCTGTTGCTTTGTCTAAACATACTGCCAAGGAAGAATTTGCTTCCTTTGGCAAAGGCAAGTGGAATGTTGATCTGGCGACTTACGCTGCTCTGAACGCCCAAGACATCCATTCTGGCTATCTGAACCGGCTGTATACCAGTCATGACTATGAAGCCGATCTGGTTAACATGATGAAAGATAAATATGAGGTAACTTCCATCTGCTCTTTCCTGCTTGTATGCTTCAATTCTTGCCGACTCTCCTAGCCCCCAAGGGCCAGTTTGTAATCTTCTTTCAAACCGGGACTTACTAATATAAATCTTAATGCCTCGAAATTCGCTGATGTAGCCCCCAAGGGCCGGTTCAACTTAGTGTAGTTAAACCGGGACTTAAGTAATTAATATCTCCGCATTAGAACTTTTTTTAACAAATAGCCATTAGCCCCCAAGTGCCAAGTTGAATACTTGTATTGAGCTTGGGACTTTGTAATCAATTGAAAGATGACGATAAAATAGGCATTAGCCCCCAAGCACCAAGTGCATAACTTGTTATGTGGTTGGTGCTTCAATTCTTGCACTGCTTGCTGAATCATATAACTGTCTGTATGGAGGCTGAGCTGGAGACAAAAGAGACCCAAATTGCCGATCTCCAAGAAAATCTGAAGTCCCAACAGACTGAAACCTCAAAAGCAAAAGAGGAGTTGATCAGCGCCTTAAGCGTCATGGAACAACTTAAGAAGGATTTCAAGAAGGAGCGGGCGGATTGGGCTATTGAAAAATCTGCTTTAACCAAACGAGCAGAAGACGCCGAGGCTGCACTAAAACCGGTGGTGGATGAACTGACCAGCATAAAGCGGCACGTGCATGCCATGACCGCTGCTATCTTTGGTAAGCCGGTTTGATTTTTGAATTGATTCTGCCGTCTTACAGAGCTACCAGTTTGTTAACCCTTGGTGATATTTCAGGGACACGCATTGGTCACTTGGGGTCAGATGTGCGGAAGAAATTGAAAGCCACCTACACGTTGATCGAAGAACTGTACACTGGTGCACAATGAATCATCTGTACTGCATCCCACAACAAGCCGGCGCCCACTTTGATTCAGGACACTCTGATGAAACTGTCGGTGCTTCCTGCCCGGGTTGAAGAGCTGAAGAAATCTGCTGCTCGACCGGTGCGATCAATGCCTTAATCCGGGCAAAAGCTTGGGTGCCGGATTTTGACCCTATTGAAGCGGCTCAGGGCTATCCCAGCTTGAAGGAAGACGGGTCAGAGTTTAGTGAAGCAGATCTGCGAGCAATAAACCAGGAGGTGCGTCCGCTAGCTTGTCAATTGGCTGAAGAAGCAGACTTATCTCATTATCAAGTCCAATATGACAATCAAAACAAGCGAGTAGCTGCACCAATTCATGAAGCAAAAAATCTTATCCCTCCAATCCGTAAGCATACTTACGCTCCCGATATTGACCCGTCGTTGCTGATCCATGATGAAGCTGTCTTTCAATCATTAATGGGAATCGACTGGACAACTGTTGATTTCCAGCCACTGGGTAGAGAAACTGAAGCTGAAGCGGCGCGGGATGACCCACAACCATCAGGCCAGGCTGGTGACCAATCTTGAACTGGAAGCCGGTTTAAAACTGCTTCTCCCTTGCGAAAAACAATGATCTTATTGTGGGCACCGTGTTGCCTTGTAATAGGCTAGCTGATACTTTTGATGCTGATATGCCTTCGTGCATAATTACTGCAACTTGCTCTTCCTTTGGGTGATGAACTTTCCAAAGTACTTTCTGCAATAAAAATCTTAAAGTGCCACCTCGGTTGTACCGTCAGGCGAAATATGATGTCTGCATACATGAAATCAAAACATCCGAAATTTTTAAGTATATGACCAAATTTTGAGATACATAATACCTGCCATCGTTGGACGTGAAGTTGGCTTGGCCAATCTTGAAGTGGAGTTTTATAAACCCACACAGTTGGAGGAGATAGCAGCTCCTGTATATATATGATGCCGATTTACCATGTAAACCGTGTCGGGTTATAATAAACACCGTGTTACTCCGTAATAGGATGTTAACAAAAATCAAACCGAGCAAATAGTCTCCGGATTAAAATGGACCGTGTTCCGTCAATTGATAGTTTGAACCGGCTTAAAACTTTGTCGGTTTAAAAAACACAATAAAAAGAAAGAAATACCTTTCAAAGAAAAATGTGAAGCAAAGGCAATGACAAAACCGTTTGCAAAAAGAGGCTTATTTGAGCTAATAAGATGGCGTTACCATGGTCGGACACGACCAAGCTCCCGATAGGTGTAGCTATGGTTCAAGTCAGCCAGGTCCCCAAATGAAATCGTGGCATTTATGTCGATCAAGTGGCATGGCAATGGTTCGGGTTCGACCAAGCCCCCAAGTGATTCTGTGGCCTTAGGCCGATCAAGAGGCATGACTGGTTCAGACATGACCAAGTCCCCAAGTGATCTGGTGGCTCTCGCCTATCAAGAGGTATTGCATTGGTTCGAACACGACCAAGCCCCCAAGTGATATAACATGATGCTTTTGAAAAGCTAACTCAAGGGGTAAACCGGAGGCCGCTTTAGAACAACTCCGTGTAACCACACATGATGTAAAAGAACAGATACCACGCTTTAGCTGAGGTTCCGGTTTATTATATTTAATCATAATATATACATCATCGTAATATGTACATAAGTGGAGCCAATGGCTCATGTATAGTAGGGCCGAAGATGAGCTATGTTCCATGGCCTGTTGGTCTCTTCCTCTGATGTACGTGAGTCTTTATGCTCTCGAATATCGATCAGATAGTATGACCCGTTGTGCAGATTCTTGCTGACCACAAAAGGTCCCTTCCAAGATGGGGATAGCTTATGCATATCAGTCTGGTCTTAGATGAGCCGAAGTACCAAATCTCCCTCTTGAAAGGTTCTGGTTTTAACTCGGTGACAGTGATAACGACGAAGATCCTGTTGGTAAATCGCTGAGCGAGCAGCTGCTATGTCACGCTCTTGATCCAACCGGTCCAAAGCATCTTGCCGTATTGTCTCGTTGTCCGCTTCAACATAAGCCGTCACACGAGGTGAATCATGACGGATATCATTGGGGAGAACCACCTCCGCTCCATAGACCATGAAGAATGGTGTGTATCCTGTAAATATGTTGGGTGTGGTATTGATGCTCCATAACATAGATGGTAATTCTTCTACCCAACAACCCGGTGTTCTCTGCAAAGGAACCATAAGCCGGGGCTTGATGCCTCTCAAAATCTCTTGATTAGCCCTTTCTGCCTGGCCATTGGACTGTGGGTGTGCCAATGATGAAACGTCAAGCCGGATATGCTCCCGTTCGCAGAACTCCTTCATGGCACCCTTGGACAAATTGGTACCATTATCTGTGATGATACTGTGTGGAAAGCCAAACTGGAAAATCACTTTTTTGATAAACTGAACCGTCGTGGCCGCATCACACTTGCTAACCGGTTCTGCCTCCACCCACTTTGTGAACCTGTCAACCGCCACCAGGAGGTGGGTCTTCTTATCTTTGGACCTTTTGAAAGGCCCAACCATATCCAGCTCCCAAGTCGCAAACGGCCAAGTAATTGGAATCATTCTCAATTCTTGAGCCGGCACATGAGCACGTCTTGAAAACTTTTGGCAACCATCACATCGTCTGACCAGATCCTCCGCATCAGCATGAGCAGTTAACCAATAGAAGCCATGGCAAAACACTTTAGCTACCAAAGATTTTGAACCGGTGTGGTGAGCACAATCTCCTTTGTGGATCTCACGCAAAATTTCACAGCCTTCTTCAGGAGACACACAGCGTTGAAACGCCCCTGATATACTGCAATGATGCAACTCGCCATTGACAATAGTCATGGACTTGGACCGCCGGACTATCTGTCGGGCCAAAATCTCATCCTCTGGTAACTGGCCCCGATTCATATACGCCACGTAAGGAAGCGTCCAATCCGGAATGACATGAAGAGCTGCCACCAATTGAGCCTCCGGATCAGGAATAGTCAAATCCGCTTCACCAGGGAGCTTGACCGACGGGTTGTGCAGCACATCCAGAAAAACATTGGGCGGGACCGGTTTGCGCTAAGAGCCCAGCCGGCTTAAAGCGTCCGCCGCTTCATTCTTCCGTCGGTCCACGTGGTCCACCTGATAGCCTTTAAAATGACCTGCAACAATATCCACCTCACAACGATATGCTGCCATGAGTGGGTCCTTGGAGTCCCAAGTGCCAGACACTTGTTGAGCCACGAGGTCCGAGTCACCGAAGCACTTAACTCGACTTAGGTTCATCTCCTTAGCCATCCGGAGACCATGGAGCAAGGCTTCATACTCAGCTGCATTGTTAGTACAAGGAAACATTAAGCGGAGAACATAACAAAACTTATCACCTCGTGGGGAAGTTAATACGACTCCAGCCCCCGAGCCTTCCAATTGCCTGGATCCGTCAAAATGGATGGTCCAATATGTGTGATCCGGCTTTTCCTCAGGTGCTTGCATTTCCGTCCAATCATTGATGAAATCAACCAGTGCTTGAACTTCACCGCTGTCCGAGGCACATACTTCAATCCGTGCGGCCCAAGCTCTATAGCCCACTTGGCAATCCGGCCAGTCGCTTCCGGGTTCTGGATGATATCCCCCAAAGGAGTAGAACTGACCACCGTAATTGGGTGCCCTTGGAAGTATTGCTTAAGCTTCCGGCTTGCCATAAAAACTCCCTACACCAGCTTCTGCCAATGCGGATATCTTTGCTTGGACTCAATGAGTACCTCGCTGATATAATAGACCGGACGTTGAACCGGATGCTCCTTACCTGCCTCCTTTCGCTCCACCACAATAGCCACGCTGACCGCACGAGCATTAGCAGCAACATATAGCAGTAACGGCTCCTTGTCAATGGGAGCGGCGAGCACAGGCGGATTGGCCAATTGCCGCTTTAAGTCCTCAAATGCTTCATCAGCAGCAAAATTCCAGACGAACTGATCCGTCTTCTTCAATATCTGATACAAAGGGATTGCCTTCTTACCAAGGCGGCTGATAAACCGGCTTAACGCGGCAATCCGGCCTGCCAGGCGTTGAACATCATTGATACATTTCAGTTTAGCCAGGGAGGTGATGGCTGTGATCTTCTCCGGATTAGCCTCAATTCCCCTGTTGGACATCAGAAAACCCAATAACTTGCCCGCCGGTACACCAAAGACACACTTGTCCGGATTAAGCATCATCTTGTACGTCCTTAGGTTATCAAAGGTTTTCTTCAAATCGTCAACCAGAGTCTCCTTCTCCCTGGACTTAACCATGATATCATCCATGTAAACATGTACATTACGGCCAATCTGCTTGTGAAGACAATTTTGTACACACCGTTGATAAGTTGCCTGGGCACTTTTGAGCCCAAAGGGCATAGACACATAGCAGAAGGCTCCAAAGGGAGTTATGAATGCCGTCTTCTCCTGGTCCTTAACTGCCATTTTGATCTGATGATAGCCAAAATATGCATCCAAAAAACTTAAACGCTCACAACCCGCCGTAGCATCAATTATTTGATTAATACGGGGGAGGGCAAAAGGATCTGTTGGACAAGCCTTATTAAGATCGGTGTAATCCACACACATGCGCCAGGTGCCATTTTTCTTAAGGATTAGCACCGGATTGGCAAGCCACTCAGGGTGAAAACCTTCAACAATAAAACCAGCTGCTAAGAGCCTGGCTACCTCTTCTCCAATCGCCTTGCGTCTTTCTTCGTTAAACCGGCGGAGGAACTGTTTCACCGGTTTGTATTTAGGATCCACATTAAGGGTGTGCTCAGCGAGTTGCCTCGGTACACCTGGCATGTCAAAGGGCTTCCATGCAAAAATGTCCCGATTCTCACGGATGAACTTGATGAGCGCGCTTTCCTATTTTGGATCCAAGTTGGCACTGATGCTGAACTGCTTGGACGAATCGCCAGGTACGAAGTCAACAAGCTTAGTTTCTGCTGCCAATTTGAACTTCAGGGCCGGATCATGCTCCGTAGTTGGCTTTTTTAATGAAGTCATGTCCGCCGGATCAACACTGTCCTTATAATACTTCAGCTCCTCGGTGGCACAAACCGACTCTGCGTAAGCCGCATCTCCTTCCTCGCACTCCAAAGCGATTTTACGGCTTCCGTGAACCGTTATTGTCCCCTTATAACCCGGCATCTTGAGCTGCAAATACACATAACAGGGTCATGCCATAAACTTGGCGTAGGCCGGTCGCCCAAACAGGGCGTGATATGGACTTTGGATTTTCACCACTTCAAACATCAATGTCTCCGACCTGAAATCATGATCATCTCCAAAGGCCACTTCCAGAGCTATCTTACCAACAGGATATGCTGACTTGCCAGGTACTACACCGTGGAACACCGTATTAGACGGTTTGAGATTTTTATCTGTTAGTCCCATACGACGGAAGGTCTCATAGTATAAGATATTAATGTTGCTCCCTCCATCCATGAGCAGTTTGGTGAACTTGTAACCTCCCACCTGAGGTGCCACCACCAGAGCCAACTGACCCGGATTATCAACCTGGGGAGGGTGATCCTCTCTGCTCCATATGATTGGCTGTTCAGACCAGTGTAGATAACGGGGCACGGCCGGTTCAACAGGGTTGACTGCCCGCCTCTGAACCTTCTGGTCTCGCTTGTCCAAGCTAGTGGTGAAGACATGGTACTGCCCACTATTCAACTGCTTTAGGTTGCTCTGGTAACCTGACTGTTGCTGCTGCTGGTTATAACCACCCTGGTTGTTCTGATTATTTTGATTGTTATGTCCGCCCGGATTACCATTAAATCCTGAACCGGAATTTCCTCCATCGTAACCCGGCCCGGATCCTGAGCCACCGCCGGAGCCGTGATCATACCGAAAAGCATTAGAATTCTTGAACTCCTGCATAATAAAGCAACCCTTCCAAAGGTGGTTTGTTGGCACCTCCTTCGTCCCATGTCTTGGACAGGGCTGGCTCAGTAGATAATTTAGGCGATCCGGGTTAGGGTTGGGTGCCCCACTGCAATTTTTTGGTTTACCCTTGCGTTGCTGGCCATTGTCCTGCGCGTTGGTATTAGCCACAAAGTCCATGTTACCATCCACTTTACGCTTGCCTCCACCACCATTGCCTGCCCAGTGATGCTGCTTACCTTTGGAGTTGCTGTTCCTTTTTCCCTTCCCTGCCTTGTCATCATCAGATTCGGGATCCTTGGTACTATCAGAATCAACATACTTTACCAAAGCAGCCATGAGGGTCCCCATGTCAGTGCAATGACGCTTCATCTGTCCCAACTTCAGCTTTAGGGGCCCAAACCGGCAGTTGCCTTCTAGGGTTAAGATTGCGGTGTCAGCGTTGATGCGGTCTGATGAATGCAACACTTGTGAGACCCAGCGCACCCAATGAGTCGTCGATTCTCCTTCCTCCTGGACACAGGCAGCTAAGTCTACTATCGACATGGGCTGCTTACATGTATCCTTAAAATTATTGATAAACCGGGCTCGTAATTGGGCCCATGAACTGATAGAATTGGCCGGTAAGCTTTTTAACCAAGTGCGGGCCATTCCTTCAAGCATTATGATGAAATATTTCGCACATGCCGCATCATCCACATCCAGCATCTCCATGGCCATATCATAGCTCTCCACCCATGTCTCTGGGGGTTGATCCGCCGTGTAATTTGGTACCTTGCGCGGGCCCTTGAAATCCTTCGGTAGGCGCACATTGCGTAAAGCGGGGACAAGGCAAGGCACCCCCAAAGAGCTAGAAGTAACACCGGGTTCGACCGAAATAGTTGGACGAACTGGTGTAAGCTGCCGAGCCTGATATTGTGCGGCTAACTCGGCCTCCCTGCGTGCTCGGGCCCGGTCCACCACTTCTTGAGCGTTATCAGCACCACCCGTCGGGTTGTTGCCGCGGGGTGCTCCACGTCGTTCATTACTTGACACTGCCGGTTCCTCCATACGCCTGCTATAGCTTCGGCTTGGGCGTGGGGTCGAGTGGATCCGGTCGCGGCTGTACGAGTATGCTTCCTGTTGGTCCAAAGCTGTCCTAAGAAGCTCCTTGAACCGTCGCGTCTCTATCGCCTGCGGTGAGTCACCTACAATTGGAATGGCCTCCAGCCGTGCAGTAGCGGCGACGAGATTGTCCATTGGATTGGAGTAGTGACCCGGAGGTGTTGAAACAGCCTGAGGTATAACGGTGTTTTGACAAGGCGGATCCATCCGATGAGGCTGAACCGGCGCACCGGTCCCAGGAGCTTCCGCCCGGTTTCCTTCTAGCGAATTACTGGTTCCTGCTCCCGGGGTGTTGAAAAGGTCTCTGGCCTCGAAAACCGGAGGCAAACGGGATCGGTATTTCCTCCTCATGACTTCATGCGACGCGTTCTGGTCCAACATCAGCATGTAGGCTTGTGCGTCTAGAGCGGCCCGCTCTGTGGCCATCCTGGTATCCTCAGCTGCCAGGTCCGCCTTGGCCTGGGTGATCTGTTCCCTTACCTTTGCAATCTCCGCGTTGTGGACGTCCTGATCCGCCAGATTAGCTTCCGCCATAAGCACAGCCAATGCATCAAATAGCTCTGATAGAACTTGAGCCGGCGGGCGCACAGGGCCTCCTGCCCCGGCAGCCGTCGCCGCTGCTGAACCGAAGGTTGTTGCCACAGCGGTCGAAGAATGAAGCGCTACTTGTGTGCCGGACATGAATATTCCAACTCGGTTGGGCAGATCAGAGGGGTCCGGAATATTGTCGCCGTCGGAACAGCCCCCAATCCGGCCATCTTGTAGCTGATATAGAGATTCGGTTTCTCCGGTTGATGACTCATTGCCGGAGTAAATGACGGTCTCGCCGTCAGATCCCGATCCATCCTCATGACCTCCTCCATGGATGACTCCCACGAAGGCACGCTTCATGGCCATTTTAACCCGGGCAGATCACGCACGCTGAGTCGTTTCGACGAGGTCGGTGCAGATATCCGGCTCAAGGCCCGGTTCTCTGATCTTGCCGATGAAAACGTGTATGCTACCAAAGGGGACCCGGTACCCGTACTCAACTGAGCGGGCCTTAGGGCCCCAGCCTGCATCGCCGATGTAAAGCTTCCCGCGATGACTCTTAGTCATCCGGCCTACGGTGTAGCCCTTGAGCCCTTCAAAGCGGCCCTCCAAGAACTTGAAACCATCGTGCGATAGCCCCACGGTGGGCGCCAACTGTCGTGGTTTTGTCACGGCAGATGTCCTAGAGAAAGGACTTAGTCGTGGAGCCATCGCGATGGGTTAGATTGAAGGGGTTAAAGCGGACACATGGATGCAAGAGAGTTTATACTAGTTCGGCCCCTTCGATGAAGGTAAAGCCTACGTCTAGTTGTGATGGAATTGATGGGGTTTCGATGACCAGGGAGCAAACAAGCTTCGCCTATGTCTCGATTGTTGTCTGTTGTCCTTGAACCGCCGCCGGTCGTCCCCTTATATACGCGAGTGACACCCGTCGGTTCACAGAGTCCCAATACCGGCTCATAGATGTGTCCGGTTTGGTCTCTACTTATTCCTAACTTACAATACAAGTTAAATACCAACGCCGGTTTACGGCTACAGGCCTTGAACCGATTATGGGCCTTGAGCCCTCAACTGCCTTTTTGGGCTTTAACATACTTAACTACTGACGAAGTTAACCCGGCCCAGATAGGTCGGTTTACGCCCAGTAGTGATATCCCCAACAGTCCTTCTGAGTACCTCGATCAAACACATGTGGCAGATTTGCCTCTGATTTTTGGAAGCCTAATGGTGTTGTCTAGCCTTATTATGAGCACTATCATGTTTACCAACATGTTCACAAAGAATTTTAGGTCCATCCTTCCAATTCTTAAATCCGTTCTTAGTGAATGCTTGAACACCATAGTTGTCAGCTCTTGGTTGCTTAAGTAGAAAGCAACAAAAGGCTGCATTTTTATCAACGCTACATTCCAACCAGCCACTATGATTTTTGTACCAAGAATCATGAAAGCTTCTAAACCCTTTTCCTACCCATTTCCGTTCATATTTATGATTAGTTGGTCGGCAAGGGCCCATACTAATGTACTCCCTTCTAGCAAGATCTCTAATGTTGGGATCCAAATTTCCAATAGGTATTCTCTTACCAGGGTCTGGCTCAATATCACCGGGCTTTAGTTGAGCTGCGACACGAGGAACATCATCATTTGCTCGAGTTGAAGGGCATGTTTCTGTTACTATGGAATCAATGCTTTGTGGCTGAAAAAAGATGTCATTGTCCTGGCTCTTTTGTTCATCTTGTCTTCGGTATTCCTATTAATTGGAACAAATATTAGGAATCAGTGCTTTATGGTAATTTGAAGCATCAAGTTCAGAGAGAAAAAACATCTAATTTGAAGCTTTAAGTCCAGATACCCTGCTGCCTCCTTTCTCAAACTTAAAGTAATTAGGATTTGAGTGCCCGCACTGGGCAGAGGGGAAATACCTGGCTAGCTAGCCAGACGGTGGCGGCCTGGCAGGAGGCCGGAGGCAGGGCGAGGTCGCCGGACGAGCGTTCGGTGCAGCATCGCTGGACCTAGACAACTGGATGACAGGTCGTGCTAGGTCGCGGGACGAGCGGCGGGGTGCAGCCGCGCAGACGAGGTCGCCGGACAAGCAGACGGACGGGTCGCCGCCTTGCCGGACTAGCAGATGGACGGGGACACGAAGTGGCTGAGCGGCGGCTGGCGTGTGGCCTTTGCTCGGCTTCTCTCCTGCTCGAATGGCAGCTAGATCCTGCTCGATGTGTAGGGCTCCTCGTGGACTCCTGTGGTTCGATCTGACCGGGCAAGTGATGGGCTGGGCCGCGCCTACGCCCCGGGCCACTTTTGAAAATTTCTAAAATATAGGCCTAATTTTTTTCGCACGCCCTGGGCCATGGCCTTGGTAGCCTGGGGCCCAACTATGCCTTTGTACTACCTAACAACCTAACTTTTGCCATCAGCGTGCACACACACACACACACTACGCAACACACGCACACACACCACAATTCCGCTGCGTCCCGCATGTCCTGCGCGCACCCAACGCGTCTGATATGTCACCAATGTATCTATAATTTTTTATTGCTCCATGATGTTATATTATAAATCTTGGATGTTTTATAATCATTTTATAGTCATTTTATATCATTTTTTGGTACTAACCTATTGACATAGTGCCAAGAGGTAGCTGCTGTTTTTTCTATGTTTTTTACATCGAAGAAAATCAATATCAAATGGAGTCCAAATGCCACGAAACTTTATGAAGAATTTTTATGGGCCAAAAGGAACGCAACGGGCCCTAGCTGGGCCTTGGAGGTGCCCCGAGGGAGGCACAGCCCACCTGGGTACGCCAGGAGGCCCAGGCATGCCCTGGTGGGTTGTGCCCACCTTGGGTGCCCCAGGACCGCCTATTTGCTCTATAAATACCCCAATATTCCCCAAACCCTAGGGGAGTCGACAAAATATTCATCCAGCCGCCGCAGAGTCCAGAACCACCAGATCCAATCTAGACACCATCTCGGATGGGGTTCACCACCTCCATTGTTGCCTCTCCGATGATGCGTGAGTAGTTCTTTGTAGACCTTCGGGTCCGTAGTTAGTAGCTAGATGGCTTCATCTCTCTCTCTTGATTCTCAATACAATGGTCTCTTGGAGATCCATATGATGTAACTCTGTTGCGGTGTGTGCTACCTCTTGAGCACTGCGTTGGTTTTCCCCGAAGAGGAAGAGATGATGCAACAAAGTAGCATAAGTATTTCCCTCAGTTTTTTAGAACCAGGGTATAAATCCAGTAGGAGGCTACACGCGAGTCCCTCGTACCTGCACAAAACAAATAAATCCTCGCAACCAACGCGTTAAGGGGTTGTGAATCCCTACACGGTCACTTACGAGAGTGAGATCTGATAGATATGATAAGATAATATCATAAAAGTATTTTTATGATAAAGATGCAAAGTAAAAGCAAGAGGAAATAACTAAGTATTGGTAGATTAATATGATAAAGATAGACCCGGGGGCCATAGGTTTCACTAGTGGCTTCTCTCGAGAGCATAAGTATTCTACGGTGGGTGAACAAATTACTGTTGAGAAATTGACAGAATTGAGCATAGTTATGAGAATATCTAGGTATGCTCATGTATATAGGCATCACGTCCGAGACAAGTAGACCGACTCCTGCCTGCATCTACTACTATTACTCCACTCATCAACCGCTATCCAGCATGCATCTAGAGTATTAAGTTAATGAAAATAGAGTAACGCCTTAAGCAAGATGACATGATGTAGAGGGATAAACTCATGCAATATGATGAAAACCCCATCTTGTTATCCTCGATGGCAACAATACAATACGTGCCTTGCTGCCCCTACTGTCACTAGGAAAGGACACCGCAAGATTGAACCCAAAGCTAAGCACTTCTCCCATTGCAAGAAAGATCAATCTAGTAGGCCAAACCAAACTGATAATTCGAAGAGACTTGCAAAGATAACCAATCATACATAAAAGAATTCAGAGAAGATCCAAATATTGTTCATAGATAGACTTGATCATAAACCCACAATTCATCGGTCTCAACAAACACACCGCAAAAAGAAGATTACATCCAATAGATCTCCACAAGAGAGGGGGAGAACATTGTATTGAGATCCAAAAAGAGAGAAGAAGCCATCTAGCTACTAACTATGGACCCGTAGGTCTGAGGTAAACTACTCACACTTCATCGGAGGGGCTATGGTGTTGATGTACAAACCCTCCGTGATCGATGGCCCCTCCGGTGGTGCTCCGGAACAGGCCCCAAGATGGGATCTCGTGGATACAAAAAGTTGCGGCGGTGGAATTAGGGTTTTGGCTCCGTTTTTGATCGTTTAGGGGTACATAGGTATATATAGGAGGAAGGAGTACGTCGGTGGAGCAATAGGGGCCCACGAGGGTGGAGGGCGTGCCTGGGGGGGGGGGGGTAGGCGCGCCCCTACCTCGTGGCCTCCTCTTTTGTGTCTTGACGTAGGGTCCAAGTCTCCTGGGTCTTGTTTGTTGAGAAAATCATGTTCCCGAAGGTTTCATTCCGTTTGGACTCCGTTTGATATTCCTTTTCTTCGAAACCCTAAAATAGGCAAAAAGCAGCAATTCTGGGCCGGGCCTCCGGTTAATAGTTTAGTCCCAAAAATAATATAAAAGTGGATAATAAAGCCCAGTAATGTCCAAAACAGTTGATAATATAGCATGGAGCAATCAAAAATTATAGATACGTTGGAGACGTATCAAGCATCCCCAAGCTTAATTCTTGCTCGTCCTCGAGTAGGTAAATGATAAAAACAGAATTTTTGATGCGGAGTGCTACTTGGCATAATTTTGATGTAATTCTTCTTAATTGTGGTATGAATATTCAGATCCGAAAGATTCAAGACAAAAGTTCATATTGATTTAAAAATAATAATACTTCAAGCATACTAACTAAGCAATTATGTCTTCTCAAAATAACATGGCCAAAGAAAGTTCATCCCTACAAAATCATATAGTTTAGTCATGTTCCATTTTCGTCACACAAGAATGCTCTCATCATGCACAACCCCGATGACAAGCCAAGCAATTGTTTCATACTTTAGTAATCTCAAACCTATAAACTTTCACGCAATATATGAGCGCGAGCAATGGACATAGCACTATGGGTGGAATAGAATATAATGAGGGGGGTTATGTGGAGAAGACAAAAAAGGAGAAAGTCTCACATCAACGAGGCTGATCAATGGGCTACGGAAATGCCCATCGATTGATGTTAATGCAAGGAGTAGGGATTGCCATGCAACGGATGCACTAGAGCTATAAATGTATGAAAGCTCAACAAAAGAAACTAAGTTGGTGTGCATCCAACTTGCTTGCTCACGAAGACCTATGGCACTTGAGGAGGCCCATTGTTGGAATATGCAAGCCAATTTCTATAGTGAAGAATTCCCACTAGTATATGAAAGTGACAAAACAAGAGACTCTCTATCATGAAGATCATGGTGCTACTTTGAAGCACAAGTGTGGCAAATGATAGTAACATTGTCCTTTCTCTCTTTTTCTCTCATTTTTTATTTGGCCTTTCTCTTTCTTTTTTTTCTTTTTTTATAATTCCTCACTTGGGACAATGCTCTAGGAAATGATGATCATCACACTTCTATTTATTTACAACTCGATACTAGAACAAAAAATGACTCTATATGAATGCCTCCAGCGGTATGCCGGGATATGCAATGGACCAAGAGTGACATGTATGAAAGAATTATGAACGGTGGCTTTGCCACAAATACTATGCCAACTACATGATCATGCTAAGCAATATGACAATGATGAATGTGTCATGATAAACGGAATGGTGGAAAGTTGCATGGCAATATATCTCGGAATGGCTATGGAAATGCCATAATAGGTAGGTATGGTGGCTGTTTTGAGGAAAATATAAGGAGGTTTATGTGTGAAAGTGCGTATCATATCACGGGGTTGGATGCACCGGTGAAGTTTGCGCCAACTCTCAATGTGAGAAAGGGCAATGCACGGTACCGAAGAGGCTAGCAAGGATGGAAGGGTGAGAGTGCGTATAATCCATGGACTCAACATTAGTCATAAAGAACTCACATAATTATTGCAAAAATCTACAAGTCATCAACAACCTCGGTACTACATGCATGCTCCTAGGGGGGTAGATTGGTAGGAAAAGACCATCTCTCGTCCCCGACCGCCACTCATAAGGAAGACAATCAAATAACACCTCATGTTTCAAATTTGTTACATAACGTTTACCATACGTGCATGCTACGGGACTTGCAAACTTCAACGAAAGTATTTCTCCATTTCACAACTAATCAACTAGCATGACTTTGATATTATTACCTCCATATCTCAAAAAAATCATCAAGCATGTAACTTCTCTTAGTATTCAAAACACTCATAAGAAAATTTTACTAATCTTGAATACCTAGCATATTAGGATTTTAAGAAAATTACCATGCTATTAAGACTCTCAAAATAATCTAAGTGAAGCATGAGAGATCAATAGTTTTTATAAAACAAATCCACAACCGTGCTCTAAAAGATATAAGTGAAGTACTAGAGCAAAACTATATAACTCAAAAGATATAAGCGAAGCACATAGAGTATTCTAACAAATTCCAAGTCATGTAATGTGTGTACAGCAAGTATGATTGTGGTAAACTAAAAAGCAAAGACTCAAAAAAATACAAGACGCTCCAAGCAAAACACATATCATGTGGTGAATAAAAATATAGCTCCAAGTAAAGTTACCGATAGAAGTAGACGAAAGTGGGGATGCCTTCCGGGGCATCCCCAAGCTTTGTCTTTTAGGTATCCTTAGATTATCTTGGGTGTGCCATGGGCATCCCCAAGCTTAGGATCTTGCCACTCCTTGTTCCATAATCCATCAAATCTTTAACCAAAACTTGAAAACTTCACAACACAAAACTCAAAGTAGAAAATCTCGTGAGCTCCGTTAGCAAAAGAAAACAAAAGATCACTGCAAGGTAATGTAATGAACTCATTCTTTATTTATATTGGTGTTAAACCTACTGTATTCCAAATTCTCTATGGTTTATAAACTATTTTACTAGCCATAGATACATCAAAATAAGCAAACAACACACGAAAAACAGAATCTGTCAAAAACAGAACAGTCTATAGTAATATGTAGCTAGCGCAAGATCTGGAACCCAAAAATTCTAAAATAAATTTCTGGACGTTAGGAATTTATCTATTAATCATCTGCAAAAATAATTAACTAAATATCACTTCCCTAATAAAAATGACAGCAGTTCTCTTGAGTGCTAAAGTTTCTGTTTTTTACAGCAAGTTTAACAAGACTTCCCCCAAGTCTTCCCAACGGTTCTACTTGGCACAAACACTAATTAAACACAAAAAACACAACCAAAACAGAGGCTAGATAAATTATTTATTGAATAACAACAAGGATAAATATTGGGTTGTCTCCCAACAAGCGCTTTTCTTTAAGGCCTTATAGCTCGGCATAATATTTCAATGATGCTCACATGAAAGACAAGAATTGAAGCATAGAGAGAGCATCATAAAACACGTGACAAACACATCTAAGTCTAACATACTTCCTATGCATAGGCATCTTATAGGCAAACAAATTATCAAGGCAAGCAAAAACTAGCATATGCGAGGAAGCGGAAAGAAACAATGGCAATCTCAACATAACGAGAGGTAATTTAGTAACATGAAAATTTCTACCACCATATTTTCCTCTGTTGTAATAATTATATGTAGGATCATAAGCAAATTCAACAAAATATCTATGACATAAAATATTTTCAACACGATCCACATGCATGCAAAGTTGACACTCTTCCAAAATAGTGGGATTAACATTAACTAAAATCATGACCTTTCCAGACCCACATTTATCAAAAATTTCATAAGATTGAACATTCTCCAAATATGTGGGATCTAAAGTTGACACTCTTACAAACCCACTTTCAATAATATTGCAAACACTATTATCAATCTCATATTCATCATGGGGCTTAAATAAATTTTCAATATCATAAGAAGAATCACCCCAATCATGATCATTGCAACAAGTAGAGGACATAGCAAAACTAGCATCCCCAAGCTTAGGGTTTTGCATATTATTAGCACAATTGACATCAAGAGAGTTTATAGTAAAATCATTGCAATCATGCTTTTTATTCAAAGATCTATCATGAATCGCTTCATAAAGTAATTCATCACACTTTTCAGATTCACGAATTTCAAGCAAAACCTCAAAAAGATAATCTAGTGCACAAAACTCACTAGAAATTGGTTCATCATAATTGGATCTCT
Organism: Triticum aestivum; assembly: GCF_018294505.1. Classification (NCBI taxonomy): domain Eukaryota; kingdom Viridiplantae; phylum Streptophyta; class Magnoliopsida; order Poales; family Poaceae; genus Triticum; species Triticum aestivum. The sequence goes on from NC_057794.1 coordinate 269,330,835, forward strand.
TAAAAAGGTTAGCAATCAGATGAGGATCCGTAGATCTTAGGTTCTCTGTTTAGCAATAAATAAATAACTATTCCAACCAAACAAGCAAACAAGCCAAGTAAGACATTAAAGCAAACGGAAAAAGGGCGAAAGGAAAAGAGAGGGCGAATAAAAAGGCAAGGGTGAAGTGGGGGAGAGGAAAACGAGAGGCAAATGGCAAATAATGTAATGCGGGAGATAAGGGTATGTGATGGGTACTTGGTATGTTGACTTTTGCGTAGACCTCCCCGGCAACGACGCCAGAAATCCTTCTTGCTACCTCTTCAGCACTGCGTTGGTTTTCCCCGAAGAGGAAGGAATGATGCAGCAAAGTAGCATAAGTATTTCCCTCAGTTTTTGAGAACCAAGGTATCAATCCAGTAGGAGGCTATGCGCGAGTCCCTCGTACCTGCACAAAACAAATAAATCCTCGCAACCAACGCGTTAAGGGGTTGTTAATCCCTACACAGCCACTTACGAGACTGAGATCTGATAGATATGATAAGATAATATTTTTGGTATTTTATGATAAAGATGCAAAGTAAAATAAAAGCAAAAGGAAATAACTAAGTATTGGTAGATTAATATGATAAAGATAGACCCGGGAACCATAGGTTTCACTAGTGGCTTCTCTCAAGAGCATAAATATTCTACGGTGGGTGAAAAAATTACTGTTGAGCAATTAATAGAATTGAGCATAGTTATGAGAATATCTAGGTATGATCATGTAAACAGGCATCACGTCCGAGACAAGTATACCGACTCCTGCCTGCATCTACTACTATTACTCCACTCACCAACCGCTATCCAGCATGCATCTACAATATTAAGTTAATGAAAAAAGAGTAACACCTTAAGCAAGATGACATGATGTGAGGGATAAACTCATGCAATATGATGAAACCCCCATCTTGTTATCCTTGATGGCAACAATATAATACGTGCCTTGCTGACCCTACTGTCACTGGGAAAGGACACCGCAAGATTGAACCCAAAGCTAAGCACTTCTCCCATTGCAAGAAAGATCAATCTAGTAGGCCAAACCAAACTGATAATTCGAAGAGACTTGCAAAGATAACCAATCATACATAAAAGAATTCAGAGAAGATTCAAATATTGTTCATAGATAGACTTGATCATAAACCCACAATTCATCGGTCTCAACAAACACACCGCCAAAAGAAGATTACATCGAATAGATCTCCACAAGAGAGGGCGAGAACTTTGTATTGAGATCCAAAAAGAGAGAAGAAGCCATCTAGCTACGAACTATGGACCCGTAGGTCTGAGGTAAACTACTCACACTTCATCGGAGGGGCTATGGTGTTGATGTAGAAGCCCTCCGTGATCGATGCCCCCTCCGGTGGAGCTCCAGAACAGGCCCCAAGATGGGATCTCGTGGATACAGAAAGTTGCGGCAGTGGAATTATGGTTTTGGCTCCGCTTTTGATCGTTTGGGGGTACGTAGGTATATATAGGAGGAAGG